>NC_046659.1:8831127-8840183 GCF_010883055.1 Belonocnema kinseyi | reverse complement strand
ATTAGAAAAATCGACATTTTTTTCGATGTTTGCATTAAAATAAAAATTAAATAAATAAAAAATCTACTCTCACCATTTTCTGAAAAATTTAGTTCTGAATTTGTCAAAAAAAAATTCTAAAATCGGTGCATAATTGCGTTCTAAATGTCATTTTGAACCTCGTTTTCCGATTTCACCCCACTGTGTGTCGGTAAGGTACAATCTCTGATAATATAGCAGATAAATTAAAAAAATAATTACTTGTATTATTAATATCTAGCTAAAAATTATCGTTATTTTCTTGAATTAAGAGTTCTTATTCTGATCCCTCTAATAGCTTAATTGGAAAATCACCTGATATCTCAAACCGTGTGGACACAGTGAACGCCAAAAAAATGCTTATATCCGGGGACTAGTTTGGTCACGTGGTTACCGAAGAGCATGCCCTTAATCATGATGAGGTGTTTATTCGCACAGAAAATTATCGGAGAACTATTCGAGGCCAGTATAAACCATCCTGACCGCTAATATGTAGCGCTATGAATACGGTGTATTATAGCGCTGAGTAGAAGTAAAACGTTTTTGTATTGTGACACGCTAATCTATTTATGCCAATCTAGCGCTAGTCTGGAAGAGCTAATCTGGCGCTAGTCAGTGGGTTTTTTGAAACTCTATTTTATATGGACGATATTCAAAATTATTTGCAGGACTGTCTAGAAGATAAAATTTTGTTTTGTTTTTAATGTACATTTTTCATTTCTTATACTTTTAAATTTCCTGAATATTTTTACAAACTTGCAAAAAACGATTATTCCCATTCAGAAATTATACAAATTTTGATCGTAATAGGCTAGCCATCACGTGACTAGGGTGCGAAGACTGACTAGATGAGAAAGAAAAAAATTCATTTTTTATGTTTACTTTTCATTTTTAGTACTTTTGAATACCCTATCATTTTTTGGAAATATGCAAAAAAAAGTTTTGAATTTGATACTTAAAAAAATGTTCGGTCGTGGTGCACGAGCCAGAACCTTAATGAAGTCCAAAAATACCGTCATAATTAAACAGTTTACACAATGCCCATACTGGACGCAAGTCTTTCAAGAAAGTTTTCTTCACGGGTATAAAAGTAAAATCATACCATACCTAAAACAAAACAAATTGGAAACACCCGAGTTCGAATACACAGCTAGTATGTATTATGCTTAACAATTTAAAAATATATGTCGAATATTTGTTATCCCTGTTTAGTCCAATGAATTTCTTTCTTCATATTTTTTTGACATAAAAAAGCTGATAAGTGCTTATATAATGGTGGATTATGTTGTGGGAAGATATGCAGCTGTGTACGCCATTATTTTCCAGCGTCGCGACGCCGCAATATCGACGTTCCTCCCATTTAGATTCTTACTCTGAGCAGTAGCCAGAGGGGTTGACCAGGGTTTAACCCCCCTTCGCCAAAGGTTCTTAAAATATGCACATTATAAACATATCCTCGAAAGAAATGAGGGTACAAAAACGTCGCCATATAATACATTCTTACTAGAACTACACAAAAATGTATAGTATATATGATAGAACAATTTCACAATACAATGTTGTGAGGTCAATAAATTCGCCAAATACTATTAGTGAGTGTCTAAATGCCACTTCAGCGGAGTGAAGTCGCATTTAGTCCTCTAGACAACTATGTAATTTCATGCGAATCTGCAATCTACTCCTTATCCCTGTAACTGCACATTGGAACTTAGATTCTTCTAATAATATAAGGACAGGCCCGCCAAGTGTGCATACTTAAGAAATGTTTGTAATTGAACATTCTGTAATTCAAATTATTATAATTTTGTTTAAAAACTTTTTCTTGGATGAGCCCGGTTTTTTATCATAACGACAGACTAAGTCAAGTGACTGATGGAATGAGGATGTTATAAGTTATGGAAAATAAATTGATAATGATAATCATTAAAATAAAATGTATTTCTTCATTGTTAAGTGGTTCATACAATTTGTATTGAAAATAAATAATAAAGCTAATAATATGAGACTCAATAATCTAATTGAAAGTCTAAGTATTTAGTCGAAAGTTGAAGTACTTTCATATAAATTAGCTTCTATTATATCCAACTGATTTATTTGAATTTCATATACTTTTTTTAAAAATCAATTTCTTGAAATGAAAATCTACGTAATTAATATTTTGATTCAGAATGTATCAGTTGTAGAAGAAAATACATGTACTTTGCTGAAACTTGGTATTTTCTATGAAAATCTATTCGTTCAGTTAAAAATCTAACTATGTTATTGCAAATGAGTTTATGCTGATTAAAAGTCGTCTTTTTTGTACACGAAAATGAATATCTTTTCTCGAAAATTATCTTCTTTCTTGCAAATGCTACTTTTTTATACAAAATTCGTGAATTCTTATATAAGATTTAACTACCTGATACAAAGTGCAATTATTTAGTTGAAGTCCTTTTCTGAATTACGAATGAACTATTTTTTTGAAAATGCAACTATTTTATATAAAACTTATAATGTTTTAATCTAAAAGTAATGTATCTGAAACAGAATGAAATTGCTTGGTCAACACCTATGCAGAAATATTTACATGGCCCAAGCAGGGACCAGGCTTGGCAAAACTAGGCCCTGGCCTGGCTTAAATGAAACATCAAATCTGGCTAGGTCCAGGATTGATCACCCAGCCTGACCCAGGCTTGGCCCATACTTGGCCCTTGTTTATAATTGATTCCTTGTCAATATTTATTTTCGAATTAAAAGTCGAAATACACAAGAATATTTTTTATATTTAATTAAGTTGACAAATAAAATTAGAAAGGTTGAAAATTTTTTAAATTTTCTTCATTCTCCGTCGAATTTCCAAATTGTGGTATTTCATTCATTATCCTGCTGGGTTCTAACTCTTCATCATCTGCATCACCAAAAGTCTGCATACAATAATTTCTTAATTTACGTTCGTCATGTTTATTATATAATTTAAAGTTGTCAACATCATTACATAAATTAACAACGTATTAGACTTAATAATTCGACGAACAAATTATCTTAATTTGAGGTTAGAAGCGACTTTCAATGCTAATAAGTAAAAAAAGAAAATAGTACTACGCCATCTGTTGTCAATGTCTAGGATTTTTACACTTGCCAGGCCCCAGCTCTAGCGGTTGGAAAATTCAAGCTAGGCAAAGGCTAGGGGCCCCCAGCCTGACTTAAGTCTGGAACCGGGAAGAAACTTGGGATTTCTACCCGGGCAGCGATATTATTTTTTGGGAAATTTATTTATTTTATTTCAAATGAAACTATTTTCTTGAAAATTTGTTCAGGTTGGTTAAGAATGAATTTTATTTAAATAATGTTGAACATAGCGATTTATATTCATATTATTTAATATGAGCTTAAGAATGTACGAAATGAGTTTGGTTTTTAGTGCTCCTCGCTAGGATTTATTTAATGTAAACTATGCGAATGTAATTCATACGTTATGATTACGGGTATGTGTTGCGTAAATCAGACTACCATGAAAACAGTAAGTCAGCTACAGATTATCGATGCGTTAGCATGATCCGATGTCGCTTTTAATTTTTAATGTATAAAAAGGCTCATTTTAATCTGTATAAACTTTCTATTTACTTTACCGTAACTTTTCACATGTTTCTCCCGTACTTCAACCTTTTATAACAATAGGTTATGGGCCCAGTGCTGAATTGCTCTACGCCGTAACTTCATTGGCTCAGATGAATAAAGACATATTGTGTGCTGATTCAGGTGCAACTAAACATATGTCGTTCAGAATAAAGTAGTTTAAAAATTTAAAAGAATTCTCAAAGAATGAATATTCTCTCTTAGTAGGAGATGATAATTCTCTCTATGTAAAAGAAAAAAGTGACATTTAGGTTAAACTGCAAAATGACTCTGGAACTCGCACGAGACACACGATTGGTAATGTTTTTTTTTTCTTGAGGCATATCAAGAAAAATTTACTTTCAATAGGACGTTCATCGGAAAAAGGGATGAAAATTATTTTCAAAGAAGGAAGTCAAAAAGCTTCTTTTTGGAAAATTAATCGACTGATAGTTGATGGGACGACACACAATAAAAGACTTTACGTAATTAATTTTAAATCAGTGGAAGCAGCTGAAGCAAATTTGGTAGAACCAGAAGCCTTTGTAAAATGGCATGAGAGACTAGGCCACGTCAATTTTAAAACTCTGCAATACATGTCAAAGAATGCTACAGTAAAAGATTTTGTAATTGATGACTCTGTGGAACTAGATCCATTTTGTGAGGGATGTGTAGTTGACAAGAAACGCTGAACAAAATTTCCGAAAGGGGTAGATTTCCGTACCACACGACCTGGAGAAATTTTTCATGCCGAGCTTAGTGGGAAAATGACCCTATCTTCGCTTGAAAGATTAAATTATTTCTTATTACTGAAGGATGATTTTTCAAGGTACTATTTTATCTATTTTTTGAAAAAGAAACATGAAGTTTAAAAAAGTTTAAAGGAATTTTATTCTGACGTTGAAGCTGATAGACACTATATAAAAATATTGAGAACTAATTGTGAAACAGAATCCTCAAATGCACCTGTTGAAGAATTTTCGTTATCTAATGGCTCTGAGCGCGAAACAGCTACTCCAAGGGCACCGAAACAGAATGGATTAATTGAAAGACAAAACAGGACGATTGTTAGAATCTGCCAAATCTACGACACATTCAATAAATTTGCCCCTATGTTTTTGGGCTGAAAGTACTGCAACGGCTGTTTACATAAAAAATCGATCAGCTACGGAAACACTGAATGGGTTCACATCACATGAAAAGTGGTGAAAAGTGGTGTTACGCACATGTTACAAAAGATCAAAGAACCAAGTGGAAGGAAAATTGTTTGAAGCGTTCGATGGTAGCATATCATGAAGGAAGGAAATCCTATCGTTCTATCATCTAGCTGCAAGAAGGTGCTACATTCGAAGAGATGTAATTTTTTATGAAAATCTAAAACCGGTACCTTCTAATGTCATTATTTCGATTTAGAAGGAAAAGAGAATGAAGATGATACAACGGTCAGTGGGAGGTCAAAGAATTAATCGACACAAGTATAAACGATGAAGACGAAGAATCCGTGCCTGTCGATACAAAGAGATCCTTATCTTCTTCGTGGTGAAATCACATTTTTAACATCAGAAGTTTGGAAAACAGGTTTTCAAATAGCAGAGGCACTTTTTGCTATATCTGAACCACAAACTGTACAATAAGCATTGGATTCATTGGATATTCATTGGAAGCGAGCCATCAACGATCGGATGGAACAATTGACAAGTTCAAAGCTTCACTTGTTATTTGAGGCTTTGCGCAAAAGGAAGGGATTGATTTCAAGGAAACCTTTGCTTCTGTTGTGAATTATAGCACTATAAGGTTGATGCGTTCAGTTTTTGTTGCGGAAGATTTGGTAATTACTTATTTCGACGTCAAAACTTTTAAATAAAATTTTATCATCCCAAAATGATGAGAATTGAAAGAGTACTGATTAGAATTCTGGAATTCTTCAAGAGAGCTCTACAAAAAAGTTGTATAACACTTTTCAATTGAGTCAAAATTCAAAGAAGTTCGTGACATTTAGAAAATCAAAAATTTTGGAATTCCAAAATGTTGAGAGTTCTAAGAGTTTTAATGGGAGTTCTGGATTTCTTCATAGGGCTCTGGGAAAAAGTATTGCAACACTTTTGAATCAAGCACAATTTTTAAAAACTACGGCACATTTGGAAAATCCAAAATTTTGGAATTCGAAAATGTGGAGAGTTCTAAGAGTGCTGATCGGAGAACTATGAAACTTTTAAGAAAATACAAAATTGTGGAATTCTAACATGTTGAGACTTCTAAGAGATCTGAACAGATTTCTGGAATTCTTTATGACAGTTCTACAAAAAAGTATCATAGCACTTTTCGATCGAGTCAAAATTCAAAGTGCTACGGAACTTTCTGGACTTCCTCATAACAGCTCTACAGAATGTGTTAGAATATTCTTTTATCAAGTCAAAATGCAAAGAACTATGGAACTCAAGAAAAAACAAAATACTGAAATTTAAAAAGGTTCAGAGTTCTAAGTGTTCTGATCAAAGTTCTGAACTTCGTTGTGAAAGCTGTACAAAAAAGTGTTGTGCAACTTTTCGATCAAGTCAAAATTCGAAGAATTACAGAACTTTAAGCAAATCCAAAATTTTAGAATTCCAAAATGTCGAGAGTTGTAAAAGTTCTGATGGGAGTTCTGAACGTACCTCAAGTTCTAATAATTATTGTTTAATTCTACTTGGCTCATTCAGAAGCACTTTAAATGCGCTCCATGCTACCTCCAAAAAATTCAATTGCGATAGAACACAAGTACTAATAACGAGAGTGCGCAAGCAGATAAGAGGACTGGTGACATGCTATACGTATCTTGAGTACTAATTAATATTTTTCCATTCTTCTTGACTCATTCCGAAGGACTTTAAATATGCTTCATCGCACAACCCAAAAATTCCATTGTGCTAGATCGCAAATATTGATAACGAGAACATACAAATAGATGGGGGGCGGAAGGTAGCACACTATAGGTATCTCAAGTCTTTATTAATATTTCTGGATTCTACTAAGCTTATTCCGGAAGACTTCAAATGCGCTCTATCGCACTACTAAAAATTTTAATTACGCTAAATTGCGAATACTGATAACGTGTGTGCTCATGTATCTAGGGGAGGGTCGATGAGAAGGCGCTGGTGACACGCCATACGTATCTCCAGTTACAATACATATTTTTCTAATCTCTCTGGCTGATTCCAAAATAGTTAAAAGCGAATCAAGAACTGAATTCCATTTAAATAATTTAAATGCAGAATACCTTATTGAAGCACTTGGAAATATTTTTCTGTTATGCTGCCTTTTATTTTAATTGATATTTGCACCAAAAACATCAGGTTTCATTGGTTAAATTACAATCAGCAATTAAAATCATTAAAAAATTACAAGTCATAATGGTACAAACACCTCAGCGGATAGCTTCACAGTTTTCTTAGAAATATAATGCAAAGTATTTCTAAAAAAACCTGCCCGCTGCACGGGGACATCCCCTGTCATGCTGCGTGCGAGGCTCACTTCGCTCGCAAGTTTAAATGCGCGCGGGGCATGCCACTCTTGATTCTCTTGCTTCGCACTCGATAATGTATTTAATTTACACTACGCATTCGGGATTTGTTATTTACCCCACATTTGTGCGCAAGCCTTTTAAAATTAAAGGTCAAAGCATCGACAACTGTTATTCAGTAATTGTGAATTCTCTTTTGTTAGAGCTCCTTTGGCTTTAGCGAACACATTCTCATTACGCATGTCATGTTTCGCACTCTATTTAGTCGAAAATTTGAAATTTTCTAAATTGTGTTCAACTCTATTATAACAAATGTATATTATATTTATTTCTGTACCTCAATCTGGGGGCTATTTACTCAGATATTGAAAAATAAAGTACAAATCTTATTTTTAACGATTACTTAATATTTGTTTCTTATCTTGCATTATACATTCTTCTCAGCCGCTCTGAAAAATGATTAATAACCAATTTATAGATCTTTTTGAGTGAACAACTTTTCTCTGTTAATTTTAGTTCGTACCTTAGGTCATTTTTCAAAAAATTAAATTTTTTTATTTGATTTTAAATGTAATTTTTTACGATTAAAATAAAAACTACATATGCTATTAAAATTTATGCATGAAAAATTTGAATGAGTTTTCGCTATTTTTTGGAAGAGCAACTTTTATCTATCTATTTTTCTCATAGCTTGTGTCGGTAGTCCAAAAATTAATTTTTTTATTTTAAATGTTTTTCACGACTAAAAATGAAAACTACGCGTCCTATCGAAAAGTGATTAATGAACATTTTTTAGATCTTTTCAGGGTGCGCAAGTTTAGTTAATTCGGTTTTTTTCGTATCTCACATTGTTTGAACGCAAATAGCATTTTTTATTGTTCATTAGTAGTAGAGAAACATGACTACGACCTCACTTGCCTACAAGTGGCGCCATCGTCGCACGTTACGGACACAAACAGATGGTGGCACTGACAAATTGTGGTCTCCGTTGCGTGCTTAGCGACGGACAGTCAGTAAAACAGTAGGTTCTGTAATGGGTCGGGTTATGGGTAATAAGCAAGGGTCGGTAAACCTGCTAAGAATGCCTAGCACCATCGGTCGGTAAAACAGAGGTTGGTAATTCTTATGTTAGTTCTGTACTAAGTCTGTAAAACAGTGAGTTTGTTAACGGACATTTCTGCTAAGATATCATTATAGGGTTCTGTTTTATGCTAAGTTACCATTGGTCAGTAAACAGTTAATTGTCATTAGTCGGTAAAACAGTTAAGTAGCTAACTTTTTATATTATCAGGTTACTAAATATCGGTGAGGTGGGGATCAATGTTACCATCAGTCGGTAAACAGGAATTTCGGTAATTTTTATATTGTCATTTGGGTACATGTCGTTAAGGTGGAAAACATTTGTTACCAACCGTTGGTAAAATAGGCAGGTCCGTAACTTTTTATATTATCATTTTTACCATCGGTCGGTAAGATAGACAGGTCAGTCATTTTTATAATATCATTTTGCTATAGGTCAGTAAAACAGGGACCGTCGGTTATGCACATCTTCAGTCACACATCGAGCCTCTGTCAATGACTGAGAATAATAGGTTTTGCTCACTGAACCGACGAAAAAGGGCCCGTTATGTTTTACTTTTCTCAAGATCCGAAAAGATTTACTGCAGGAAAAAAATGCTCCCACACCGAGTGGACTTTGTCTCCTTATCAATCACTCAGAAACAGATGCGTTGTGGCAGCAACTGGTTAAGTTTGAATCCCGAGCAAAACAGGTACAGAGGATCGGTGTTTTAGTTTGTATACTGATAAAAAAAGTAACCGGGATTCTATCTTCGAAAGGTCGAAACCTCTAAAATTCTGAAAGATTTTGCTCCTGATGGAAACTTAAACGAATAAACTTCCAAACGATCCTGAAGGGATCGAAATGCCATCCGAAAGAGTT
>NC_046659.1:8828533-8831027 GCF_010883055.1 Belonocnema kinseyi | reverse complement strand
CGAAACCTCTAAAATTCTGAAAGATTTTGCTCCTGATGGAAACTTAAACGAATAAACTTCCAAACGATCCTGAAGGGATCGAAATGCCATCCGAAAGAGTTAGGTTTTGAACCTACTCTCAGCTCTCTGGACTTTTACTCTCTGCCTATGCAATATGATTTTAATCTCTGAGATTCTGCTTTTGAAATCAGAATAAAAGCTACTTTATAGTAATTCAGCAATTTCTCGCTAATTCTAAACTATATTATACGCGTTTAAAACGCAACTATATAATATACATTATTATTTAATTATGAGACAATATTGAAGTAATTTATTAATTAATTAATAATATATAATGCATTAATAAATGGGTAAATTTGTGAATAATTAATATTTAATTACAATTATAATTGAATAGAAATTTTTTGTTATTGATATAAATATTGAATAATATAAAAGTAATAACATTCAGAATTTTATTTTTTAATTAATTACTGTTTGTTAGCGATTTTATCTTTTTTTTAAAATTCTATTATTTGTTTAGATTTTATTTTCAAATCTATTTTTTTTAAATTTAATTTCTTAAACGATTTTATTTTTCAATCCCCTTTATTTTGTGAACAATTATTTAAGCTTGTCAAACATTTTGTTTATTTGAATAAATTTATTTTTGAAAAATTTAACTTATTAAACGTGTTTTTTTATATTTTATTTTTTCAATATCTGATTTAACAATGTCATTTATTATCATTGCTTAAATAATAATTAATTAATTAAGAGAATACTAATAATTGATGATAAAAGTATTCATTCTAACTGTAATTAACATAAATTTGTTTAAAATTTAATTTTTAATTTTATGGTCCAAATATGTATAACTTCTATTTCAGCAATTATTTTTTTTTTCAAAGTTGTAATTAAAAAAGAATTGATTTTCCTAATTTAATTCTTTAACTAATTCCACTTCTTTAACAATTGTTTAAAAATATTTCATTTCTTATAACTTTTTGATTCTTTATCAATTGTATTGTTTAGACATTTTATGTTTTCTTTGAATTTATTTTTTCAACAATTTTCTTTTTTATTAATTATTTTTTTTATCAATTGTATCACTTCCTGAAATTCTATTATTTGTTTAAATAATATTTTATAATCTATTTCTTTTTTCCTGAAATTCAATTTTAAAGACTATTTTATTTTCTGAACCATTTTATTTTCCAACCCCTTTTATTTTGTAAACAATTGTTAAAGTTTGTCATACATTTTATTTATTAAATAAATTTATTTTTGAAAAATTTAATTTTTTAAACAATTCATTAGTTTTTTCAATATTTTAGTTTTTAATATCTTATACATTAATATAATGTATTCTCATTGCTTAAATAAAGATTAATTAATTAAGAGAATAATAATACTCGATAATAAAAGTATTCTAATTAAAATTCACACAAATCTGAATTGATGAAAAAAATAATGCATTAGTCAATAATAATTTCAACTAGTGACTGCTTATCAAAATTCGAAAAAATATTGTATGTGGTGCCACCCAGGAAAGTTTCGTTTCCAAAAGGTTCATCAGAAACGGCACATTCTGACTCATTAAGAGATCGATCTCTTAAGAAACGGCAAAGGGATTTTACTCTTAGGATTCAGCTCCCTAGAAGATTAAAATCCTATAGAGAGTCAGTAAGTCCGATCTTTCCAGTCTTTCGATCTTCTACTGATTCCATTCATACCGGAGTGGGGACAGATATCGTTCAGTGAAGAATTACTCTTCTCGGGATTCGTTCCAGGCACCAACTTGCCTGCTTGAATCTTTTCCCCAATTGTTTGCGGAGGGATGACGCTGAGCCTGAGGGATTGGGTGACAAATGCTGTAACTAAATCACATACATTTTATTAATTTAAATTTACCGCGCTTTGTCTTGTTAGTTAGCGAATCAATTTAAATTTTGGTAAAATAAAATAAAATAAAATAAATTTTTAAAAACCTTACATAGGAACTTAAACTAATTAATAATTATTGAAAACAATAGTTAAACGTTATAATTTGATTTATTTTCATCATTTTCTTTTACATTTATTTGATATTTTTAAATTCGATATTATTGTATTGTCTGCCCAACTATTTCAATTGTAGCTACTCAGCAGTACCAGCTTCCTGCATTTTCCTCACAATTTGAGGACCTTCTAGAACTTCACGAGACTCGTAGGTAGGAAAGTATTAAATGTACGGTCCAGCTCGAGAACGATCCTGGTTCCATACTTTGCCTGCGCCTGCTAGATCCTTGTCACTGCATACCTCTTCTTTTGAGTCAGTTCGGACAGCGGCCTCGTTGACAGGTAGCCTCCCATTCGACTAATGGCATTGATCTTCTACAGGTCTATTTCATTAGAGATGTTAGGTCTATTAGAGGCAGAAATCCCCACCTTGCTAATCACTATTCCAACTCTGCGCATGCGCAGTATTTTAATAGGTGATTCCCCTCTTATACGATAAAACCCGACCGCT
>NC_046659.1:8825714-8828433 GCF_010883055.1 Belonocnema kinseyi | reverse complement strand
TAGAGGCAGAAATCCCCACCTTGCTAATCACTATTCCAACTCTGCGCATGCGCAGTATTTTAATAGGTGATTCCCCTCTTATACGATAAAACCCGACCGCTATCCATTCCTTTAGGCTAAAGTCAACTCAATAGAGGCGATAATATTTGCGCATGCACAGAATGATAAAAGTGAAGATTATTATAGTATATTTAATAATAAGCAAAATAACTAATTTTCACTCAAAAGTCTAACTATGAACTAATTTGTACTTTAAAAGAATCTATAAACCAATGTTTATTTAAAAGATCTAACTTAAAATTAATAGGAGAGGAAAAATATCTATGAATAGACATTTAATATTCCCTTTGAAAATCTATTTATTTAATTTAAAATAATCGTAATATTAGTGCTTTATACCTTCCAGGTAGTAAACTCCAGTTGCAGGGTAGTTCCGAAGAGGAAGACTAGGGAAGAGCATCTTCTTGTAGAGTGATGATGGTGAACTGCTTGAAGACAAAGTCGTTGCAAGGCCTTTTGAAGCCCTGAAAGTGTACCACAAAGTCCATCTCGACTGGGACTGATTTTTTCAGCTTAATGAAACTCTGATATATTTGCAGGAAAATTATGACTCTATTTAAAATCTAACCGTTCACCCACTAAACTTCTTTTAAGAAAACTCATTTTGTTTAGAGCAGTCGATTACAATGAGTGGGGCATTATCCTTGAAGAAACGCTTCTTTAGCAAAGGTTCACGTTTTTTCAATACAATACATTTTGAAAATTAGTATAAATCTCATACAATTATGCAAACTGATTTTGATTAAAGCTTAAATATAAATTACTATATGGGTAATACGGAGAATTTAGAGAAACTTTTACATTTGTAATGTTAAAGTGGAAAAAAAAGTTTCCGTTACTTTTTCGTTGATCTTTTCTGTCTGTTTGAAGTCCTAGTTTTATATATCGTGTTTTTTTTATTTTTGTAGAAGTCTTTACCTGTCACACATGTTTCTGAGCAGCGGAGATTAGAGTATATTAAAACATTTCCCAGGATCAAAAACTGATTGATAATCTTGGGTGAATCCGAGGATTATTCAGAGTGAGATGTTTACATCAAAGTATCCAGCTTCATTTGTTGTTCGAGCATTCAGATCTATATCAAGCGAGCCTGCATTTTCAGCATAATTAAGCTGTTTAAGAGTCAAAAAAACCTAATTTTTCATGATGCTGGTATGTTAAACATTTTCACATTGCTCAATCTTAATACCATTCAATTCATACAGAATTTTATAATATAAAGTAGATGGCATTACGAATTATATTGGTTGCAGTCACAGCTGTATTTCCATTAACCTAAACTAATCATCTATATATGTGTAATGAGCTTTTACTTGGAAAAATGCATCAATCTTGATGCTGCACTGCAATTCGTATTTCATAACTGTTATTATATAATGATGAGGCATAAGGTTGATGAGAATGAGCCACATAGTGTGCTATAGATTCATCATAACTCACTGGAGCTTAAACGTTCAGTCTTTCTTCCATCTTTGTAACAGCGACAAATATATAATATATAAATTAATAGTGGCTTTTTCTTCCTTTTCATTTTTGACCAAGTCTCAGACCTAGTAGCATGAGACTGACTGATTTCTTGCACGGTGTCTTGCTTATTTAACTTGCACCCACCCTGGCAGATCGAAGGAACCGAATGCAGCCTCAACAAAGTACGCTTAAAGACTCTATTGCGTCCCCATTCGGTTCCTTTTTAAAAAACTAAAAAAAAAAACAGCAAAATAAACTTTTAAATTTTTGAAATTCGGATTCTACGTTAAATTTTGCATTAGAAACTAACGGAGTAATAGCAATACTTTTTCTTGCAGCGTTAAAAACTTTAAAAAATAAATTATCTGTCATTTATATGGACCGAAGGCGCCTTCAAATGCATCTTCTTTGAGTAGAAGTTAATAAGCGTTCCATGGGTAACTTTAAGAATTTTGTCTGGATGCTAGCGCCACGTGGTGGAAACTTCAGACAACAACGCTGCGATGCAAGTGAGAGAGAATTTTATTCTTAAACTTCGCGCGCAACATACTACTTGAGCTATTATGGATGCGCTTAAAGTCACCTTCAGCAGAAGTTAATGACATTTTTTAAAATTTTTTTACGCTGCAAAAAAAAGTATTGCGATTACTCCGTGAGTTGCTATTAGAAAATTTAACTACTTGTTTAAAAAGGAACCGAAGGGGGGCCCAAATGGGTCTTTACGTGTCCTTTGTAGAGGCTCCTTTCGGTTCCATCGGTCCGCCAGGGCACTCTACGATTATCAACGATAACCATCATGTTGACTTTGTTTAGTCAGGTAGTTATATCTCTCCTCGAAAATTTACCAATGCTCCGTCTTGATCAACTATGCGGAGCTGAATGCGATATACTGTTTTGGCGATGATCGGCGGATAAATGCTGTGTGATGGAACTTAAACGATCTTATATCCTGTTGGAACGGTTTCGAAGCATTCTCGACACGTATGCAATTTTATATCATTAATATATGCTCCAGCCTTAATGTTTCACTCAATGCTGAGAGCATTCACTTTGAGAATAGCTACTGCTAAATCTGATATATGAATCTTATTACGAGGGTAGTTCAATAAGTCCTTAGAATGAAGTATAAAAAACAATTTTTTTTGGGTAAATTTTTTTTTATTTTTCAACATAATCTCCTTGGAGCTCTATA
>NC_046659.1:8813241-8825614 GCF_010883055.1 Belonocnema kinseyi | reverse complement strand
CTCAGAAGATGTGGACTGTGACTGCACCATATATCTAGTCGGGAGTGGTGCTGACTGAAAACAGATGATTTGGAGCGATTCGCGCGCCATCTGTTGGTCATATTCTAAGGACTTATTGAACTACCCTCGTAGCTAGACTTATGTAAGGACAACGTTTTGCCACGATTAGGGAAATAAATACCACATCCCTGGAGGAGCTCAAGGTCATACCAAAAAGCGCATATGAAAAATGCTTCGAGGATCGGAAAATCTTGCTCCGGACATGAAGCTCTCCACATATAAATTTGAGACATAAACGACTTCACTCAAATGTGTTATAGTCTTAATACCTATCGTGATTATATTTTATAAGGCTACGAACACCAAGATAATTCACTAGTTCAGAGGGCGGTTTAAGATTACCAAAGCTGCCAATGTATAATGTTTCATAACCATTGTGTACCCAATGTGAACCTGAACCATCTTTATTATCAAGGTTAACTATGGCCAACTCCTTTCGCTGAGGTCCTCTAGCAGGTAATTTATTTCGCATAAAGAATGCTCGAAAATATGGAATTTTTTGAGTCTTAGCATCATTATATAATTATAATGATTTTTAGATGTACGATGCAGATGTCATAAACGTGCTATCTCGGGCGAGCAATGCATAAAGGTGCCACTTCTCGCTTATAACCTTAAAGCTAACACGTCGTGTCGCATTCATTGGCATCCTACCGTTGAGACTTCAGCTATTTTAATAACTTTTTAAGAAGCCACCCAGGAAACAAAAATCCATTCACTTGCATTAGAATAGGTTTTGAGATTTTCTGAATTACGTATATATCATTGAAATTTCAGATAGCCGCCCATAGACTAGAGTGGGCTTTAAATGAGAAATCAACATTTTCAATCGACCACGTAATTTTTTCTCGGACTAATTCAGCAGCGGTTATGAATCAGCATTAACCGATGGAGGAACGATAGTTCCGATAGAAAAATATTAATTTAAATAAAACAAATCTAATTTAAACAGTTAAAATTATTGATTAAAAAACAATTCAATAGGCAACTTTTAAGAAAATCCTGTCATAAATGTAGTCTACTTTTATTTACAGACTATTTATTGTCAGGAATTTTAATTGATTTTGTTGAAAATTTGTTTTTTCACATATTTGCATCACACCATATTAGAATCTTATAAATTTATTTATACATTTTCACATCAACATCTGCATTTTATCTTTTAATTGAGGTTTACAAAAACTCGTTATCACTGAAAGTGAAAAATGAATATTTTACAATCTGTAGGTTATATGAAACTTCACATTTACCAAAGATGAATCTTAGATTCACAAAAACTAACGTTTTATCTCATAAAAATTACCTTTAACAAAAATTCGGGTATTGAAATTCTAAACATTTAGATGTTTGTGATGAAAATGGATATAAGCGAATTGCGGAGTTTTTTTCTCACACGTGGACTTCCTAGAGCCATTAGCATGTGCACCGAATAAGTTGAAAGCCACTGGAGCATAATTTAGTGTAAATCATATAATTCCTGTACAGGATAATCTATTGAAACCATTGTAAAAAGAGAATTAAAAATAAATAATCATTGAATCTATAAATAAATTGTTGCATCAATAATAATATATTGCAATATTATTTAATATTAATTTCCTTAATTTTGTATTAATCAGCATTTTCATATTCAAATTTATTACCTCATACTGCTCATTCGAAACAATTGATTCTTTAAAATTTTAATCTGCCTTTTCCACTCAGCTGGGTACAGCCAGAGGTAACCTACAATTGGCAGATTCACGCTTATTGAAAATTGCTATGTGCGAATCGTATTTTTACCATTGGGTATGATCTTTTAAGAACTCCATTTCATATTGAATCTCAACCCATTTATATATACATTAATGAATCGTAGAATACTCATATGCATTTAGTCAGGTTTGCCAGACCCATTCAACTCTATTCACTCAGCATTTCGACGAATGTGGAATGGCAGATTTAAAGCACCGCACACAGCTGGCCGATTAAAATTGTGGCCAACCGATTAGATATTCATTCTTTTAATCTGCAAATGACAGACGCACAATTCAAACCAAAACGCTTTCTATCGGTTATTTTTTCATGGGCTCCACAGAAGTTTTTAAGAGAACTTGGGCATCATCACAGGCAGACATGGAAAGTGTAGCAGCATCCACTATCTTTTTGCAAAGCTACCCGTTTCTCAGGAACATTTTTACTCTTCCTCTTATTTTTCTTCAAACCCTTACCGAGTTTTTATTTAACTTTCATGATGTTGGTTATAGCTGAAGCAGCTTCTTTTCCACCTGTATTAGAGTTTTTATTAGAAAAAAAAAACACGTTTTAACGCTTTATCAGCTAGTATCCTACCTGCAACGTTTCTGGCTTCAATATTATCTCGATTTTTCGAATAAACAATATCGTACTCCTTACAAGTAGCGTTCAGTGGGTTTATACCTGGATCACTGCGTGCTAATCGTTCAGCTAACTAAATACCAGGTCTGCAGTATTGATATCATGGTAAATGTAACTCGAAAGATAACTTGTTAATAATGGTATTGACTAAACCTTGACCTCAGCGTTTCCTGCTGTGTACAAACATACTTTACTCTATGAAGGTTAGTTTGCGACTGACTGGAAGTTTGTGTAAGCTTTGTATTCATAGTTTTTGGCAACCTATATTAACATAGGAGGGGTGGACACAGGTTACATAATCGGACGGCGAAGGTAGTAAAAATAACAAGGACTGATGCAAAAGCTGTGTGAGCCAAACTTCCAGTCGCAAATGGAGAATCCCTCGTTGAGTCTAGACAGAAGAACATGAAGCGTCATGGTAATCTACTGTCAGACAGTATTCATGCAGTTTTTGGTGGGCCATCAAATTGTGGTAAAACGAATGCACTGCTTTCTTTAATTCTACACCCAAATGGTGTCAGATTCGATAATATTTATCTTTACTTAAAATATTTGCAACAACTCAAGTATCATTTCTTCGAAAATGTAATCAATGATGTAGATGACGTTAAGTACTTTCTATGCAGTGAGCATTAACATGTAATTTCATATAGTAAAGCTAAACCAAACTCTATCTTTATCTTTGAAGAGATTGCTTGTTGTAAGCAGTACAATGTTAGAGCCTTCTTCTGCATGAGTAAACACGTCAGAGTTGACTGTTTCTCCGTATATTAGACGTATTCTCACGTTTCTAAACACCTAGCCCTGAATAATGGTAATTTATTACTTTTTTATCGTCAGGATGATGAAAATCTTAAACATGTGTACAAAGATTACAGAAACGACTGCTGTTGACGATCGAAACTATGATGCAGCTATGGTTCAAGAAAATGATGAAGTCACTGAAAAATGATGTAATATTGACAAACAAATTTATAAAACTATTAAATAAAAATAGAGAACAACATTTGGACATTGTTCACGGTGAACGAAAAGTCAATGATGGAACGTTAAAAATTGGTGATACCCCAATAAGCTTTGATTGCCAAATATCAATATTGGTGAAAAAGTGTATTAGAAAAGTACTGGTTTATTTTAACTTTTATTTCAATAAAAAACGGATGAAACTTATATAAGCCAGGATGATTAAAACAATGGTAAAGAAATTCTTATTGCTATAAATCTACATAGGAAGAATTATAATCCCTCGAAACCCACTTATTTAAATAATACTATAAAGTATAAGAATATTATAGCAAAACTAATTCCACATAAACGATCAGCAACAAGTAGAGGTTCATTAAAGAAAAGGGAACAATTAATGATTTAAATATCTCCATTTTTAATAACAAGGAAAGACTCACATCCAGACCACATCTATTGGAATTATCCTAAATGAGCTAGTTGACCGCCTTCGATTACTCACAGCTTCTCGAGCAGCAGCAAATCCAAGTCATATTAATTAAATTATTCCTGTCATCGAGGAACTGCGAGAATCTAAAATCTTATATTAAGACGGTGAAGGTAACTAAAGCGTCAGTATTAAAATAAGTATCGACGTGTTGGGACATCCTCTGAATCGATCTGCGTACCCAAATCGTGGACCTCCTTGTATCATCTATGCCTAATGAAATTGAGAAGAATAATGTTATAATGAAGATTCTTGAAGATTCAGTAAATGAGAAACAAAAGAATTTACAGATTTAAACTTAGCAAGAGTTGTCAATACGTAACGCTGACTTCATTGCTCAACTAGACGCGCGACTAAACGCTTTACTAAATGAACACAAAGAAAGGGATAATTGTCACAGAGCTGCATGAAACTGCAAGACAAAATTATCCATGTTGTTCTGTGATAATGCGTGGTATAGACATGACAACAATTTAAAACATTAAAAAAATTTCATACTTTTAAATTGCACAAATAAATATACAGCCAAACGTATATCATTCGAATCATGAAAAATATGCGTTAAAAATAATTATGAGTCGTCAGGCATAGCATAGATAAAAAAGATTTGTGTACAATTTTTTCGTGAGTTTAAATAGCGCGCGATACATATCGATCGCTTCCGACTTATGGATCTGCGCCGTTTGCTCACGTTTCCTACCACTCTCTCCCTTCTCTTTCTAATTGCCGTTCGAGTTTCTCCCACGGAGTCTCCAGTCCATTTCTATATGTATTTCTATATGTATTCGTCCATTTCTATATGTATTCGAATACAACTTGAACCACTCGAAACAGCTTTTATTCAAATTCTTTGGCATTTTTTGCTGTCGAGATTCAACGCTGTCAGTGAAAACTGGCAAAAGGCAGATATCAGCATTACTGAAGTGATTGATCACTATCATGGACTTATGAAAATCGTGGCTGATACACGGCACCGGTTTGGAGCTTACGCAAAACAGGCCTTGGAAATATCGGAAAACCAAGAATATGCGATGAATACTACTAAAAAAAGGAAGAGAAAATTGCAGAGGGATTAGACACGTGCTGGAGAGGTTGAATTACAGTCAGACAACTCAGCGGCGCCACTAACGAAAAACAAACTGTCACATAATGCATATTTTTTTGCTATTTTTTTACTCCATTAGTTTTCGAGAAAACAGGGTGGCGCTAGCTTGCCAACAACTCAGCGGAGCCCTCTACAAAAATTATTCAAAAATCAATAAATTAAACAAAATGACTAGGTTACATTTTTTTGCTTTACAATGAGCTATGAATCGCTTTTGTAAAGTCAACCCTTATTTCAAAAAACGACCCCCAGTAATGGAAAAAAGTATTTGAAAAATGACTAGGCTAGATTTTTTTCTCTATTTTTTGCTTTACAATGAGCTATGAATCGCGTTTGTAAAGTCAACTCTTATTTTAAAAAACTACCTCCTGTAATGAAAAAAAGTATTAAAAAAAAGTATTGAAAAAATGACTAGGCTAGATTTTGTTGCTATTTTTTGCTTTGAAATGTGATATTAAACACTTTTGTAAAATCAACCCTTATTTTAAAAAACTACCCCCTGTAATGAAAAAAAGTATTTAAAAAAAGTATTGAAAAAATGACTAAGTCAAAAATTGTATACATTAACTGTTGGGACTTTTGTCCCCTTGATTGTTGTGTTCTCTCATTATTCTCCAATATCATTTACAATGCTCGAAATACACTTACAAAAGCATTAACAATGCTTTTGTAAAATTGACTCTTATATGAAACAACAATATCCTGTAATGAAAACACGTATTAAAAAAAGTCGATATCTACATAAATGGAACTTACTTATAAAATAGTAACATCGTACTTTTAAGCGAAATTATTTCTCACCCCTATTCGATACAAAAATAATCGCCGTAATGTATATCATTTTCTTGTTGTGTGTATATTAAAAAAATATAATTTACCTTTTTCGATGCATTATTTAATGCTTTCAATTAATTTCCAGCGCGACAATGAGGCCTATCAAGCTAGCACATCTACAAACAAAATTCTCAAATTTCTTTGTATCAGAATTTAGGGCTTTTCGGGATCTTAAACGCAACAACAACCAACATTTTCAAAACCACCCTTGCTAAAAAAATACCCCTATTGAAAAACTCAAATTCGGAAAAAACACCAGATTTTGGACTTTTTTGGGCTTCTGAATGCAAGAAAAAATCCAAATCCTACCCCATTTTCAAAAAAGCACCCCCTTGCGAAAAATAAAATCTGCAAAAGAGAAAATGCACCCGATTTTGGGCTTATTTTGGGCTCTCGAATGCACAAAATAAGAGATCAGAAAAACCAACGCTATGTAAACAAAACACCAACCCACTAGTAAAATTTTAAACCTCGACATTGGCAATTTGAAAGAGCCCAAAAATTAGAGACTTTATTGATAGTGAAAAATTCCCGAAAAGATTAATTTTTTACAATTTCATAACTACGACGTAGAGAGGGGTTGATTTTAGACGTTATGGGTTGGAGCCAAAAAATTGGAGTGGGTATTTTCGAGAAGCCCAAAAATCAAATACTCCATTCACGCTAGAAAATTTTCAAAAGGACTATTTTTTTACACTTGCATATATACGTGGTGGAGAGGGGTTGATTTTAGACGTTAAGGGTTGGAGCAAAAAGTCGGAAAGCGTATTTTTCAAGATCCCCGAAATCAGAGTCTCCATGGACACTGAAAAATTCTCAGGAAGATTATTTTTTTACAATTTCATATCTTCGTGATAGAGAGGGGTTGGTTTCAGATGTTAAGGGTTGGAGCTAAAAAATTCAAGAGGGTATTTTCGAAGAGCACAAAAATTAGAGACTCCATTGACACTGAAAAAGTCTCAAAAAGATTTTTTTTACAATTTTATTTCTACGTGGTAGAGAGGGGTTGACTTTAGACGTTAAGGGTTGGAGCCAAAAAATTGAAGTCGGTATTTTTGAGGAGCCCAAGAATCAGATAATTCATTGACAATGGAAAATTCTCGAAAGCATTTTTTTTACAATTTCATATCCACGTGGTAGAGAGGGGTTGATTTTAGACGGTAAGGGTTGGAGCAAAAAATCGGAAAGGGTATTTTTAAGGAGCCAAAAATTAGGAGACTCCATTGACACTAAAAAAATTCTAAAAAAGATTATTTGTTGACAAAGTTACATCTACGTGGTAGAGAGAGGTTCATTTTAGAGATTTTTTGACTTTGTAGAAAAATAATCTGTTTTAGAATTTTTCAGTGTCAATCGAGTCTCTGAATTTTAGGCTCCTCAAAAATACACTTTTCGATTTTCTACTGCAACCCCAACGGTCCAAAATCAACCCCTCTCTACCACGTAGATATGAAATTGTAAAAAAATAATCTTCTTGAGAATTTTTCAGTGTCAATGGAGTCTCGAATTTTTGGGCTCCTCAAAAGACCCTTTCCGATTTCTCACTCCAACCCTTAACGTGTAAAATCAACCCCTCTCAACCACATAGATATGAAATTGTAAAAAAATAATCCGTTGGAGAATTTTCTAGCCTCAATGGAATATCTGATTTTTGGGCTCCTAGAAAATACCGACTTCATTTTTTTGGCTCCAATCCTTAAACTCTAAAATCAGCCCCTTTCTACCACTTACATATAACTTTATCAAAAATAATCTTTTTGAGTATTTTCCGGCGTTAATGAAGCCTCTGAATTTTGGACTCCTTGAAAACACCCGATCTGATTTTTGGGATCCAACCCTTAACGTCTAAGATCAACCCCTCTCTACCACGTAGATATAACTTTGCAAAAAAATAATCTTTACAAAGTATTTTTCCGTGTCAGTGGAATCTCTGATTTTTGGGCTTCTCGAAAATACGCACTCCGATTTTTGTGATCAACCCTTAACGTCTAAAATCAACCCCTCTCTACCACATAGATATGAAATTGTAAAAAAATAATCCGTTGGGGAATTTTCTAGCCTCAATGGAATATCTGATTTTTGTGCTCCTAGAAAATACCGACTTCAATTTTTTGGCTCAAATCCTTAAAGTCTAAAATCAGCCCCTTTCTACCACTTAGATAGAACTTTGTCAAAAATAATCTTTTTGAGTATTTTCCAGTATCAATGGAGCCTCTGAATTTTGGGATCCTTGAAAATACCCGCTTTGATTTTTGGGATCGAACACTTAACGTCTAAAACCAGCCCCTCTCTACCTGGTAGATACGAAATTGTAAAAAAATAATCCTTTTGAGAATTTTCTAGTGTCAATGGGGCCTTTGAATGTTAGGCTCCTTAAAAATACCCTTTCCAATTTGTTGGCTCCAACCCTTAACGTTTAAAATCAACCCCTCTCTACGTCGTAGATATTAAATTGTAAAAAATTAATCTTTTTGGGATATTTCCACTATCAATGGAGTCTCTAATTTTTGGGCTCTTCAAAATTGCCAATATTGCATTTCTTCTTTTGTAGATTATATTTTTCGCAAGGAGTTGGTTTTTTGAAAATGGGCTTTAGAAAAATCGTGTTCATGGTTTACAAGTGCTTTTCATCTTGATTTTTTAATTTTTTAAATACTTTTGTGCAGCACAGGGGGTTGATTTTTACAATAAGCGTTGATTTTACAAAAGTGTTTAATATGAAATTTTAAAGCAACAAAAATAGCAACAAAATCTAGCCTAGTCATTTTTTCAATACTTTTTTAAATACTTTGTTCCATTACAGGTGTGATTTTTTTAAATAAGGGTTGACTGTACCAAAGCGATGCATAGCTCATTTTTGAATGATTTATGTGGAGGGCGCCGCTGAGTTGACGGCAAGCTAGCGCAACCCGGTATTGTCGAAAATTAATAGAGCAAAAAATTTTTTTTTCTAAAAAATTGCTAAAAAATAGCAAAAAAATATGCATTATACATTTTGCGTTTCGTTAGTGGCACCGCTGAGTTATCTGACCTGTTGAGTTATTGGATCAAGATAATTTTAGACTAAAACTTTCTATGTAATCTTGGACAATTTAGCTTCTGAATTACAAAAAAGGTGTTTAGCTTATGAAGAGGTTCACGGAAGTTTTTCCGTTATAACTAAATTTGGCAGTTTGAATCCTGATGGAATCCGTGAATAACACGATCACAATCAATAAATAAAAGATATTTATCATTGTTTAATGAAATGAAGTTTTATTAGGAATAATTATATATAAAATAAATAATGTTTTGCATATTATATTTTCCATAAAAATGGAGTATACTTGACAAATTATAATTTTTGTGTGTATTTCACTATTTTAAAAACCTAATGTAAACCGAAGCCCAGTGAATATATTGCTAAATTTATAACCGAATCTAACAGAATAGAAACAAGAAAAGATAACCTATTTTTTTATTCACTTGACCTAAGTCCAAATTGTTTTAATTCAAACGATTTAAATATGTCATATCTGACATTTCAATTTATTTAAGATGAAATTGCCCTTCAATTTTCAGCGCTTGAAGTTTATTTGATTTAGACAAGCTTTTTAAGCCCTCAGAAATTGTAAAGTTACACATTTTTGTTATTTTATTCTTATGCATATACCATGTCTAATTTTTAAGGCATTTTTGATGTGCATCTGAAGGATTGAAATAGAGAAATAGATAACCAACACCCAGTGGGCACAAACTTTAAATAACGTCATTAGAGCGGCACAAAAACATCCTAAGTCAGCCCAAATAACATTCCTTAGACATACAATGTTTCAGATATTTTAAGGTCGAATTTGGAACATGAAATTTTTTCTGAACATTATTTGGTTTGAGTTAGGACAGTTTTTGAAACGTTTAAATAACGACTTTTGAATTGTACTGCCATGAAACATTTTTAGGACGTTCCAATTACGTTCTTAAATTTCGTGCCACTAGGCATTTTCCCGAAAGTGGATTTTTTGCATACAAAATTCGTTAAAAATCTAATAAATATTTTTTTGAATGGATTCGTTCGAAATCTTATTGCTAATACAACGAATCAAAATATTGATGTTCATAACCAGATATCTGACTCCGTACATTGTCTTCGGTCTTCATTTTTTTTTCATTTCCTAGCTCTTATATATTTGTCTAAACCTTTTTCGGGCCATATTTGTCTTTATAAAAGTTTATCAATACAATGGAATAATAAAACGCTTCTTTTTGAAAGATAAAGCTCTTGAATGAAACTATTTGGCACTTTTTTCAGCACCAAATAATCAATCAAATTTCAACCTGAAATTTGAAATCTCCATTTTCTACAAGGAGCCACTTTTATCAGGTTTTTTTTCACTCAATTTTTTGCCATGCAATAGAAAACGATATTTATTAAAATTTCGATTATTTACTTATAAATAAAAATTTACCTTTCTTTTCTGTAAACATCTTTCAGAGGAAACTCATATGTCAGTAACTCAACATCTCAGAAGAGAATTTGTATCACTATGAGATTGTAAACTTTCACATTCTGATTCTCTAAACAGGATTTTTTTTAATTATACATTTTTTGTCTAAATTCAGAAACACTTCAGCTCGGGAGTAAAGCACTGTTTTATTTTTAAATGGTTATTTTGATTTTATAGAATTTTATTTCGCTCTCCTCAGAAATTCTGATTTTATTATTTATTTAGTTCTATCTACTGCAAGCCGTCATTTATCAGTGTGATTGAAACTGAAAAAATTACAATACAAATACAAAACAAGTTTGACCTAGGGGTTTTTTCGCGGGGGGGGGGGGGGGGGGGGGGGGGGTATTTCGAACCGGGCTTTGGCTTTATGTTTAGGCAAAGAGTGGGGAAAAATAAAATTGAATAATAAAAATTCTTAGTTTCAGGGGGGGAGCCCTCCCCCTGGCTACGCTACTGGTTTATTGTTTGGGGCTAAAATCCAGTAGGGTCCTAATTGTTCATTTTTTCAGGCTTACAATCAGACGCAATGAATAAGAATGTAGACTAGTTACGCCAAGTTAAAAAATAATCAAAGTTAAAAAATTATTATTATATTTGTGGAAAATACACCTATTATTAGGCGACCTTTCGAAAAAAATATTTCAGGTTGCTTTTTCTCACTTTATTCTATTCTTTAAAGGATTATCTACGAATCTCTTTTGTGCGTTTTTATTTCAAACCATTTATTCAGGAATTACACAATTGTTGATTTTAAAAAACAATATTTTTCTTATACACATTGAAAAAAAGGATTAAAAATATTTTTAGAGAGTTCAGCAAGAATTAAAATAAGCCATGCAACATTAGGATTTAATAAGAACTAGCTGCGCCCTGTGGCAGTAGCTTCGCCGCTGTGAAACAGCCTCTCTAATTATTACTATACTTAGATAATAAAATAAATACACTAGGAGTTATATAAAAATATTTTAAAATATGTAAAACACATGCTGAATAAATTTTTATTACTTAAAGTAGTCCGGCTACTGGCTACAGCAGAAGCTGTTTGCTAACGTTAGAGAACACCACACCGCTCTGGTCATACTTTACCTCGGTTTATTTTGTTAAAATTAAGCTCAAATATCCTGGAAGCAGGTACAAATGAGCAGTAATTCAAATTTAAAATTATATTTTCTGTCTCCAAAATAATATTCCTAACAATAGTTAACGTATTTTAAAGCCAAAATTAACCATTTTTGAAGACGGCAAAAAGCATTTACATAAGATCCCATGTTTTTTGAGACGACTTTAAACAGTGATAATTCAAATTTTAGCCTGGAATGGGCCCCTGAGAAACGCATTATGTGAAAGAGAACATATTTCTTCAACAAAAAATTTATTTTAATGATTTTTCATCAGACTGATCCAATTAGCCGGACTACTTTAGGACTAACATAACTTATGACAGAACTACGCGTTTAAAAGTAAAAATTGTTATTGCTATCGATGTTACTTACATGTTTTCTCTTGGTAGTAAGTTTGAACATGAAAATACTAGAATAAATTGTACATAAAATTTTAAGTATTTATAGTAGAATTTAGGTTTGAAAAATGTGAAGTCGATAGTGAAATTTGAACTAATGTTGGAAAAAATTCTGAGAAAGTAAAATAGTAATAAAAACTTAAATACAGAACATATAAACAGTATTTTTCTAATTTTGTTTATAAAAACTGTATCTAAGTTGTAGAATTCAGTTTCCACAAATTCCAAATCCAGTGTGAATTTTTATAAAGCTTACGGAAAGCTTTAAATTAAAAACTGAAAAACATCAAATGAAAAGGCGTTTTTGAATTTTAAATCATATAACTGGTACTCAAGTCGGAACTCAACTAGGAAAAAAGTTAGAAGGTAAAACAGAAATACGAACATAAATACAGAATATTGTAATTGCTTTTAATTTTTTTTAAAACTATACTCGAGTAAGCCCCCCTATACTTAAATATTTTTATATATTTATTTCACCCCCCTCCGCATACTCTTACGTCTTTTTCAAGAGCCCAAAGAATTTGTGTGACAAATTTGAT
>NC_046659.1:8811344-8813141 GCF_010883055.1 Belonocnema kinseyi | reverse complement strand
CCCCCCCATCTGCCTACCCTCCGTATGCCCCCATTACTCTTGCGATCCTTCTGGGAGGCCAAAAAATATGTGTGCAAAATTTGGTGCCGATCATCAAAAATTGTAGATATGCGTAAACATCATACGTCCTTGGCCTCTTGATTTTATATATTTTTAAAACTGTGCTCCCACCCACCTCATCTGCCCCTCAATACTCTTACGACCTGTCCGATATCCCAAACAATATTGGTAAAAACTCTGATGTCGATTTGTCAATAACTGCGAATGTGCCCCTCATATGTCCCGGCCGACTGTTGGTCCCCCATGCTCTTGCGACCTGCCTGGAAGCCCGAAGAATATATCTACAAAATTTGGTGCCAATTATCTATAACTGGATTTTCATTAGAATCAAACGTTTTGGGCCACATGATTTTATATATTTTAAAAACTGTACCCTCCCCCACCTCAGTTGCCCCTCAATACTCTTACGACCTGTCCAGGAACCCAAAGAATAAGTGTGAAAAAGTGTATGCCCACAGAATAACTGAAGTCTCCATTGGAACCCATTTTTGGTTCCAAAGGAGCTGCAACAAAAATGAACCCCACTTGCTGAAAAGGAACCCAAAACGATAAATGAGCTCTAAATCATACCACACTTGGGGTTCGAAAGGATCTCAAATGTAATCGATCCTATGTTCCTAAAGAACCTATTTTTCGCTTTGCCCACTTGGACATTATTTTTAATTAATAACGCAATATTTACCTTAAAGCAGACATGTCATCGAACTCTGATGGACTTAGCTTTATGAACATAATTAACTTATAATATTTATTACTGCAATTGAAATAGATATAATGAATTGATAAATATCATTTTCAGGTTATGTAGCAAATTTGAAAATATAAAGGCTTATTCATATCAGTGCTCCCAATCTTGGGAACTTTTTGAACTGCGCTTCCGTCGCGCCGGTAACATGATTAGTTACTGTTGGCGGGCTGAATTTGAACAGTGTCGATATTCCAATGGGATATTTATAATAAATAATGATTAGGAAATGCATTGACAGTAATTTCTTTATCATAAAATAAGATTTTGAAATGACAGATAAAAATTTAATTCGATTTTAATTAAAAAAACGTTGTGAATTCCGAGTTCAGAGAAAGAAAGCATTTTTTTAGCTCAATGATTAATCTTGTCTCTGTCGAGTTTCTAATTTTTAGTTTTTTTTTATTCGCAATTATTTGACCCAAAATAAAATCAATAAAATTACAAAAAATAAATTGAATTTTTTTCTGAAGTTAAAATTAAAAACGTTTTTTGCAATAAAATCACAATATTTTTTCATCTGTCACTCAAAAATTCTATTTTAGGATTAATAAATTACTTTTAAAGCATTTCCCAATTATTATTTATTACAAATATAACGTTTGAATATTTATATGATTTTAAATGCGCGCGCTAAAAGCAACAAAACATCTTACTGGCGCGACGCATGCGCAGTTCTAAAAGTTCCCAAAATTGAGAGCACTGATTCATATGCCAAAAAATATTCGTCTAAAGTCATTGGTCAATAAACTTATTATGTATGCTCATATCTATAAAGAAGTCATTATCAATAATATTCAATTATTAAAAAGGGAATCTAACATTAACCCTTTTGATTTTTTTTTTATTTCAAGAAAATACCCTAAGCCTATTTTCAACCTTATAAAGTAAGTGTGACGTCCAACTCGGATGTCGACAATTTATAATTTAGTTTTGATAGTCGATAAGGAAGAATTTAACGTTATCTATGTCGCGGTAAATTTAAAATGTTG
>NC_046659.1:8809325-8811244 GCF_010883055.1 Belonocnema kinseyi | reverse complement strand
CACTTTGGGAATTTGGCTTCATAGTTTTCACACATCTGGAAATTTATTTCGTGGGAATTTGATTTTAATGCATTTTCTATTTTTAGATTTTGTATTTTTGGGCTTTCGGGTTTCATTTCCAGTCCTACGAGATCGGCTTGATTCGAATATTCGGTTTTTATTTTCTTATCAGTTCTGATCCTCAAGTTTTAATTTCAATTTAGCGCTTTTAGAATTTTTAAATATTACCGGTAACGTAAGTCCCTATTTGACTTGAGCATGTATGCTTAAAGCCGCTAGATGGCGTATGCATTTACTAAGTAGGCTTTAGCCCTACGTCACACCATCCCCCTTTTTTAAAAAGTTGTTACGCAGGAACAACTTTTTCAATTATTTTGTGTAGGCTTAGTTTACTGAACAAAGAAAATAATTCTTCCTTTTTCCTAGGTACTTTAGTAAAATTTAAAAAATTTCTAATTTAATTCGAATCTATATACCTGTTTCTAATGTAAGTTTTTGAATTTTGCCTCTATGCCATAGTCGGTACGGTGCGTTATCTGGGGTCGGTATTGCAGCCATTGTTTGTCTTTTCGTTCATGACCCAATTTGTAGCTCGAGTCAGTGACCTCGATCTTCGAAATGTAGGTCATTAGTGCTGTGCCAGTTTGACCTACATTTAATTACTTGTTTTGTGACAGGTGAATTTTCGTAGATTTTTTAGCGCGAGAGAGAGAGTGTGGAATATATAACTACTATGGGCGAGAGGACGATGTTATTATAAGTAAGTATCGATTTTGTTATAATATTATCATAATTTAGATGCTTGACAGGTGATCTTTCGTGAAAGGGTGGAGGGATTTTTGCGCGCGCGTTTTCTTCCTTGAGGAAAGGGGACTTTCTGGCCCTTTTCCCCTGATTCAAATTTCCGTGTAGTGACTCGGACTGTAGCTCGGAGTAGCCACTCGTACTGTCTTTCGATACTCTTCTCCTCTCCTCGAATTCTCTCTCTCTCTGTTCACTCACTCACTCACTCTCTCTCTCTCTCTCTCTCTCTCTCTCTCTCTCTCTCTCTCTTGCCTATTTCTATTAGAATTTGCAGCCCCGATGAATTATTTTGACCAGTCTGAATTTTGATTTTACATTAAATAAATTTACATTATTTTAAATAATTTGTTATGAATTTTGAATGAATTTTCTTTTTATTTGTTTGTTATAATTAGAGAGTAATACAATTTTCCTTAAATTTTAAATTTGGAATAAAGGGTAATAAGAGAATTTTTAGTATTATTATTATTATTATTTTATTTTTATTTGAAGAGAGAGTAATAAAATAAAAATTTTGAAGAAAAGGATTAAAATTTTGAACATTGTAAAATGAAGAAAATTCTTAACACCTTTTTGAAAAGAAGTAATGAAATTAAAATTGTTGAAAAAGATGAAAATTTGAATGTTTGTAAAAAGATAGAAATTTTTAACATTTTTAGAAAAAGAAATATTAGACTTGGGAAATAAATATATATATATATATATATATATATATTTTTGGAGGAGAAATAAAAATTTTGAATAATAAAAGTGGTGGAAATTTTAAACAATTTTGGAAATAAAATAAATTTGAAATTTTTGATGAAAAATAATAGGAATAAGAATTTTGAAATAATAAAAATCCGAAATTAGCTTTAAGAATAATGAGACTAGTAGAATTCCTTTAAATTACATAAGGGTGCTTTTTGAACTTATTTTTGTATTTTTTTATATAATTAGGTCAACTTAAAATTTCAAAAAAAATTTCAATGTTCCAAAGGTTTAAATCTCAAAAGACTGGTCCAGATAATTCGCAGAGTCTTTTACAATAAGTTTTCAGTCCCTTGTTCTCAAAGGAGTAGTTACCAATATTAATTTATTTACATGGACCAATTTTGTCCTCGTCGGCGATATTC
>NC_046659.1:8807784-8809225 GCF_010883055.1 Belonocnema kinseyi | reverse complement strand
GTTTTTGGGACAATCTCGCCTAATGTGGCCAAATTCGTGACACCCATAACACTCAATTTGTGACAGCGATTGTCCGCGATTTGGCCCAGGGCGCTCGTTATTCTTTTGAATATGAGCAACTCTTTTAAGTGGGAAAGACTTGAATTCTAAACTGTCTATACTATTTGAATTTATTTTAGGTGCAATTATATTTTTTCCAGAATGGACCTTTTCCCAACTTTTATATTCCATATCGGCTTCTACAGCCATTTCTATTGCTTCTTCTAATGATACAGAGTTTTTATTCTTTATAAAAGAAAGAGTTTCCCTATCTAACCCTCTCATAAAACTTTTAATCGCAGTTTCACGATATTCTTGGCTTCTTTCAATGCCTTTTTCATCAGGATGGCGTTTCATAACCTGTACGATGATTTTATATAATATTTCATTAACACGGCTTCCGTATGCTATCACACTTTCACCCAAATTTCTTGTAATTGTCGATAGATCATGTGTGAGCTGGGCAGAGTCGGCTCGCGAAGCATAGAGGCGATTAAAAATTTGTAACAATTCATCGAGATTTAAATCTACTTTATCTTGAATATGGCGTCTCGCATCGCCAGTTATTTTAGTTCTTATTAACATCACAAGATAATTCATTTCATTTGGTTCAATACTAGTTGCAGCAGCTCGACAGTGATTCGCAAACATAATTACAGACATATTACTACCATTAAATTCAGGGATAAAATCGCGAGCAAGTCTTAATCCGACTTTTCTACGATAATAGGAATTATCTCTATCACCTATATTTCCCGTGTCTGAGTTTTGCGACATACTATCAAGATTTAAACTACCTGTATTTTCGGTGCTGGAAGGTTGTATAATTCGGGGATTTCCGGGATTCGTTAAATTCAGAACACCAAGGGTGGAGTTCTGATAAAAATTAGGGTGCAAAACAATATATTCTCCGGGCTGGAGAGAGGGCATTTCAAAATTTTGAGTTACAGGGTTCTGAATCAGAATTCCGGAATCGATATTTACACTATTCTGACCGACAGGTGGAATCGATTGTTCGCCATCTACGTTTATTTGTTCGACAACCTGATCGGTGACCGTTGATTGGTCGTTGAGATTCGCACCGTTCATACTCATTATGGTGATTTGATCGCGCTCGATCTAATAAAAATTCTTAATAACAAACTTACTATTTGGATGCGAAATTGTGTGTGACTCGTTACTTGCAAAATAACCTGTTTATAAATATTTGGCAGACTTGCAGTAGGATGGATTTCTTGGCTGATGAACGATGAACAGCTATGTTGTTGATGTCCGCGTGGATCTCAGCTACGAGCCTATGTTAATTGGGCCCCTGTCGAATTGGTTGGGTGAAATTTTCCTTCGTTAAGTCCTTGATCTCGTTCAAAATTTGATTGATGATCGTGCAGCTTCTTTTAACTTG
>NC_046659.1:8786299-8807684 GCF_010883055.1 Belonocnema kinseyi | reverse complement strand
CAGGGGAAACCCGTGGCTCAAAAACCCCTGAACACTTCTAAGTAAAATTCGAGTTTGTATTCAAACCTTGATTATTTATTTTATCTTTCTTTTATCATATATTTATTGAAGAAAGATACTCGTTCTTTTTTGCCCAGGTTCCAAATATTCTAGCTGCGTGCCTGGCTGGAGGTTTTGCGCCTCTTTGGATTCCGCAGGAGCGGACGAGCAGCGAAAGCACCCGTCTCTCAGAGGCGTTGAAATATTTTCGGAGAATGTGTTGGTAGCGCAAATTTCCTAATTAAATTAATAAAATTTCTTCGCCAGGTTGAAGAAATTAATTTTCTTATATTATTTCCAGGAACAGCAATATCTAACACCGCTGCCGCCAAATTTGTGACGTCCAACTCGGATATCGACAATTTATAATTTAGTTTTGATAGTCGATAAGGAAGAATTTAACGTTATCTATGTCGCGGTAAATTTAAAATGTTGTTAATTCCTTTTCTATATTGTTCACTATTCGAGTTCGTTGCTGTCTTAGAACATAAGTTGTTCCCCTGGAAATAAATACAAAGGAAAACAAAGGGTTCACACGAATAAAACACTTGTTAATTTCACTTTTGGGAACACTGGTTGTATTTCGCTTGCACAAGTTAGGTTGTAATGAAATAAATTTCGACGAATCACAATTTCACATGTTATCCATATTTTGAGTCACACACTCACAATTTTTAAACGACGAACCGAAATTAGTTTTATTATTTTATTATTTGTCTCTTTTTACATTCTCGATATCTAGGTTTAAAGATCACAATAATAATGGTAAAAATATGGAAATGCGAGTTTAAACTCGCAAGATGGTTTTTGCGGAGGTCCGAAATCGATTTTTTGTTCGAGAGAAAAATCTAGATCTGACTAAAAAACGGCGCGGAGCTGGTTTTATATGGCTAGGCCACGCCTAGGAAAAATTGGGTTAGCCTATCATAGGTCATAAAATTGAATTTAGTAAAGAACTAGGCCAATCGCAATTTAGGAAGGAAAGTTTGCCCACGCCCTTATTACGCAAGAAAACCGGTTTAAAGTGGTTATGTATGGGAGGGGATAATAGCGTAGAAAAGAAGAGTTTCCAGGAAAAACGATAAAAATCTTATTTGGACCACCCTTTTTTAAGTGATTTTAAAAGGGCAATTGGGCATGTCAATTTTTATTTGACATTTGGCTTTCAGATGTCGATTTGTTGGGGCGTAAGTGCAGAAGTTCCCTGAATCATAAATATTGGAATATGAGCACTGGGGTCAGTTATCTGGTGACTCGATTTTCTGCTGTTGACTACCTGTGTTTTGTAGACAATAGGACCTTTCGTAGTTACGTTTTATACCTTAGGGTCTTGGGAAAATGGTCTTTTTAACTTTACGTGCTTGTATCTTAATATCTCCAAAAGTCCTGTTATTTAGATTTATTTAAGTGTTTACTTAAAGAGATCAAAGAAAAAGGAAAGGAAAGAGGCAATTTACCACTTTGGGAATTTGGCTTCATAGTTTTCACACATCTGGAAATTTATTTCTTGGGAATTTGATTTTAATGCATTTTCTATTTTTAGATTTTGTATTTTTGGGGTTTCGGGTTTCATTTCCAGTCCTACGAGACCGGCTTGATTTGAATATTCGGTTTTTATTTTCTTATCAGTTCTGATCCTCAAGTTTTAATTTCAATTTAGCGCTTTTAGAATTTTTAAATATTACCGGTAACGTAAGTCCCTATTTGACTTGAGCATGTATGCTTAAAGCCGCTAGATGGCGTATGCATTTACTGCATATGCTGTATCATTTTTCATAACTTTTAAGAGTAGGTTAAAAATGGGTTAGCTGAGTAATGCATTTTCACTTATAATCAATAAAATCGCATTACATTTCCAATTATTAATTGACCAATGATTTGAAATCATGGTAATTTAAAGATGGTGTAGACTTCAACCAATTTTGTAATAAAAATTATAAAATAAGTGAACCTTAACAAGTTAGAAATAAAATGAATAAATAATAATATCGTTAGTGTTTGCTTTACCGACATATTCTGTAAATCGCTAACTTACCAACCCGACTTTGCAAGCGGTTAGTTTTTGAATGGGCTTTGATCCTGTTGATGCTGTTCTTTTCAAGTGCGTTCTAAACAAACCCATTTAGGTATCTACAGGTATCTATTGGAGCTCAAGTTCCAAATGACACCAACTTTCATTTCAGCCGCAACATTAGTGAACCCCTAGTTTTTTCTAGCCGTTTGGTCAAAATCTGCATATGTGCCCCCTCCCATATGTCTCAACGCTCTATAACATATATTTCAATCATCATGATCGGTGAAGCCGTTTTCGATCAAATTTTAGTTTTTGGTTGTTCCAAATTTGTTTATACCATTTGTAAAAAAGTTTCTGTAGTTGATAATTGGGGTAAATTTATCTAATAGGTGTATTCACTAGCCCCTACAACATGGGTCACATCCGAGCGAGGGCACTCAGACCATGCTTATTCAGCTACGGCCTTTGTTTTGTATTTTTTTCTGAATACTGTCATTTTTTCAACTTACAGAAAAAAATCAAAAAAATTAAAACTTGAAAATGATTTTTGAAAATTATGAAACGTAAATAGTGATTTAGAGAGATATGTAATTCGATATACTTCATGAAATATGCTGACAATAAAGACAATCTATTAGAGTATTTAATGTCAATATCACGTCATTAGCAATCAATAAACAAAGAAATATTAAGCAAAGTTAAACAAAATTACATTTAATTTTAATTGTAATTATTTATAAAAATATCACCAGAATATTTGTTTCGAATTAAAGAAACTGTTCTTTTAACATTGTTTCTTCATTTCACCAAAAGAAAAAGTTTATTCCACGAAAATTTAAAGACTCAAATCTATTGATTTCCAAGGCAAAATCTGAGACACGAGTAGAATAGGTCGACTATGGGAAATTTGGAGTAGAGGGAATCCGCCATGACATATAAAATGGGTCATTTTCTTTTCCTACGTACGTCCACACGGAATAAGATATCGTGTTAAAAATTTGACACGGTGAAAAAGGTGTCTCTAGTCATAAATAATTAGAATTTTGAAAAAAAAATTTTTAATTGCTATTTTGTAGAAATACTGACCGTGCACAAGACTCTGAAACAAAATTTTAATGTTGTCAATGGGCTAGTTATAAGGCTTAAATTTCACAAAGTGGGGCAAAACAACAAAAATCACTCACAAACATTAGACACAAATAATGAAAAAAATAATGTTTGCACTTTTAACCTAAATAAACAAATATGGTCTGACACACGGATCAGCTGTGTCAGAGCATCAATGTCGCAGCGAGTAGACAACTTCGAACTTGTACGGCTCTGTGGATAATACAGATTTCATGATTAAGACAGAAAAAGATAGAAGCAAAACTTCTGCTGTAAGTCATAAATTCGTGGGTCGATATTTCTTATTTTCATAAAGTAATAGTTTTCTTCCCCTAGCTCTGTGCCTTGTCACAAACGGCCCTTTAATATTAATTAATATTTTCCGAAAAAATTTTCTGCGTTATTTATTCTAAAAATGTTACAGATCGTAATTCACAGCGTTCTAGACCAGTTACAGAATGTTTTCAGCGTATGGGGGGGTGACATAGTTACTCACATGTTCTTAGCTTGTTACTAACCTTTTCTAGAACACGCTCTTTTGTATTTAAAATAATTACAGATCTATTCTGTTACCATTTTTTCAGGGAGTGTTAACCACTGTTGCAGCCTGTCTTGTACAACCCTGAAATTTCTCGAGACTTTTCATGTTTATATTCACAATCTCGTTAAGACAAGGCTTAGGATCAGTTGTTCTATCAAAAGATTCAGTATCGACCTCGGAATCGTCTAGAACTTGATTCCTGGCTATTATTGTTTTACCAAACGTAGACTTTCTGCGTGACAGTTTACAAAGAATTTATTTCTGTCATTGTCTTCGAAGACAACGACGCAGTTTCATGGCACTGCTAATAGCACGTCTGAACATTTCCTCCTTTCTAACTCCATTAAAAAAAGCATAGATCTCTCCCGTGGTCGAGTTCTTTAAAACCTTGGCAATTTACTTCTTCCAAATTGATGATTTGTCTGCTGGTGATTTTCTACAAAAGCGAGGCTTTTTCTCGACCACGTGTGTAAATCTAAGATGCTGTTTTTGCAACTTCTTGAAGGTTTAAATATGAAATCGTCATTGGGATATCGCCATCGAACCTATAGGAAATGAAACAGCTTCCTGCATAGGATACTATATAGAATCATATTAGTGACCTATATAGGACAGATGATGAACCGGAAGTGTTGCGCCGTAGTTTCCTATAGCAGATACAGCTGCGCAGAAGTTATTTTTGACTATGCGATTGCCAAGTAGTAGGAAACTGTATAGGTTCTTATATGGATTTTAATCTAGGAAGAAGGAACCCATACCCTTACCATACAATCATTTAGGATTCTATAAAGGATTCTATGCAGGAAGCTGTTTCATTTCCTATAGGTGGCACCTATACTGACCTATATAGGTAACCCTATATAGGATCCTATATTGGTCACTTATAGGATGATTATATCGAATCCTATTAGGAACCTTTACATGCACCTATATAGGTATTTGCAGTAGGGAGGTTATCCAGATGCTTTGTGATTTTGAACATGCAGGAAGTTCAGAGAAGAGATATGGCGGTCCAAAAATCCAATGGGCTATGTAATTATGATCTACTGTAACAACAGCCACTTCCTTTCGTAGAAACTGATCATCTTTATCTCGCAAGCCTTGTATGTCGAGCATATGGTTTATTTTTTACAGTCAAGAGTAAAGATGAGGATGAAGATACCTTTACGAGAGACTACACCCAACTGAACAGAGTGTCCTATATACTCTAGTTTACATTCGTCGCTTTTTCTCCTCCATTCTCAACTAATAGTGAATGCCGGTTTTTTTAATCAGGTTTGTATTGGTATGTGGAGGCTTTAACCGCTATATACTACAATAACCTGCCCGAATGTGTAAATTTCTAAGACATTATCGTATTCTGCGTAGACTATAAAATTAACAGTTTGTTGTGTTGCTTCTTCTACACAAAGTTGAATGCGAAGTATGCTATGTTTAACGAGATTCCAGTGTGATTGACAATTTGCAGAATGATCAGGAGTAAGCTCAGATACAAAGAGGCAGTATCCGTTCGCGTAATCAAAACGATCAATATTATTTTCCTTGTTCGCAGAATGAATTTCTGTTCCGGAAAACAGATTATTATGAACATCAATGTATAGCTTTGTTTTTGAGAAATGCTGTTGCAAAGGTTTTCACGGGATTTGCATCCTATCCACGTAGAGAGAGGAATGATTGATAATTAAGTATATAAATTTAAAGATGTTTTTACCACGATGGCCGTTGAATGAGTCATTTTCGACAAATCCAATAATGATCCTTTTAGGTAGCTGACCAAGTACAACATTATCAAGAGTTTCACTCTGGATACCAGAATAAATTGTGCGTGTTTTAACATTTACTCCGGAAACCAAAGCCTTTTCTTTTTTTTTAAATTAATTTTGTTACCAAAAGTTTAAATACTCAAATTTTTATTAAAATTTTACCTTTTTAGAACACACTTTAACTATTTGTTTGAAAATTCATTTTTTTATCGAAAATTTCTATTACAAATTTACCTTTATGGTTGACAATATAACTATTTGGATAAAAATGCATGTTTTTCGGTAGAAAAATAATCTTCGTTGAAAATTCATCTTTTTGGTTGAAAATTCAAAAATTTGCAATTTGCAACTATTTGGTTTAAAGTTTATGTATTTTGTTGAAAATTTGTATTTTGCTATAGATTTTTTTGTAATAAAGAAACACTTATTTACATAATTTTGTCTGCAAACATTCTTATATTGCTGAATTAAAAAAAAAGTAATTTGAAATAATATTCAGATGAGTTTTGTGCAATTTAAAAAACATTCCCTATATTATCTTCCGTAGCTAATCCTGTCCAAATCAGTTTGAAACACTCAATCTACAAAATTTTGTTTCAAACTGTTTTCGAATTCGAAAATAAATATTTTGAAACAGTATGCATAAAGCTCTTGCACATTTTCAAAAACTTTTTCTAAATCATTTGGCAATTTAAACTTTCGATCCCTAATTTAAACTCGGGGAAATCTTCTAGGCCATTGTTCTAAAATCTCATATGAACCTCCTATATCCATCCTTCAGTCCGTATACCTGATTATACCAAATCAATTTTTTAAATTTACAACTTTTATGGTCTGTTACTCTATTAAGTCTATTTTAAGAAAACTCAAGCTTAGAATGCATGTCTAGGTAGGATTGAGCCGAAAATAACTTAAATCAGAATTACATAATAACACAGTTGAAAGTTCAAGATATATACAAAAAGAATTTTGAAATTATAATATATTTAGATTTATATTTATATATTTAATAAAGTTTCGCAAACCTGTTCAGGTTTTGAAATATTTAGAATTTTTCAAAAACTTTTAATATTCGCAAATAACTTTTTAATTCATGTAAGTCTATGCTAACATTTTATAAAATGTTGAAACATTACCTTACAATAGTCCAGATTCTTTGTTCACAATTTTAGAAATGTTCTGAAATATTTAAAAATTATGCTTAATAGGTCAACTAAGGCTAGATAATCTACTGCACTGGCAAAATAAGACAAGACAAGACTAATCCAGCCAATTAAGGCAAGAGAGTCTACTGATCTGGCAAAATAGGGCAAGATAAGATATGTAAAGGTAACTCAGGCAATATAATCTATTGACCTAGCCATCAAAGCAAAGATAATTTACGATAGAGACAATTAAGGCAACATTGTCAACTGATTCAACCAATTAAGGCAAGATATTTTACTGATCCAGCCAACTAAGGCAATATCAGACATGTAAATGTAAGTCACGTAAGATATTCTAGTGGCCCAATCATCAAAGACAAGGTGATTCACGATAGAACTAACTAAGGTAAGATTGTCAACTGAAACATCCAATTAAGGCAGGATAGTCTACTGATCCGGCCAACTAAGGCAAGACGAGACATGTCAAGGTAAAGAACGCAAGATATTCTTGTGGACCGACCATAAAAGATAAAATAATTTACGACAGAGCCAATTAAGGCAAGGTTGTCAACTGATCCAGCTCTGATCCAGTCAAGGAAGGCAAGATAAGACATTTACAGGTGACTCAGGTAAGATATTCCAGTGGCCTAACCATCAAAGGTAAGATAATTTAAGATAGAGGCAATAAAGGCAAGGTTGTCAACTGATCCAGTCAATTAAGGAAAGCTAGCCCACTAACCCGGCCAACTAAAGCAAGATAAGAAATGCGAAGGTAACGAAGGTAAGATATTCCAGTTACCCAATTATCAAAGACAAGATAATTCATGATAGAGACGATTAAGTTAGGATTGTTAACTGAACCAGCCAATTAAGGCAAAATAGTCTACAGATCAAGCCAATCAAGGAAAGAGGGTATACAGATGCGGCAATTTAATTAAAAATAGTCTACTGATACGGACAAATAAGGCAAGATAACACATTGATATTTCACTATAGGACCAAGCAAGACAAGGATGTCAGCTGCTTCAGTCAATTAATTTAAGGTAGTTTACTAATCCGGCCAAGTACGACAAGATAAAACATTTAAAAGTAATCAAGGTAAGATATTCTAGTGGCTTAACCGTCAAAGGGAAGATAACTTATGATCCAGCCAATTAGGGCAAGATTGTTACCTGATCCAGCCAATTAAGGCTAAATATTCTACTGATCCTGCCACATAAGATAGTAGAAGAAATGTAAAGGTAACTCAGGTAAAATATTCTAGTGCAAACATCTTAAAAGGCAAGATAATTCACGATACAGCCAATTAGGGTAATATTGCTAACTGATCCAGCCAATTAATTTCGTATAATATAATGATCTGTCAAAGTATGGCAAGATAAGACATTTAAAGGTAACTGAGACAAGATATTCTAGTGGCCCAACCATCAAAGGCAAGATAATTCACGACGGAGAGAATTAAGGTAAGATTGTCTACTGATCCGCCCAATTAATGCAAGATAGTCTACCGATCTGTCTAACTAAGTCAAGATAAGACATTTACAGGTAACTAAAGTAAGATATTCTAGTGGCCTAACCATCAAAGCAAGACAATTCACGATAGAGACAATCAAGGCAAGATTGTGAACTGATCCAGCAAATTAATTTATGATAGTCTATTGATCCGTTTAATTAAGGCAAGATAGTCTACTGAACCAGCTTACTGAGGCAAGACAAGACATTTACAGGTAACAAAGGTAAGATACCCTAGTGGCAGAACCATCAAGGGCTAGATAATTCATGATCGAGCCAATCAAGATAAAATCGTCAACTGTTCCAGCCAATTAATGTGAGAGAGTCTACTGATCCAGCCAATTAATTTAAGATAATCTACTGATACGGCCAAGAGAGGCAAGATAAAACATATTGAAGGGGAACTGAGGTAAGATATTTTAATGGATTAGCCATAAAAGGCAAGATAATTGACGATATAGATAATTATGGTAAGAGAAGGCAAGAGAAGACATGTAAAGGTAACTCAGGTAAGATATTCTAGTGGCCAAACTATGAATGGCAAGATAATTCACGACAAAGCCAATCAAGGAAAGATTTTCAACTGATCGAGACAATTAATTCAAGACAGTCTACTGATTTGGTCAAGTAAGGCAAGATAAGACATCTACAGGTCACTCGGGTAAGATACTCCAGTGACTCAATCATCAAAGGAAAGATAATTTAAGGTAGAGCCAATTAAGGTAAGATTGTCATCTGGTCCAGACAATTAAGGCAAGATAGTCAACTCAGCCAGCCAATTAAGGCAAGATATCCTCCAATCCGCCCACCTAAGACAAGAGAAAACATGTAAAGGTAACTCAAGTAAGATATTCTAGTGGACGAACTATGAATGGCAACATAATTCACGATAGAGTCAATTTAGGCGAGATTGTTAACTGATCCACACAATTAATTTAAGATAGTCTACTGATTCTGTCAAGTAAGGCAAGATAAGACATCTACAGATAACTCGGGTAAGATATTCCAATGGCCCAAACTTCAAGGGCAAGATAATTTAATATAGTGCTAATTAAGGTAATATTGTCAACCATTAAAGTAAAGATAATTCACGTTAGAGACAATTAAGTTAAGATTGTCAACTAATACAGAAAATTAAGGGAAAATAGTTTACTGTTTCGGCCATTTATGGCAAAATAATACATGTAAAGGTAACTCAGGTAAAATATTCTAGTGGCCCAACTACCAAAGGAAAGACAATTTGCGATGAAGACTATTACGGCAAAATTGCCATTTGATCCAGTGAATTAAGGCAAGATAATCCTCTGATCCAGCCAGCAAAGTCAAGGAAAGATATTTACAGAAAACCATGGTAAGATATTCTAGAGGCTGAACCTTAAAATTCGAGATAACACAGGCCGACAAAATTTGACAAAATCGAAACCCAGAAAGCAGACCAAACATTTCCGAAGGATTTTGATGCGCTGAATCCGAATCCAAACTCAAAATTGCTCCTATACGTCAGGTTTGCAAGATATCCTAACCTAAAAGTGCAAAAAACGCGTTTTTCAGCTGTTTTTGAGGTTATGTAACTGTACAAGAAATATGTCTACCACAAAGCTAATGTGAAATTTGAAAGTTCTATTCTTCCCCTTTCAAACCTACTTGGATTTATTAGTATATCTTTATTTTTCAATTTTTTATTTTAGCGTTTTAACCCATTAACGCTAAAGTGTTCAGATTTATACAACGCATTCTCTATTGCTGACGGTACGATATTTTTTCTTTAAAATATTATCTCAGGGGTTTTCGAGGGTTCCCTTTCTATTGCCGGTATCAGTTTTTTGTTATAACCCCTAGAAGATCTAATATGGCGGCCACAATTTAGGGCTTTAGAAAAGAACAAAGGTTCCCGCACAAAATACCAACAAAAAAGCGTACAGTCGTTTGGAACCAAGCTTTGTACATTGATAAAACAATAAACAATATGAAACGCGTGTCTTTTCATTTCTACGGAAGCCGTTTCCTAGGAGCAGAAACCACCCCTAAGAAGCCACAAGCATGCTAACCCACCTGACTCTGGGAACAATAATTTTAGTCGCATATTTTTCTTTGAATAATGAAGTTCCATGCCACAAGTGGGTTAACCCACCTACCTGCTAATCCACCTAAAACCACAAATCACCCCTACCAAATCATAGACAGGCTAACCCACCTAATCCTGGGAGCAGCGAATTTAATCGTTTACATTTCGTTAAATAATTGAATACCACACTACAAGTGGGTTAACCTTGAAATGAAATTTTTCAATTTAGCATATTAACCCATTAACGCCGAGATAGTATGACATCGTTTCTTGAAAATTTTATCTGAGGGGTTTTGGGGGGTTCCTTGTTGATTGGTTCAGTGTTCTGCTATAACTCCTAGAAGAGCGAATATGCAAAACAGTTAGGGCTTTAAAAAAAAAACAAATTTTACTATTATGATTCATTTAATATTGTAAATATACTTAGGATTTTCCAGCTTACTAAGGCAAGACTCAATATTTTCCAGCCAGCTAAGACAAGACTTGGGATTCTCCAGCTAAGCAAGGATGTACTTATTATTTTCCATTCAATTGAGGCAAGACTTTAAATTGCCCAGAAAATCAAGTAAAGACTTGGGATTGTCCAGCTACGCAAGGAAAACTTAATATTTTCCAGCTAATTAAGGCAAGACTTTAGATTGCCTATCCAATCAAGGAAAAACTTTAGATTGCCCAGCCAATCAAGGAAAGGCTTTGAATTGCATAGCCAATAAAGGCAAGACTTTGTATCGTCCAGCCATTTAAGGCAAGACTTTGAATCGCCCAGTCAGTCAAGGCAAGACTTTGAATCGTCCAGCCAGTCAAGACAAAACTTACGATTGCCCTTTCAGTTAAGGCAAGACTTGGGATTTTCCAGCTACGCAAGGAACTACTTAATATTTTTCAGTCAATTAAGGCAATACTTTAGTTGTCCAGCCAATCAAGGAAAGACTTTAGATTGCCCAGCCAATCAAGAAAAGACTTTGAATTGCCTAGCCAATAAAGGCAAGACTTTGTATTGCCCAGACAGTCAAGGCAAGACTTTAAGTCACCCAGACAGTCAAAGCAAGACTTTAAGTCACCCAGTCAGTCAAGGCAAGACTTTGAATCGTCCAGCCAGTCAAGACAACACTTACGATTGCCTAGCCAGTTAAGGCAAGACTTACGATTGTATGTCCGATGAAGGTGAAACTAATTGCTTGTTTTCTTATGGAAACGTTCGCGCTTCATGTCAAACGATCGTTGAGGAGAATTTCGTTGATGACTACTAGGGTCATTATCATTTCTTTGCAAAGACCTGCAATAGTCCGCTTTCATTCTTACATTGCATCGACCTTGATAATGTTGCTCTTTTTGGTGAAAGTCTTGATGAAAGTGTTCGTCCCTTTCTTCACTGAATGCTCCAAAATTTTCTGGGAAATAATCCAAATGAGGTTTGAGAAAATGTAATTTCATACTCATCAAGCAACTTAATCTTTTAAAATTCTTTATTATATTAGATACAATAGTTATAAACTTTGGATCTCGATTGTTCCCTAAAAGTTTCTGTAGAACATCTTTGAAACTCAACCATGCATCCTTTTCGATAGATGTCATGGTTTTGATAAAGTCATCATCTTTGATAAGTTTTCTTATATCAGGCCCAACAAAAATACCTTCCTTAACTTTGCATCACTTAAATGCGAAAATGTAGATCTAATATAATTGAAACATTCTCCTTCGGTGTTTAGGACTTTCACAAATTGCTTCATTAACCCTAGTCTTATATTGAGTGGTGGCAATAATACTTTCTTCCTGTCAACAACACTTTCATAAACAACATTATACTGACCAACTGTCTACTCTAATCTGTCTGGCCATTTCTCCGTTATCCAATGTTCATCCCTTCCACGACTGTCCCAAAGGCAAAGAAAACAAGAGTATTTAATGTTTCCTGTTTGTAAACCTATTATAAGATTTATCATTTTGAAGTCACCACAAATAAGCCAATTATGGGCATTGTATTTTATTTGCATCAGGAGTATTGGAAAGTATCATAAGATTCTTTCAGTGTAGTTGAGTGACCTACTGAAATTGCAGCTTACTTATTTCCATCATATAAATAGTACTGCTTTCAGACTTTCTATAGACGAATCCTCTGGCGTATATAATTTCATTTTATATAAATTAATGAGTGCTTCGATATCATTACAATGCACAATCCCACTGTCTATTGAAAAGTACTTGATAAGCTTTTCTTCCCTATTTTGTAAACAGTTACTCTAGTGCCAGGTAACAACAGTATCCTCTCTTTGAGTCTTGAAGCGCAAAGTTCAGCTTTATCTTTTGGAAGATCAAGGTCACCTTATAAAATCGTCTAATCCGTCGTGGTCAAAAAATTTAGGACTTTCATCATCTGATTCTTCTTAAGAAGAATCTTCAGTTGCATTAGGATCGTCAGTATCCATTGATTCGTGAGTTGGAAGGTCACTTTTGTTTTCAGAGTGATTTCTAATACCAATCTTGGCTGGTGTAACACTTTTTACATGAGAGTAAACGATCTTCTCCAATTACTTTTTAGAAAAAACTCCTGTTTTGCATAAGCAAAAGTAACAGCCAGTATCATGATCGTTGGGCTCACACCAAACAGGTGGTTGAATAACAGTCTGTGTCTTGGTACTTTATCTTCCTAACTTGACAAAATTAATCTACAAGCATGACAGATTGAGGTTGGTACCCACGGTTTATCCAAATTTTTCATTGAAGTCCCATAACAGTTGAAGTATGACGCTTTTATCGAATCATTAATTGATCGACGGTATTTCACGATCGACACGAAATGTAACCGCTAGACAGATTTCTAATACAAAAAGAATGTTATTACCTATGCATCCAACCGTTAGCCCGCCACTCAAACGTCATCTCTAACATGGAAAGATTTGTAGCAAAAAACGAATTTCATCACCTATGCATAACACGTCATAAAAGCGTCGCCAGCTCAGTGAGCCAGCTAGGGATCGTAGACTGTCTGCGCCGCAGAACGGCGCGCGCATACAGCGAATGTAAACATTAGCATGCACATTTAGTGCGCAGTAGCATTCCGCGCAGGCCGTCTTCTTTTGTTTTATCAATGTGCGAAGTTTGGTTCCAAACGACTGCACGATTTTTTGTTGGTATTTTGTGCAGGATCCTTTGTTCTTTATTAAAGCCCTAAATTGTGGCCGCCATTTTGGATCTTTTAGGGGTTATAACAAAAAACTGACACCGGCAACAGAAAGGGCACTCTCAAAAACCCCTGAGATAATATTTTGAAGAAAAAATATCGTACCGTCAGCAATAGAGAATGCGTTGTATAAATCTGAACACATCAGCGTTAATGGGTTAAAACGCTAGAATAAAAAATTTCAAATTACAATATTTTAATGAAAAATAAAGATATCCTAATAAATCCAAGTAGATTTGAAAGGGGAAGATTAGTAATTTCAAATTCCATCTTAGCTTTTGTGATAGACATTTTTCTTGTTCGGGTACATAACCTCAAAAACAGCTAAAAACGCATTTTTTGCACTTTTAGGTTAGGATATCTTAAAAACCTGACGCACAGGACCAATTTTGAGTTTGGATTCAAATTCAGCGCATCAAAATTCTTCGAAAATGTTTGGTCTGCTTCCTAGCTTTAAAATTTGTCGGCCTGTGTAATTCAAGATAGATCTGATTAAGAAAAGATTGTAACTGATCCAGTCAATTAAGGCAAGATAGTCTACTGAACCAGTTAAATAAAGCTGGATGAGACATGTAAAGGTAACTGAGGTAAGATATTCTAGTTGCCCAACTATCAAATGCAAGATAATTTAAGATAGAGCCCATTTTAGTAGGATTGTTAACTGATCCAGCTAAGGCAAGATAAGGCATTTACAGGTAACGATGGTGAGATATTATAGTGGCCGAACCATCTAAGGCAAGACAGTTCACGATAAAGCAGATTAAGATAAGATTTTCAACTGATCTACCCAATAAGGCAAGATAGTCTACTGAATCAGCTTACTAAGGTAAGGCAAGATATTTGCAGGTTACTAAGGTAAGATACTTTAGTAGCCGAACCATCAAAGGCAAGATAATTCATGATCCTGCCAATCAAGATCAAATATTCAACTGTTCCAGCCAATTAAGGTAAGAGAGTGTACTGATATGGCTAATTAATTTAAGATGGTCTACTGATACAGCCAAGTAAGGCAAGATAAGACATTATAGGGTAACTGAGGTAAGATATTCTAGTGTTTTAACCACAAAAGACAAGATAATTCACGATAGAGACAATTATGGTAAAACTGGCAACTCATTCAGCCAATCAAGGCAAGATATTCTACTAATTCACCCACATAAAGCAAGAGAAGACATGTACAGGTAACTCATGTGAGATATTCTAGTGTAAAAACCGTAAATGGCAAGATAATTCATGAAAGAGCCAATTAATGTGAGAATGTCAACTGATCCAACTAATTAAAGCAAAAAAGTCTACTGATCCAGTCAATTAAGGAAAGATAGTCTACTGATCCAGCTAACTGAGGCAAGATAGCCTACTGATCCGGTCAAAGAAGACAAGATAAGAAATTTAAAAGTATTTACGGTAAGATATTCTAGTGGTATAACCATCAAAGCCAATAGAATTCACAATAGGAACCATTAAGGTAAAATTGTCAAGTGATCTGATCCATTAAGGCAAGATAGTCAACTGATCCGGCCAACTAAGCAAGATAAGATTTTTGCAGGTATCGAAGGTAAGATATTTCAGTACCCCGATCATCAATGGCAAGATAATTCATGATCCAGTTAATTAAGGCAAAATTGTGAACCGTACTAGCCAATTTAGTCAAGGTATTCTACGGATGCGGCCAACAAAAGAAAGATAAGACGTGTGCAGGTAACTCACTTATGATATTCTATTGGCCCAAGGTTTAAAGGCAAGTTAATTTAAGATATAGTCTATTTAGGCAAGATTTTCAACTCATCCAACTAAGGCAAGATAAGACATAAAGGTAACCAAGGTAAGACATGCTAGTGACCCAACCATCAAAGGCAACATATTTCAAGATAGAGCCAACTATGGCAAAATTGTCATCTCATAACGCCAATCAATGTACGATAATCTACCTATCCAACCAACTAAGATACGACGAAGCATTTACAGGTAACTAATGTAAGGTATTCTAGTGGCCGAACCTTCAAAGGCAGGATAATTTATGTTCCAGATAATTAGTGCAAGATTATCAACTGATTTCACCAATCAGGGCAAGCTAATCTAGCTTTCCGGCCCAGTGAGGCAAGATAAAACGTAGGCAGATAACTAAGGTAAGATATTCTAATGCCACTGTCATCAAAGGCAAGATAATTCAAGATAGAGTCAATTGAGGTAAGATTGTCAAGATATTCTTCTTATCTTGTAAACTAAGGGAAAATAAGATATTTACAGGTAAATAACGTAAGATATTCTAGTCGTTTAACTATCAAAGGCAAGATAATTCTTGTTTCAACCAATTAAGGCAAGGTTGTCAACTTATCCAGCCAATTAAGGCAAGATATGCTATTGGTCCGGCCAACTGAGGCAAAATAAGACATTTGCAGGTAACTAATGTAAAATATTCTAGTGGCCTAACCATCAAAGGCAAGATAATTTATAATGGAGCCAATTAAGGCAAGATTGTCAACTGATATGCTCAATTGAGGCAAGCTAGTCTACTGATCGGACCAACTAAGGCATGATAAGATATTTACAGGTAACGAAGGCAAGATATTCTAGTGGCCGAACCATAAAAGAAAATATAATTCTAGATTCAGCCAATTAAGGAAAGATTTTCAACTGATCCCGCTAAACCAAGATAAGATGGTTAAAGAAATCGACAGCTCAATTAAGAACCCAAAATAAATACTTTGAATAAGGGCTTGAAATAAAATAATTAAGCATATTAAGTGCGGTTTTATGCTGATCTTACTCAATGATATTCATTTTACTAAGGCAAGAGAAAGACTAAATTGAAGGTGTGATCAAAAGCATATGCACCAAGTGATACATAAGATTATCTCATATTAGCATATGTAGATAAAATGATAATCTCTTAGCAACATTTCCTAAAACCTTAAAAATTGTTGATGTATGGCAAAAAATTCGATAAATTTAAAATAAAGCATATCAAATAGTTCCAGCTTAAAATGTATACATTTGAAAATTAAGATTTTTACATTACGTGTTGTTTAGGGATGTTTGCAGATGCGTAAAAGTATTAGGACAATTTTTAAAATTAAATTTGGGGTAATAAACGAATAAATGCGACCTAGTGGATCAAAATTAATCAAGACTGAATGGTTCTAGAATTTTTCAAAGATGGCGCTTTTTTCGAAATTTCGAATTTCCAAGGGCTGTCAAATTTTATTATTTTCACCGAATGGACTAAAACTCGGTGGATCGTCTTCTTTTATAGAGTACTAAAGTTGAAAAGTCAAAACGTTTAGATAAAACTTGACCTTTATTCCCGCAAAGATAAGTTTGAAATTAATATTAAATTTTTTAAATATGAAAGAGGAATTATTAGCTATATAGCTCAATTTCTAACAAACAAATAAAACCTATTTTAAACTGAACAGTTACATTTCGAACCAAATAGATACACTTTCAAGAAAAAATATAAAACGTCATGAAAAAAGTTAAATTTTAAAAAAACAATTGAATTTTAGAGCCAAAACGAACAAGTTTTTAGAAGGTAATTAAATTCTCGTCAAAGAAATTAATTTTTAGTCAAGGAAGATGACTTTCTACCAAAAATATTAATTCTATACAGAAAAAAACACATATTCAACAAAAAAGTTGAATTTACGACCAAAATATATAGCATTTCAAAAAAATGCTTGATCCTTTAAAAACGATTTTTAATATTTCAAAACATTTATGAAATTTCGATTTGAAACGGGAATTTTTTGATCAGAATTATAATTCTATGTTGGAACATCAGATAATTTTTGGCCATTAGAATAACATTTCTGGTTTGAGCAGGAAATTTAAAAAATTTTAATTTTGACTTAAAATTTCAAAAATGTTAGTGCATTAACACTTAAATATAAAAAATTATTAAAGATTCGTTAATATACTGTAGTTATTAAAAAATTTAAGAACATACATTTTATTAAAAAATTATATTTAATTGAATTATTATTTATATTAATTAATAAATTATTATTTTAAAATATTATAGAAGTTAGAAATAATTAAACAGGGATATTTTTCCCCCTGTTTAAAAGTGAGAAATATAATATTCACTTTTACAGTATATAATTATAATATTCCCTCTTCAAAAGTCTAAATTGTAATTCTTTATAAAATTAGAAGTTCTAAAGTTAAAATTATAAGGCTTTATGGGAATTCACTTTCTCAATTGTGACAATTATATTTATTTAGTAAAATTTCTTATCTATATTCCAGTGAAACAACATAATTTATAATTAATATTTCTAATATTAATAGGGCTTTTGGATAAAAATTCAAAAAGTGGCACATTCTGAATATTTTTATGACCACTTTTTCCAAAATTCGAAAATTCTCTGTAAGGTTATTCATGGTATTCAAAAAGTCGAACAATTTATCCTCATGACTTTTTTCAAAAAATCAAAAATTACCAAACTTATAGCATTTACAAAATTCCAAAAAACACACGAAAATGGACATTTAAAGCCAAATAACGCATGATATGAAAAAAGGAAGAAAAATATTGCTTTTTGAATGCCCTACAAGATTATCATAACAACTTTTTGAATTTTTTTGAAAAATTCAAAATTAAAATTTTGACAGCATACAAAATAATAAAAAATCCAAAAATTACATTTTTGGGCCAAACTATTTAAACTATGGTAAAAGATGACTAAACAAAAATTGTTGATTTGAAAAAGATCTACAAATTTGTTAGAAACCACTCTTTGATAGGATGCGCAGTTTTGGCTTTAATCATGAAAAACGTCATTAACAGTAAAAAAATCTGCCCGCTGCGTGGACACATTCTTATCACAACTTCTGTCTTTTAATTTCTTTTTCGTCATGTGTGCGGGATTTCGAAAAATTTAACTTTACATGTTTTTGATGCCTTCTTTACGATTAAAATTAAAAACAGAACTAACAAAAAATTATTCATGACAAATAAATCATGTTTACATTCTCAGCAGAGAAGGTATTAGATTTGTGTAAAATTTAACCCCCCCTCCCTAGTTTTTATCGAATGATCCCCGTTTGGAGACCCCCTGAATTCGAAAATCAGGTTTTTACGAATGTGTCTGCACATTTGTCTGTCTGTCGTTATGTCTGTATTTATGCCTGTCTGACTGTGAGCACGATGTCTTTTGAGAAAATTTAATCTATTAGATTGGCTTTTAATACACTCTTTTAGTGTCCTAAGCTAAATACCAAGTTCGTTAGTCAGACATTTTGGATAAAAATAGTAAAAAAGAGCCCATTTTGAAAATTTGTGAGTACACATTTATTCATGATAAAAAAATTCTCTGTTCAGTTGTTCATAGTACTTGAAAAGAAAAACGTTATTTTTCGATAGCCCTACAAGATTATCATATCAACTTTTTGAATTTTTTAGAAAAATTGAAAATTCAAATTTTGACCGCACAGAAATTAATCGAAAATCGAAAATTGCATTTTGCGGTCAAATTATGCAAGATAGGAGAACAATTAGAAGAGAAACATTGTGCACCCAAAAAATATCTACAAATTTGTTATAATCACTTTTTTATAGGACACGTAGTTCTTGTTTAATTTATAAAAAAAATTGAAAATACAAAAATTAAATTTTTCAATACATCACACAAGCTAAACCTAAATAAATAGATAACATATTTTTTCACCAAAAGTAAAGCAAAACATTGTTTATTAATGGGTTTTTTTGAAATTCTCATCAGAGAAGGTATTAGATATGTGTAAACATTTACAACCCGCCCCTCCCCTCAGTTTTTGTCAAATGTCCGCGTTTTGAGAACCCCTGAATCCGAATAATAGGTTTTTACGAATGTGTCTGTCTGTCGGTCTGTCTGTATGTATGTATTTATACCTGTCTGTCTATCAGCAAGATCACTTTTGAAAAAATCATTTTACTAGATTGGCCTCTGGTATACTCTTTTAGTATCCTAAACTAAAGGTCAAGTTCGTTAGCCAGCCATTTTGGATATGAAATTGAAAAAGTGAGCGAATTTTGAATATTTTTTAGACCACTTTTTTCAAAAATTATTTGAGTTATAGAATCTACAAAATATCAAAAAATACACGAAAAAGAACCTTTCAAGCCAATGAACGGACGATATGAAAAAATGGCAAAAAAAGGTTTGAATTATAAATCAAAGAATAAGCCATTGTACAGGGGCATTTTCATATTTTGCGCCTTTAAAGTTGCATTCGGGTCGGCCATTCGGTCAAATCCGTGCACCTTCGGATCAAGTTTATCATAGTTTCCATAGTTTTGTTCGAAACTTCAAATGGATAAAAGTGTCAACAAATATAGGTTATGTTATGTAGTAATTACAAATAATAAAAATGTTTCATTAATAATGAAGCGAGACTTGCGGACTAAGAAGTAAACATCAATTTTCTTCTGCGGCAATAACATTGTGGTATGGCTGCTCAGTGACAAATACTATAAATTGGTAATAATATTGTGCGCTTTTAGTGGGCGCAGAGTGAATTGTGTTTAACGCTTATTTGTGGCATAAAAAGGTATGTTATGAATAGACAGGATTTGTTTTGAATAAAGTGAATAAAATATTACATGCAAACATTTTTAATTGACATAACCCACAATTACATACAGCGATTTCGGTAAAAAGGTGAATCCGACCATAGCTCAATTATCTTGTCTAGATAAATTTTTGATACAATCCTATTGTCTAAAAAAAAATTGTCTAAAATAGGAAAAATCCTTAAATATTTTATTGATTGAAATTCAGGCAAGTTAAATTACCTAGAGATATATTTTTGATACACGTATATCATAAAAATGAATTGGAATGAATTTTAAAGGCTGATCAAATGCCAGTTTAGAAATCAAGTGCAGAGATAGCAATTTCGAAAATAGAATAATTTCTAAAGAAAATGAAATAACAATTTTGGCCTAAATTATCTTGTCTAGATAATTTTTTTAAACAATCCTATCACCAATGAGTCTTTAATTTATTTTAATGGTTGATCCAACCAAATTTTAAGATGAGGTCCAGAGGAAAAACTTTCTAAAATACAAAGAAATCCTTAAATATTTTATTCATTAAGACTCAGGCAAGTTAAGTTACCTCGAGGTATCTTTTTGATACACCTATATTATCAGAATGACTCAACATTCATTTTAGGCTAATCAATCCCCAGACTTGGGATAAGGTCTAGAGATAACGGTTTTCCAATAATGTTCATTGAAATGAACCAGCTGAAATGCACCAAATCCATCTGCATTTCCTAATGCCAATTTATCAATGATCGATCTGTGAAAAAAAAAAACAATGAAAATCAGTTATTAATTTCAGAAATAATGTGTTACTTATTAAAGTTATTAATAAGTAATGATTGTTAAATTATTATTAAGTAATTATTATTTAAATTATAAACATACAAAACCACACAAAATTTGTTTGGTAAAGAATAATCAGTCGAAAGTATAATAAACATGTCGGCCGATCTATCACTATTTTGAGGTTATGGTCGGATTCACCTTTTTACTGAAATCGCTGTAAGTGATTGTAACTAATATCAATTTAAAATATTTTAATGTAATATTTTATTCACTTTATTCAAAGCAAATCCTGTCTATTCATAATATACCTTTTTTATGCCGCAAATAAGCGTTAAACACAATTCACTCTTCGCCCACTAAAATAGCACAATATTATTACCAATTTATAGTATTTGTCACTCAGCAGCCATTCCATAATGTTATTGGAACAGTAGAAAATTGATGTTAACTTCTCAGTCAGCAAGTCTTGCTTCATTATTAATAAATCACTTTTATTATTTGTAAATACTACATAACGTAACCTATATTTTTTGACACTTGCATCCATTTAAAGTTTCGAACGAAACCATGGAAACTATGATAAACTTGATCCGAAGGTGCACGGATTTGACCGAATGGCCGACCCGAATGCTACTTTACTGGCGCGAAATATGAAAATGGCCCCGTACAATGGCTTCCTCCCTGCTGTTGTGCAATTCGGCTA
>NC_046659.1:8780106-8786199 GCF_010883055.1 Belonocnema kinseyi | reverse complement strand
GATCTTGAAACTTAACATTATTTGTGGGCCCTCCAAATACTCCTTACAGAGTACCTTCATCTGATTTGGGTACTGTGATGTCATCTCGTCCAGTCTTTTAGTGAAGTTCTGCAGAAATTCAAGTAAAGATGTACATCCAGGAAAGTAGTCACCCTCCAGACGGTCGCTTGTCGAGACATCCCTTTTATCCGTTCACAATATACTCCAGAACTAGTTTGGAATAGCTCGTCCCAGTATGCTATCCCGTGTTGTTGCATGGTCGGCCAAAACATAATTAGAAAGATTGCCACTTTTGAGCAAAACATCGCAGAATCCTAAAACAGTGTTTATTATAAGCCTTCGAAGTAAAAATTTTGCAATTTGTTATTATTATTATGTTTTTATTTTTATTTATTTTGTTTTGTTTTGTATTAACTAGTAGTCTGACTTACTAGTTTTTATCGCTAAAATTAAAGCTTTCTCGATGATAAATTCTGAAGAGATAAGATTAACTAGAGTTTATTTGATATGCCTAAATCTCTACGTAAAGAGATATATACAAACATGTATATCATGTATAACTTCTCTAACGCTTTCAATCGCACTCTTTTACATGTAGTAGGAAATTGTATACGATTTGCATCAATTTGTTTATCGCTTACTATCATTTAACCCTTTACTTAAAAGGCCTAGATTGACAATTTTTCGTTAAACTCGATCCTTAGCAGAAAGCGCGCGAAAGCTTATCCGCGTGCTTAGTGAAGCGCGTACCATTTTCGTATTCTAAAATTACATTATTATTTTCTGTGAAACCGACTATTTCATAGGTACCGGTCCTCCACTTATCAAACTTATTTTGTCGTGCATCTTTACAGACCACTACCTTGTCACCTATTCGTGCATTTAACGGTCGTGCTTTTTGATCATAGTGTTTATTTGAGCGCTTTTTTGCCTAGATCTTATTTCTCGCGGCAATTTTTCGTATCTCTTTTAATTTATTGATCAAGTTTTTCAGATACGATTCGTAGGTTTCGAGGCGCTCGTCAGATAGGAAAGCACTTGGAAATCGCGCAGTCCTCCCATAAACTAATTCGTCAGGTGTAAAGTTTATCGCCTCATGTACCGAAGTGTTGTAGGCAAACATAGCGAAAGGCATTAATCGGTCCCATTCCTCGTAATCAGTGGCGTAATTCTACATATAGTCTGTTAAAATTATGTGGCTGCTTTGCAACGACCCGTACGTTTGCAGACCGTAACCTGAAGTTGTTAGTTGGGCACTGGTTGTTGTTTTCAAATCTGGTATTGGCACTGCAAGACAGAATTTACTAAAATTGTCCTGCATCGTTAGAATGTGCCCATTTCCACTTAGAGTGGTTGAAAGCTTGCCCACGGTGTCCAGTGATACTTTATCGAAAACTCCTAACGGGGTGTCTGTTACAACCATTGGTTCCTGTGTTTTTGCCCGAAAAAGTTTATTTTCTAAACGACTCTTACATCCTCGAATGTACTCGTTAATATCATCACGCACGCCCGGCCACATGAACCGTTCCCTAATTCGTCTTTATGTCTTCGTGACTCATTTATGTCCACCCATATGACTGGCGTGGTATTCTGCAATTATTTTACTACGCGCGCCTTCAGGGGGTACTTCCAGTTTTCTGTCACATAGAGTGAATTTAATTTCAACACGCTGGAATATCTCATTAAGCACTTCGTCCAATTTGTTTGGAGGCAATATTCCTAACAAATCACTAGAGTTTGCGATTGGACATGTTTTCCGATTGTCACGCTTCAACGCTAACTGAAGGTTAGTCACTAGCTGTTTCAAAACCTCAGTTAAGACCCCTGACTCCTTGGAAGAGTGAATCGCGTTATCAGAGTCCTTTGGATTCTGACTCAACTGCGAGGTTCTCCTGACCGTGGAGGATACAGCAGGTCTTTTTAAGATTTTCGGCGCGGAAGTAGCTGGCTTTGCCAGAACTGACCACCTGTCTCCAGCAACCCTTTCTGATAAGGACTTTTCGTCCTTGGATAGGCTTTAGGAGCAGAGTCGTTGTCTACTGGCTTTTCGGATTCGGGACGGATTCCTTGTGAACGAGTTATTGGTAATGCCTTTTGAGATCTATCATGGATGAAAAAGGCACGTACAGTAGCTTTGTCCTTTTTAGGATTGCTAGACTTATTTTCGGATTCCTTTTCCAGGTCGCTAGTTTCAGGTAACTCTTACCAACCTTCCGGGTTTCCGGAAAAGGCTTCCACTTCTCGATTGAGCTTACCCTTCTTGTACTTATATATGATCTGGTAATGTTTTAGGCGAAAGCGCGATAGGCATATCCATGCCTTGCTTTTTTCGCGTTAATACTGCGCCTATAGCGTAGTCCGAAGCATCGGTTGTGAGTTTAAACGGTTTCGAAAAATCTGGGTACTGCAGAATTGGTTCTTCACACAGATATTCCCTTAAGGTTTGAAAACTTTGTTCTTTCTTGGATCCCCATTTCCATTCTCCATTTTTCTTAAGAAGTTCGGCTTAAGGTTTTGAAATCTTTGCATAATCCTGAATGAACCTTCGGTAATAACCCGTAAGTCCAAGGAACTGCCTAATAGACCGAACCTTTTTAGGAAGAGGAAAGTCTTTTATGGCACTTATTTTAGTAGGGTTTAGCTTGACTCCCTTCCCAGTAATAATGTGTCCTAAATAAGCGATCTCCGTTCATAGGAAGTCACACTTATCAGGCTGTAGTTTAAGGTTAGCGTTACGTAATCTAGAGAGATGACGTCTAGTTTTAATATTATGTTCCTCGAGGGTTTCTGAATAGACAACGATGTCATCCAGGTACACGAAGACCTCAGTCCTGTGAATACCCTTCAGCGCCGTGTCCATCAATCTCTGAAAGGTTGCGGGGTCATTCTCGATACCCAGAGGCATTCGCAGATATTCAAAGTGACCTCGCGGGGTTGAAAAAGCCGTCTTAGCCCGGTTATCAGGGTGGGTTTCCACTTGGTGGTATCCACTGGCTAGAACAAGTACCGAAAAGTACTGAGCATTAACCAACTGATCCAAAATGTCCGTCATATTGGGTAATGGATAGCCTCCACAATTACTTTTTCATTAAGCTCCCGGTAATCAAGAACGGCTCTTTTGTAGCCGTTCGACACGGGTCGCGCTAGAAGATTCTGAATCAAGGGGCGGATTTATCAACAAATCCTGTCTCAGATTACGAGGTCTCTTTGCCCGGGAAGGACTAATATTCGAATGGTATGATTTCCTGTGGCGGAATTTCAATCGCGATGTCAGGATCGGTAGTGTTTATAGCTAATACACGACATTTTCCGTTTTTCTTCTTAACAGCTGCCTCTCCGATACATAATATTTCTCGGGTTTTAACTCTAGGTGAATAATCCTCCGAGATGTCGGGATTAAGTGTCTATATCGTTATCGGATGCGTGGTCCTGGCCCTGATCAGCATAATTCGTGAAAAGGGTTCGATTTGTGATTGCAAGGATTTTCTTGCTTTTTGGGATTCCACATCTATAAAGTAGCTAGGAGAAATAGGTTCTGAGGCAGTAACTACGGTGTTATACCGAAAAGAGAGTTGAGTCTGCTCTTGCCGCAGATAAGGCCAACCTAGTATACCATCCTAAGCTATTGGGAAACAATTATTCACCACGTGGAATTCTACCTAGACCTTTCCCAGGGTGACATTGATAGTTCCTAATGTATCTACTGGATGCTCCGTTATTCCGTAAATGGTAATGGAATCGCTAGGCTCTACTTCTAACTCGCCACTTATAGCGCTCAGCTTGAGGAGAATTACTCCTGAGCCAGAATCCACAAAAAAGTAGTATCTGGATAGGGAAATTGTGGTGCAGACTTTTTAATAACTGGAGATTCCTCTAAGAAGGTTTTGGTATAGTAGATCCTTCGACATCCTCCAGAATTTTCACTGTCGGGTATTTCTGAGGCTTTGTACTCGTCGCTGGATCGACGCGACGAGTCAGAATTGAGTTTAAAGAATCTGAAACTGACTTAGAAGGTAAACCCGGTTAACTTGGCCTAGAATTACCTTGGCGAGGAGGCCACCAAAGTTGATTAAAAGAATTTGGATTCTGTTGATTGGACCAGGGGAATTGATTTTGATTAATTGTGTTAGAATAACCTTGCCAAAGATTTTGATTTTGTAAATTAAGATTCTGAGGGTTTTGCCACATGGATGTCATCTGCCCTGGGAGGTAATATGGCATCATAAACGGTAGGTAAAATGGATTATACTGGTAGTTTGGCATAAGAGAAATTTTAAGAAGATTGATGATTATAACCCGCATATGGATTTGTGTAGGATTGATGATCTTGGTTGATATAGGGCATATGGGAATTAGTGGTCAGTGAAGGGATGTTCTGCACCCCTGAATTGTTGATCGATTTTGCCTTTTTGTCAAAAGGAACATTTAACTGTGGATTCTTCTGTCGTCACATGATAAATCGAAGCCTGAACCTTCAGTGACGCTTTGAGCTTTTCTTCGATATGTAAGGCGTACTCATAGGTCTACGATAAGTCTTTTGGATTTTGCGTGTCCACAAACGTTGACATTTTGGCAGGCAGTCCACGTGAGAAGGAGTATAATGCACAGCCTAATATAGGTTCCATCGGCGACATGGGTATAACAAAAATATAATAAAATAAATTGCTCTAGGTAAAATCATTTATGATTCTGAATGGATACATCTTTCGAGAGAGAGAATTATCTCCTCGAACGTTTCGTTTGATTCCTGGGGTAGAGGTTTCTCAAGATTATCTTTAACATTTAAATCACGGGCTATGGCCTTTTCATACCGTTCACGTACCTTCTTACCTGCTCGGTGTTTTTTTATACACCACCGCACCTAATTCAGCAGATTTGAACATCATCTACCCTCACTAAAGACAAAGGTCGAATTAGGTTTAAAGTGCAGGTGATTTACGAGACTTATGATTTCTTCAAATCCAAGCCGCTTTTTGTTTAGTTAAACAGAGGGTAAATCTCCAGATTTGAGCAACTAGAACTCCGCATTCGTACCATGCAAAATTTAGATGCGTAGACGCTCAATGGCCATCATACCCAAAATTCCTCCTACTACTGGGTGTTCTATGGGAGTCCTGGTAGAAATGACCTCGCACGTAATAACTTCGTTATTCCTGTTTATACCTACTGCTCTTACTGATACAATATCCAGTGATCCAAGTTCGTTTATCATTGTCGGGTGTCTGTTGAACCCCACCAGTGACTCGCTTTTCGGAATGAATGTCAGTGGCGTTTCTCGATGCAGAGTAAGACGAATGTTACCTTTTCGGAAAGATTGTGAATATAGCGTTATTCCGGCTAACTCCTGATACTTAACCCCCAAGCGGAGGTGTGAAAACCGTGTCGAAAGCTGAATGGCACCTGAGTGAGATGTCTAGAAACGTGACTCCGGGATACCGGGCGACCTCTCAGAGTACGCAGCCTTATCTTTGCATGCGGGGCTCTACAAGGATGGACGAATCCCTTTCCGTAGCTTCTCGGGGGAACAACAATGACAACAGAAGCATAGTTATAGCAAATGCGGTTCAAAAGAACAGAAGGAGCAGGGCTTCCGACAATGGGTCGGCCAACAATGCCGATCTATTGGATGTTGGATGCGGACAAGCATCCAACAGAGAAGGAGCGATGCTTTACGACCCAGAGAAACATCAACACCAAGGTTTCTCTCAAGCCTAAAGACCTGACTCAAATGGATGACGAGCTTCGTGAACATTTTTCCCGTGAATCCGACCTCTGGGCTATCAATTATTGTATGCATAATTCAGCGAGAGCTTTGGCCGATGCGAAACGTAAAACAAAACCAACGGCTAATCATAAGACCAAAAGACGAATGCATCAACTTGCCATATCACACACTTAACAAGTCAAAGCTGCTGACCATTAGACAGCATACTGTTGAGAGAATACGGATACTATCTGACGCTAAGAGAAGTCTAGAGCGGAGGGAGAGATGGTCAGAAAAAATCAACAGTTTCTCTCTGACCCATCTCGACTCTTCCAAGACCCTCCAGTTACTGTCGAACACCCACCCAAACCAGAGGAGGTCGAAGTATT
>NC_046659.1:8778573-8780006 GCF_010883055.1 Belonocnema kinseyi | reverse complement strand
TATCCTAAATGATAGAATTGTTCGGGCAATTGAACCTGTGTGGCAAGAAATGTATGAATAACGAGGCTCAAAGAAAGGCGTAGCCGGATGTCGGGAGAACCTACTCATCGATAGATGTGCCTGCAAAGATCCAGCATTCTACCAGCATGACCTATCGATAGTCTGGATTGATTACCGGAAAGCTTTCGATTCGACATCCCATAGACTTATCATCTGTCTTTTCGAAATCTTAAAGGTTCATCCGCAAATAGTTGGGTGCATAGAGAGATTGATGCCGCTTTGGAAAACCAGATTTCCTATCTCATCTGGAAAAAATCGTGTGACAACTAACAAGGTCACGTTTCAGAGAGGTGTCTTTCAGGGCGACACCATGAGCCCACTCCTCTTTTGCCTTACATTATTTCCACTATTTCTAGCACTGCACCATTCCGACGGGTACTTGTGCGGCAGACCTGCAAATCGAAAGTACAAGGTCACTCATGTATTTTACATGGACGATCTTAAGATCTATGCTAAAAACAGAGAGCAACTGCATCTAGCTCTGGGGATTGTCGAACGATATACTAAGGAAATTGGAATGGAATTTGGGTTATACAAATGCACTAAGGTTTATTTGAAGCGAGGAAAACTTAATGGCATCCCTGAAGATCCTGAGCTCGTTGATAGAAGTGCCATACGACACCTTTGGCCTGGAGAGACTTATACATACCTGGGCGTGCCACAGAGCCGCAATCAGGATGTGACATCTATAAAGCATACTCTCCGAAGAAGATACAAACGTCTCATCCGACAGATTTGGTCTTCCAAACTGTCGGCAAGGAACAAAGTATCTGCAACGAACATGCTTGCCGTCCCTGTACTACTCTATTCATTTGGAGTAGTTCCATGGACGAAGGACGAGCTGCAGGGCGTGCCATGCACACCCCGAGCATTTAGCTCACATACTATCTATTTGTCCAACTCACGCGGGAACGACCTACATTCAAAGGCACAATATGGCACTAAGAGTGCTTTATTACCATCTCTGTCACTCCTACGTCATTCACCTTAATATCGCTCCTCTAAATGCTCCTAGGGAAATTGAGTCAATTGTCGAGAATGGGAAGTCCCGCATATACCGGAACTTTATATTCACGACAATTGTTTCTGTTGCTCACTCGAGGCCTGACATGGTTCTTCTTGACTTCGAGAAGCGAACCATGTTCGTTATCGAATTTTCGGCACCAGCTGACAAAAACATCATAGCCAAGGAGAACGAAAAGAAAGAGAGGTATCGAGACCTTATAAGGGAGTTACAACGATTGTACCCGGAATATTCTGTTAAACTGATTGTCCTTATCATCGGCGCTCTTGGAGGTGCCAAGCTTTCACTTGCTAATGGCCCAAAAAGCATCCCTGCGTGTCAACAATATGCTAGAACACTTGCGGGAAAA
>NC_046659.1:8761339-8778473 GCF_010883055.1 Belonocnema kinseyi | reverse complement strand
ATAAAAAAAAAAAAAAAAAAAACTAGTAAGTACACAAAATACTTGTTTTCCGTCATTCTCGATATTCGAAATTTAAAATTTTTGTTGTCTACAAATCAATTAGGCCGGTAAAAGCCATAATGATTCAATCTATAACTTCTAATTTAATTACAAAATTAACCCACTTTTTTTTTTAATCCGTACCTTTACTAGGCCAGTGAAGGCCATAGTATTTATAGGACGAATTTTTGATTACTGAAAGTAGTATTTCTAATCAAATCCGTAAAAAAGCTCAGATAACAGAGAAAATTAAAATCACAAGAAAATTCCTACCTCCGAATTTACATTCACTCTTTAGTTTAAAAATTTTGGAACTTAAAAATGTAATCTGTCAACCGAGGTAAGCTCATGCTTCTAGCACAAAGCTTTAATTTTGATGCATTTGAAATACATCTAAAGTTTTCAACTAACGCAATTTAAACTTAATATTAATTGAGAACAAAACTCATGCAAGCAGCACCAAATTTTGTATTCAATATTTGTAATTAAGTTTCTATTGTGTTTGCGTCATTTAATGCAAGAGAAGAATTTCGATATATTCTCATTTTTTTTTGGTTTTAAATAAAATTTCACCTGAAAAATGCGCTCCTAGATAAATTATTTTAAGAAAGCTAATTCATATTCAGTCTATAACAAAAAAAAATGAGAATGTAGCTTTGTGCTAGAAGCATGAGTTTACTAAGGCCTTCACTGGCCTAGTAAAAGATACTGATTAAAAAAAAAGCGGGTTAATTTTGAAATCAACTTAAAAATTATAGATTGTATCATTATGGCCTTTACCGGCCTAATTGATTTGTAGACAAAAAAATTTTTCTTTAACTTTTGAAAAGTTCAAATATTGGGAATGACGGAAAACAAGTATTTTGTGAACTTACTAGTTTTTTTTATAAAAGACTAAAATAGAATAGGGTACTCATGTCTGAATTACATGAGATTTTTAAAGTTCCTTTCAAAAGAACGACCACTCATTGTGCAGGCAGAAAATTCCGTTCGCGAAATGAAACTTTTGTCAACGCAAGTAACATTAAAATTAACAGACAATTAGTTAAATTCGTGAAACCTGAGCCCTCAGATCTGGATTTGAATTTCGTGGGGTTGAAAAGCGATGCGGAATTTTCAGCGCTTTTTGGCTCTCCGATTAGTCGAGCAGAGAGCACTCTGAAACTAAAGACAATTGGGAACCGCGCAAATTTAATATATATATATTCTTCATAGCGAAACACAGAACATCTGGTGGCTAGTTATTTCCATATTTAAAATGTTTACTAATAATACTGAGGCCTCCACTGGCCTTGTTGAGTATAGTAATGAAACTAAATAGAGAAGGAATAAAATAAAAACCAAAAGGTTTCATTTCCAAATAAGATTCTAATTAAATAAAATTGAATTCGAAAAACAAAGTTCATAGCCTGACAACGGGCTTCAATAAGTGTATGCGTGATTAATTTTGACTGAAGAAATAGTTAGAGGGACATGAATATCGTAGGAGCAAGTAATCAAATTCAAAATGCCTCCCTTTTTGCCATCAATCGACACAGTATCAGGAGCCAACCGGAATAACGCTATATTCACAATCTTTCCAAAGAGGTAACATTCGTCTAACTCTGCATCGAGAAACGCTGTTAACATTTATTCCGGAAAGCGAGTTGCTGGTGGGGTTGATCAGACACCCGACAATAATAAACGAACTTGGGTCACTGGATATTGTATCAGTAAGAACAGTAGGTATAAACTGGAATAACGAAGTTATTACGTGCGAGGTCATTTCTACCAGGACTCCCATAGAATACCCAGTAGTAGGAGGAATTTTGGGTATGATGGCCATTGAGCGTCTACGCATCTAAATTTTGCATGGTACGAATGCGGAGTTCTAGTTGCTCAAATCTGGGGATTTACCCTCTGTTTAACTAAACAAAAAGCGGTTTGGATTTGCAGGTAAGAAGGTTCGCGGAGATAATTCTCTCCCTCGAAAGATGTATCAATTCGGATTCATAAATGATTGTACTGTAGAGCAATTTATTTGATTATATTTTTGTTGTGACCATGTGGCCGAACTAAATTTCGTGTGTAAGAACGTGTACCTTAACTCTATCTGAGCAAGTTATCGGGACAATCTGAATTTCTAGGAGCTTATTCACCGTAAAATTCAAAATGCCGAACCCAGACGAGTCTAATACCCATCCCCAATATAACGCAACGAATTCTGTTTTCGGGATGAGTCTTAATATTCCAGCACTCGCGGCTAACCAAGTGCACTTAAAATCTTTAGATGTCAAGAGTCCACCCTTAAAGAATTTCTTGCAAGATATAGTAAATGGTGCCGTTTATTAGACTCCTTCTGACTCCTTCTGACGTGGACTGCCTACCGAAATGTCCACGTTTGTGGGCACGCGAAATCCGAAAGACTTATCGGAGGCCTATGAGCACGCCTTACATATCGAAGAAAAGCTCAAAGCGTCACTAAAGGTTCAGGCTTCGCTTTATCATGTGACGACAGAAGACTCCACAGTTAAATATTCGAACACCAATTCACCTTTGCTTACACGTGCAGCTAGTTCTTTTGTCAAAAAGGCAAAACCGATCAACAATTCAGGGGTAGCGAACATCTCTTCACTGACCACTAATTTTCATATGCCTCATATAGTATCAACCAAGATCATCAATCCTACACAAATCCATATGGGGGTTATAATCATCAATCTTCTCAAAATTTCTCTATGCGAAACTACCAGTGTAATCCATTTTACCTAGCGTTTATGATGCCATATTACCTCCCAGGGCAGATGCCATCCATGTTGCAAATCCCTTAGAATCTTAATTTACAAAATCAAAACCTTTGACAAGATCATTCTAACACAATTAATCAAAATCAATTCCCCTGGTCCAATCAACAGAATCCAAATTCTTTTAGTCAACCTAGGTGGCCTCCGTGGCAAGGTAATTATAGGTCAAGTTAACCGGGTTTACCTTCTAAGTCAGTTTCAGATTCTTTAAACTCCATTCTGACTCGTCGCGTTGATCCAGCGACGAGTTCAAAGCCTCAAAAACGCCCGACAATGAAAATTCTAGAGGATGTCAAATGGGTCTACTATACCAAAACCTTCTTAGAGGAATCTCCAGTTTAGGCATCCCAAGTTAGGCATCCAGATACTACCCTTTTTGTGGATCCTAGCTCAGGAGTAAATCTCCTCAAGCTGAGCGCTATATATGGCGAGTTAAAAGTAGAGCCTAGCGATTCCATTACCATTCACGGAATAACGGAGCATCCAGTAGATACGTTAGAAACTATCAATGTCACCCTGGGAAAGGTCTAGGTAGAATTCCATGTGGTGAATAATTGTTTCCCAATAGCTTCGGATGTTAAATAACTTAGGCCTTATCTGCGACAAGAGCAGGCTCACCTCTCTTTTCGGCATAACACCCTAGTTACTGCCTCAGAACCTATTTCTCCTAGCTACTTTATAGATGCGGAATCCCAGGAACCAAAAATCTTTTCAATCACAAATCAAACCCTTTTCACGAATTATGCTGATCAGGGCCAGGACCAGGCAATCGATAACGATAGACACATAGCTAGGCCGGTTCTGTATCACTACTACCTAGTTCCAGCTGCCACAGACAGATGGCGCCACCAGTCAGTTGCCAGCAGTCGGTAACTGTTCGGTGGGTAAGGTAGATCCCTGTCACTGTTTTACCATGCATGTAGTTCAAGTTGGAGGCGGCAGATTGCGCCACTGTTTTACCATGTAGTTAAAGCTGGAGCTGGCAGATGGCTCCACTGGCTTACCATGTATGCAGTTCAATCTGAAGCCAGCAGATAGCGCCACTAATTTACCATGTACATAATTCAAGCTTGAGCCGACAGATTCCTGCCACTGTTTTACCATGTATATAGTCCAAGCTGTAACCGGCAGATTGCACTCGGGAAAGGGCAACCTTGCAACAATTGGCTAGGTGAGGGGGTTTCTCTAGGCTTCTAGAAAGATCTGGGTGCTTCTTGAAGCTTCTAGAAAGTTTGGTATCGTATATGTAATACTCGTATATATTGCTACCTGCCTATACCATACAATAAGTGGCTAGGGGAGGAGGTTTGGGATTTCTCCAGGCTTCCAGAATGATCTAGCTGCTTCTCAAAGCTTCTGGAAACATCTCGAAGCTCCTGGAAAGATCTCGAAGCTTCTCGAAGCTTCTCGTAGCTTCTAGAAAGATCTTGAAGCTTCTGGAAAGATATCGAATCTTCTAGAAAGATTTTAAAGCTTCCATAAAGATCTCGAAGCTTCTGGAAAGATCTCGAAGCTTCTCGAAGCTTTGAGAAAGTTCGACACTAAGATTACCATTTGTTTACTTGGATCTAAGATTCTCCAGAGTTCTCGAAATTTCTAGAAAGATCTAGGTGATTTTCGAAGTTTCTAGAAAGTTCGACCTCTTTTCAGTATCGTTAAATATTTAAAAATTTATTATTCAAGTCATTGAGTATTATAAAGAATAGCTTTTTATTTAATATCTTAGAGAAATGCGCATGAAAATCAATTTCAAATGTCATTTCTGGAAACGTGCATCGAATTTAGAAAGTTATAATAGCTTTCTATGATGATCGTCATTAAATTAAATTCTAAAAAAATTGATCAATGTACATAGAAAAGAAAATCTTTCTAGTACATTAGGTCTGGAAACAATCATGCGGTAGCATATGAATGTGAGGTTGCGCTGCAGCGAAACTCAGTTGCTCACGGGAAGCCCTAGCGTGAAAGTAAGTGCAGTGAAGTGTATTGCATAGTGTACTGCATGCTTGCGTCTCAGTTAATAGTCCATTTCGTTTAACTGAAACGTAAGCATTACGAAAACGTTGAAAAACTCCACCACAGTTGATTTCTGGAGCTCATAATGTCTATCCTCGAACCTCGTTTTTCCTCGATAATCATCATTGTTTGAATATGTGATTGACACACAGTGTTTTGAGAACGTAATAAGTGCCATCGTGTAGTGAAGTGAAGTGCTTATACATATGTGTATGCTGCCAATAAAAAATTGTAGAATTCACGGTACCTGGAGAAGGGTGAGACTCACACCTGTCATCCACTCTATGCGTCCGAGCAGGGTTTTCCAATCACAGAGAGAATTTCATAACCCATCGTTGAAGTTTGTCAGAGAAATATCAATGCGGAAAGCGTGCGAAAATTTTAATCTCGTATGCATAACTTGAATAAATAAAATGAAATGATCAAAATAAGAAAATGAACCCATCGCTGTCTTTGAGGTCCATTGTTCGACAGGAAATTTACAACTCATCGTTAATAGAAAATTCCATCGTTGAAGTTTGCCAGAGGCACTGCAATGCGGGAAGCGCCCGAAATTCCAATCTTTGATAAGTAACTAAAATCTAAGTAAAATTAAAGTGTCGGGTCATTTAATTGAAATACAGACAGTTCATCTTCATTTAGATTTTAGTATATATTGTTCATAAATCTTAACAATATAGTCACACAGAAAGTACAGTCAGTGAATGTACTTATTCTACTAGGTAGGAAGACTGCAAACTGATTCTCCATTTCAACCATAATCTTTACACCATACTTGGTGTCAACTTTACGAAATTTAGTAACAACATACTCCTTCTTCGGGGCGAGGGTAGACTCTGTGTGTGTGTGTGTGTAATTTTTTGTCTGAATTCCAGAAAAGGCAAGTTCTAGCAGGCTCTTTAAGGTTCAATATAATGGAAACAATAGTTTTCAAAAGTTGCATCCTCTAGCCTTGTAGAATATTCCATTCCTGTTGGCGACTATATAACAGATTATCAGCCAAACTTTCTAGAAATGACAGTTGTATATGTATATATGTCTGAATTCTATAAAAGACAAGTTCTAGTAGGCTCTTTAAGGTTCGATATAATGGAAACAATAGTTTTCAAGTGTTGCATCCTCTAGCCTTCTGAAAAGTTCCATGCATTATAGACAACGGTTTTCGAGAATTGCGTCGTGAATCCTTTGAGAAACTTCCACTGAAGAGAGGGATGTCGACTACAAAAGACGGACTCGAGCGAAGCTCAATCAGTACGTTTTCGAATTTCGTGTCAGAAACATCTAAGGTGAATAGTGATCAGAAACAAATAAAATAATGAACTGTAGTGAAATGAAGATTAGTAAAGTAAACATTAGTAAAATGATCCAGTACAAAGCAATAAACATTAGTGAACAGTGTTTGTGAGAAATTCGAGGTGTAGGAAAACTCGACGATTGTGTGAAACTTGTTCCTAGCATCGAGGAAGCTTTAACCTTAATTTCATCATCTGGTAACATACATTCCAATAAAGTTAATAAATGGAAAAGTGAGTGCGTATTTTGTCTAAAGACTTTGAGAAAGGTACTTACTAGAAAGACAACACCACTGACAATAAATCAAAAACTACTCACTAAAAAACGAAGTGGTGTGCAGAAGAAGACACTGAAGCGTGATGACATTAGTAACCGAGTAAAATGGATCTACGTTGACAAAGCGTTTGATAGCAGAATAAAAACATCTGTTGTAGCCAACCTAGTCCACAAAGACATCCTCGTCTTCCTGGATTATTCTGAAAGATTGTTTGTTACTCATGTGGGTTAGACTTTACGCGAACACAGAGCTCTAAAAGTCAACGCTGTGCTCCTCGCCTACTATTTGAAAATTGGTAAAGAGACACCTGAGGAAAATACTTTTAAATCCAAAAATGAAGAAATTAATAAATAAACAAATGTTTTAAATGGGCTATACTATTAGCTATGTATCTACCAAAGATTAATTGTAATCGTTTATTTAACTATACTCGATACAAAAATGTGCTAGATTTTCCTGGAATAAACTTTCCCGTCGCATTAAAGGACGTAAAAAAATTCGAAGGACAAAATGATGTCTCAGTGAAGGTGTATGGTCTGATCAAGAACAACAATACATTTACTGTGGTCCCATTACATCTTACTTTACAGAAAAAAAAACTTTACATCAACCTTCTCCATTGGAAGATGAGTATTGTGACAAGGAAAACAGCGATGATGAAGAAGTCAGTGAACGGGAACTTGGGGTGCAAACATTTAACTTTCACGACGTATGGATCAAAGACCTTTCTCGTCTCGTTAGCAGGCAACTATGAAAACATGAAAAAAGAAAATACATCTGCAATCGCTGCTTGCACTACGTTGTAATTATTGAAAAGTTAGTTCACCACAATGAAGACTGCAAGAAGTTAAATTATTGCAAAGTGGTTCTACCGAAGCCAGGTCAAAACATCATTAAAATTAAGAATTTTTAATACAAGGAAAGAGTATAGTTTATTATTCACGCTGACTGTGAATCTTTATTGTCTATTACTTCAAGTGCAGCTACAACGATGCACTGTCCTGCTACAAGTGCTGTCCAAACAGTGTGGAACCGGCAAAGTAGTTTGCACCTGAATTGTTGGCGATTCCCAACATTTGCAGCAATGTAATCAACACGCCGGTTTTCACGAAACCACTGACAACCGAACAAAATGAAGACTTTGAAGAAGCCACAGTGTGTCACATCTGTAGCAAATCACTACATCCACCGATGAAAAAAGTTCGAGACTACTGTCATCTCACTGGCGTATACCGTGGCCCCGCGCATGAACACTGCAACCTTGCTTAGCAGGATGCAAAGACCATACCTGTTGTGTTTCACAACTTGAGTGGCGACGATTCTCATTTTATCATTTGGGACGGTGCTACACAATTTGGCGATAGAGTTACAGCTTCGGCATTGAATAAAGAAAAGTATATTGCATTCACAAAGTATGTTCAGGGCACTCAGATAAAATTCAGGTTCATAGATTAATATCGATTCATGGCTTCTTTATTGGAAAAATTAGCATCATACCTTAACGAATACAAAATTGTTAATGCAGTATTTTCCGGTATCGGAAGAGAAAAAATTGCGCTCCTCATGAGGAAAGGTTTTCTTTTTTATGAATACCCTTCAATCTGAAAACTCTCGGCGAATATTCAAAAGTGTACATGCAGACAGATGTATTGCTTTTGGCTGATAGCTTTGAAAGCTTCCGATAAAAATGTCTCAATACTTACGATCTTGACCCTGCACACTACTATACTATTCCTGGTTTGACATGGGAAGCTGTGTTAAAATATGCAAAGGTGCTACTTGAACTCCTCACTGAGGTTGATATGCTGTTGAAGATTGAGCTGGGTAAAAGAGGTGGAGTGAGCCAATGCTCAAATAGATATGCTATGGCTAACAATAAGTACATGACAGTTTTCAACGAAAATGAGGTGATTATCTACATTGTATATTTTGACGCAAACAACCTGTACGGTTGGGCAATGGGTCAGCCGCTCCCTTATGGTGGCTTCAAGCGGGTTGAGGATTTAGAAAATTTTGATTTTAATGCTCCTGACGATTCACCCATTAACTATATACTAGAAGCTGACTTGGTTTATCCATCCGTACTCCACGACGTACACAATAACTTACCATTCTTTCCAGGACACTCGAAACCATCAGGATCAAGCCAGGTGAAGCTCCTAACTACCTTCATACCGAAATAAAAGTACGAGTACGTTCTCTATTACCGGGCTCTCAAACATGCACTAGCTAATTGTCTTAAACTTATCAAATTTCACAGAATTCGCAAATTTAATCAGTGTACATGGCTTAAAGACTATATTGATTTGAATACTAATCTTAAAACAAATGCCATGATCAAATTTGAAAAGAAACTATTTAAATCAATGAATATTGCAGTCTATGGGAAAACAATGGAGAACGTATGAAAACGTGTTAACGTGAAACTCGTGACAAAGTGGGAAGGTAGATATGGCACTGAAGCCCTCATAGCCAAAACAAATTTCCATAGTCGTGCAATATTTAGCGAAAATCTCGTATCTATTGAATTAAGAAAAACACATGTTCTTTTCAACGAACCAATCTATGTAGAGCTTACGGTGATTGATGTATCGAAATTTCTCATTTACGATTTCCACTATGGCTACATGTGCAAAAAGTATGGTAACAACTGTAAACTATTATACACCGATGCGGACAGCTTGATATATGAAGTTAAATGTAACGATATCTATGCTGATATGAAAGAGGATATGAAGAACGATGTGTGTCAATTTGACACATCAGATTATCCGGTATACAATATTTTTGGAATGGCGCAAGCCAACAAAAAGTGTCAGGTATAATGAAAGATGAATGTTCAGGTTAAATTATTACGGAATTTGTTGGCTTACGGAGCAAGATGTACAGTCTTCGTGTAAATGGTGAAGACTTTGTCAAAAAATCAAAAGGAGTGAAAGGTGCCGTTATAAAGAAATCAATCACCTTCGACGACTATACTTAATGTCTCAGGAACGCAATTGTATAATCTAGAACACAGTTTCTCATCAGATCCACACTCCAAAATGTGGAAACGATTGAACAAATAAAAATTGTGATAAATCCTTACGACAATAAGAGCTTATTACTAAAAAATAGCACCGATACTCTAGCGTGATGCCACTATAAGATTATGGATGTCGATGATGATGATGATAATGATGATGATGATATCCTAGCCGATGGTGATATGGAACTTTTGGATATTCTTGTACAAGAATAGTTGTAAATATTAGCTTAAGAGTTTTTTTAATGTCAATAATTATAGATAATTGTAAATAGTATTTATCAGAATTTTAAATAAATAAAAGGCAGTAAATATGTGGATATAAATTGCTTTTTATATAGGAAAACCTTACATCTTTAGTAAGAACACGCGTAGAAGTAATATAAATTAAACACATAAACTCATGTTTACTTAAAAAAAAATGTATTGGTTCAACGTTTTACCACTGATTTCCATTGTTTACTAAACTCAGTGCACTTGATGCTATTACTGGTGAAGCAGCAGATGTAGCTAAGGCGGTAGACGACGCTAGCGATGCCAAACAACAACTGGCAAAAGTTGAACGCTATAATAGTGCAATGGAGGCTATTGCTCTCAGAAAAGGTTTACACCTAAAATCCTACAGAAAAGAATTCGGCTTTAATATGAAACCTCATCGAAAACGACAGGGACTTTATCTGAAATCGGTGCCAAAAAACTTGTAGTGAAGCTACCTCACCGTCCACTCACTGATGCCGATCTGTTCAAGTATGCTAAATCTCTAAAGATTCCACATTTTCGTGGAGTATTTATGCGCAATCAACTAGCTGTAAAGGGACCCCGCCAAGTTGATTCAGCCATTGTCAATCTTAATGATAGTATCGGCCCTGGTACCCACTGGGTAACCTATAAAAAGGTTGTGTTCTATACTTTGATAGTTTCGGTAATCTTCAACCACCATCGGATCTAGTAGATTACCCAGATGTTGGTAGCGTGATAAAGTAAAATCATGTCAGGTATCGAGACTATGACAGTGTTGAATGTGGACACTTGTGTTTGAAATTTCTATGTGGACAACTGCAAATAAAAGATAAATACTGTCTATATAAGAGAGACTGTTGAAAGGAGTAGAGTCAGTACAGAGAAAAACAACATCATGGATCAACCATTCACTCTCACGATCACAGGAGCTCTTCTGTCTTGGAGACAGAGTATTTTCCACCAATAGAACTCTCTTCTCACAAGAACTATGTCCTTGGACTCGTTGGATTGTTCAAATTCGATGCGATTCCTAACGTTGACACTGGAATGAATAAAATATATGTCGGCGATCGAGTGGTGACCATTCCTACTGGTAGCTGTGAGATTAGCGACATTGAGAGTCATGTCCAGAAGGCTCTAGCAGTTAATAGTATTACAATAAACATCAAACCGAACAATAAAACATTGCGCAGCGAGATAAAGTGTGATCGCAAAGTGAACTTTCAGCATCGTGATTCTATTGGACGCTTGTTGGGATTCACATTACGTATTCTCGAAGCCAATAAGACTCATACTTCTGATCTACCTGTGGTTATTCGTAAAGTAAACGCTCTACGAGTTGAGTGCAATATCACTATGGGAGCTTATATCAACAATCGCGAAGTGCACACGATTCATGAATTCTTTTCTATTGTACCACCAGGATGTAAGATCGTTGAAGTGCCGTCACACGTCATTCACCTTCCATTCTCCGTGAAGACAATACATCACATTCAGCTCCGTATACTTGATGAAGACGGAGAATTGGTGAATTTTCGAGGAGAAGTTATGACAATACGACTATACGCCAAATCAAAATCATAATGGATATCGTGTCCAAGCGCAAAGGAGCCTATATAAGAACGTCAACATGCCGAATTCTAGCCAGTTCTCAAGCAGCACGCAAGACGGTAACACCTAAGAAGGTGCTCATTCTGACACAGCTTGGTCTGAAGATCAAAGCTCGTGGGAAAAAAAACTATAGTGCCCATTCAGAATATTTATCATTTCTCTTTGTTGCAACGACAACAATGGAAGATATAATGAACATTCAAGCACCAGTGGGCTTTGATGAATTTGTAGCTCACTATAAGATTCATGCACATGAGCCTTATCCCTCATCAACATTCAACAACAGCAATGAAACTCGAATCGCTATTCAACATCTAGATGTGTGTATACTACCCAGCAAGAGGTCACCACACATGTATGGAAGGCTAAAAAACTGGATGGAGTTACAGCTGTTACTGGTAGAACCCTGGTGAGCAATGCCATCTGCTATCTGTTTGATGAAATTCGCTATGAACTCAATGGTATTGAGATTGATCGTTGCAAGAATGTCGGTCTCACTAGTACCATAAAAAACTACACCTAACTTACGCCTGGATAAATTTATTTGATGGAGAATGCAGGATGGATCGACATCCCGGAAGCAACGAAACGTCTCACCAATGATGAGGGATACATGGATCTCACTGTTCCACTATGTTTGATTTTAGGATTTTCTGAAGACTATCAAAAGATTGTTATGAATGCAAGGCATGAACTCATCCTGACAAGATCGCGCAGTGACTTAAATGCTGTTGTTCAGGCACGACAACAGCCAGGAAACGAAAACGAATTCAAGATATTGATTCATAAAGTGAAGCGGATGATACCATATCTAATGGTGTGGACGTGGACGTTCATTTGGAATTTGAATCTACAAACAACTTCCCTGCCGAAAGTACAGCCTACTATTTAATTATACATGACCGCATGATTCAGTACGAACCCCTTAGTGGTAGCGTGAAGAAGATAATTTAAGATGATAGTGGTTGGGGTACTATCGATAGTGGTGAGGATGATGGCGCTATTGGTGGTGGGGGTGAAAGGTATAAAAGAGCGATGATTTCAGCAACAGGCTTTAGTTTTTATCGATATGGAGTTCATCGTGATCGTACAAGGCTTCAAAAAACAAATGAACCAGTTCGTTTTCAAGGAGTTTGCAATTATTCCTCTTCAGGAAGACGCGCGACCTGTCGTAATGCTGATAATCCGAGATACACTTGTTGGTTCTCGCGCAGTCTACGTTAAAGTATTACAAAAGAAAACATGGTTCGATCAGTATCTAGAAAATATAAATAATATGGTAGATCTGGGCTGTCCCTCACTGAAAAAACTGTACAGCACAGTTTCATCAAGATTCAATCACCACCTGTGTTGGGGATCGTTCGCTTCTATTATTTTTAATTGTTGTAATCGCGGGTGATCTAGGAGCGTGTACGAACCGGGTAATTCTGTCCACTCACTCTTTTGGGGGTCTGAGTACCTGAAGGGGTGGGCGAACAGTCAGTACTGTTCAATGCATGGTCCGAGTCACTTCCTTGTACGAACGTAATAACTTCTTATGTTTTTTTTTTTCTGATAATCAGTAATAATTACTAACTGCGTCATGTTTTTGTACTGAATAACTATACTAACTGTGGAGTATCCATTTTCACGTTGAAAATGGGTACAATAAACTTTACTTAAAGATAAAAAACGTAGCGTTTGTTATCACCCTACCCGTCTAATTTCACTGCCGGATCATTTTCTAGTTTGAATCTCAAACATCATGGTCCTTCAAGCCGGATCGCGATAGTGAAAACAAAAAAAAAGTGCGTGCAAAAGTGAAAAAGTTGCAGTTAAGTGAAAAAGACTACGAATCAGGACGTGGTTTTTAATTCAAAACCGGATATTTCCAATTTGAATCGCTTCATTCACTAAAACAGCAGGTGCAGACTGGACAATGGTGTGCTGTCAGAAAGAGGGACAGAGGTAAGAGCACGGAGTGTCCGAGAGTGATCGGTCGAGGGGCGAGAGCGGGGATAACTGTACTCCCTCATTCACAAAAACAGGATGATTAAGTGGTTCCAAAGGTCTTCCAATATTGACCATACTATGAACATTATCCATCCTTTTTCTTTCGAACGTCTCTCACACCTTGTTTAGTTTGACTGCTGCAGCTGTTCTTTCTTTTCTGCCACGTGCTTGTGAAATGTCATTTTAAGATACTATGGATAGCCATAGAATGAACTTCTTTTTTTTAAATTTGACAAGTCGCATTTTGTTTTTTCTTTGAAAATGGCAACAGTAGAAAGTACCATTTAGTTACAGGGGGGTATTTTTGAAATGATTTGTAATGCGCCCACAAATCTTAGAAAACTCGGTAAAGACATTATTGATCAAAATAAAGTTCTTTCACGTTTAACTATACTCGAGAAAAATGGGATAAGTTTACTAAGAATAATGATCAGCTTTTGGTAGTTAGTAAGCTTCATAAGGATAAGCCATATTTTCTGAAGGGCCAATTTAGAGTTTATGAGGAAAAATACTTAGGGGCAAAGTCCTACATGATGAACTTTTTAGACAGTTTCGCAGCTGCTACAGAACAAAAGGAGACCGTATTACCTGCGGTTACTCAGAGACAAAAGACGTTTCCACGGTTGGAACTACCCAAGTTCTCGGGAGTTTATATGGAGTGGCCAGCTTTTCGTGATCTATTTGATTCCATGGTGAGAAGGGATACGGAACTTCCAAACGTGCAAAAGATCCACTACCTGAAACTGAGTGTGAGTGGGGAACCCGCTCAATTGATAGCTAGCATCCCGACCACTGAGGTTAATTTCGACAGGGCGTGGCAGGCCCTAGTCAAGAGATATGACAACGCTCCACTATTAGTTAATAGCTATTTGACTAAGCTGTTTTCATTAAAGTCGTTGAGTAAGGAAAGCTCAACTGAACTCCGTTCCTTACTTGATGATACTTGTGAGGTCATCAGCGCTTTAGCTTCCTTGAATCGACCTACGGATCAATGGGACGACCTAATTGTTTTTATGACAGCTCAGCGGTTGGATGCAATCACTCGCAAGGCCTGGGAGGACCAACTGGGACCTTCGGATAACCAGCCTACTTTCTAATCACTCAACAAATTTCTGACAGGCAAGGTCAGCACGCTGGAAGCCGTGGAGAATATGGCTGCAACTTCGATTGGCTCATCTTCTACTAAGGACAGCATTCGCTTCCAAAAGGGTAAGAGGGGTGTTGAGACGACTTACACTCACAAAGCTGCAATCAGAGAACTGTCGTGCTCCTTATGTGCAGGTAAGCATTCTATAATTTTTTGTCCAAATTTCCGAAGAAAAGATGTCAAGCAGAGGAAAGAACTTGTAAGAAAACACACTCTATGTTAAAACTGTCTAGGGAAACACATGGAGCGCAGTTGTCTGTCTGTGAAGCGGTGCCATGCGTGCAATGAAATGTACCATGCGATGCTGCATCCACCCCCCTCAGATAATAGATCTCATCCTGGTTCCTCAGAAACCGCCTCCCTTCCATTTCAACCTACCAACTCTTCCACTCTGAACCCCCTCAGTAAACCTTTTTCTAATTCTTTGCCTAACTCTACAGATTCTGCCAATGTTCACCACACACAAAAATCCATGTGACTGGAGGGACCTCTCCTACTGGCTACTGCTCTTGTCGACACTAAAGCTTCAGATGGAAGTCGGCATCGAACTCGGATCCTTCATATCGGAGTCACTTGTCCAGAGAGTAACACTGACCAGAGAACACGCTATCATCTCCGAGCCCTGATACATCTTCGTGTCACACCACCTTCGAGCTTAACTCGTGTGACACTCGTCACAGCTAAAACGAAAGTGGCGCGGTTGAAGGAGACCTCAATTCCTAGACTAAACCCGACATTTTTTGGCCAAAGTCAACTGGAGCCATTGACCCTTCTGTTAATAGAGAAGAAGGAATCATCGTACATTCTTCTATAGTTGCTCAGAAACCACCTTGGCGACTCCTAACTCAATATTCGTCACTCTCGAAGTTGGTAAGAATTACTGCTCTCTGTTTTCAGTTCATTGATCGACTTCGTAAGAAGCAGTTCGAACGGCTGCCTTGTCAACGGACGACGGTATATCTTAAATTAGCACTACAAAGGTTGATCGGCCACATTCCACAAAAAGCATTTTATGAGGATGTTATCAAGATACGAAGAGAATAACCTGTTTCAAAATCAAGTCCATTATTGAAGCTATTACCTTTTTTGGACTCTGATGGACTACTGAGGTTGGGAGGTCGACTTTTCCATGTTGTATTAGATTACGAGAGATGATGTCCTTACATCTTGCGTAAGGACTCACCGTTAACAACCTTGATTATCAGTAATGGACATAAGTTCATGTTACACGGCGGTCCTCAACTAACATTGTCTTACTTAAGGAGGAAATATTGGATCCTTTCTAGACGTACGGCTGTGAAGCGCGTATTGTCTCGATGTGTCATCTGCGCGAGACATCGAGCAAACCTTGTAATCAGATTATGAGTCCTCTAGCATCTATCAGAGTCACCCCACCAGTTCGGCCATTTGCAGCTGCTGGACTGGATTACGCAGGTCCTATTTGGATATGCACGACCAAGGGATGAGGTTACAAAGCATGCAAGAGATATATTGCTATCTTTGTGTACTGTGCTACGCGAGCCGTACATTAGGAGGTTGTTTCGGATTATACTGCTGAGGGTTTCATCGCCGCCTACAAAAGGTTTTCGGCTCGACGAGGTATCAGTCATGCTCTTTACAGTGACAATGGGACAAACTTCTTGGGAGCTGACCGACAGTTACGTGAACTATTTTCCGAAGCTTCAGCTGAGTCGGGATAAGATTACCCGTTATATCGCCGACAACCAAACAACATGGAAATTTAACTTTCACGCTGCTCCGCACTTTGGCGGATTGTGGGAAGCAGCTGTACGATCTGTCAAACCTTCAATATTGGGTGCAAAGTTGTCACCTAGAGAGCGTTGGCAGCTCGTGACACAAATGTTCTAAAGCTTCTGGAAGAGATGGTCAACGGAATATCTTCACGAGCTACAATCTCGTCCTAAATGGCAGAAGCTAACCACTCCAGTCAAGACCGGTGATCTAGTTTTTATTATACAGGAGAAGATCTCTCTTCCAAAGAGGCCTCTGACTCGGATAGTTCAAGTACATCTGGGGTCAGATGGTCAAATTCGATCTGTGTCTCAAGGACTAAAACTGGTCTATTGAAGAGGCCTGTTGTTAAAATTGTTTTATTACCTATTTCTGTTTCAAAATCCGCGGAAGCTGATCCATCTTAACCTTATTACGGGGTGCACGCATGATTGATGTATCTGTTCGAGGCCTGTTATTGCCATTCAATTTCTACCAACTAAATAATTCGTGAATCTATCACGAAGGTGGGCGGAAATGTTGGGGATCGTTTGCTTCTATTATTTTTAATTGTTGTGATCGCGGGTGATCTAGGAGCGTATACGGACCTGGTGATTCTGTCCACTCACTCTTTTGGAGGACCGAGTACCCGTCTAATTTCACAGTGCCGGAATGCAAATTGTGCAGTTCGAAATGCTCTAGCAGATACTTTCTTGAGTAACACAACGCTTAAAGACTTTTATAATCATTGTGAATTTATGTTCAAACTATGATTACTTTTATTACATTATATAGGCAAAGATCTTGTAAAATTAGGCTAAGTCTTTTTTTTGAATAAAATCATAAAATTTAATTTGAAATCGACTGAAAATTTATTTTAAAAAACCTACTCTGTTATTTAAGAATTAGTTAAATTTTATTTAGTATATTACTTATTTCCGCCGTCAAATATTACATACATCGTTGGGTTGAATTCTACA
>NC_046659.1:8753527-8761239 GCF_010883055.1 Belonocnema kinseyi | reverse complement strand
TCCTGATTGAACACTCACAGACGTCATCGTTGGGCTGCACTTTCAACGTTGAACTTTATTCAAGCATCGTCGGGTTGCATTCAAATTTCGGCGCTGGACACACACACACACACACATCGTTGGAATGCATTTTCAAATTTCGCGCGTGCGATATCGTTTTCCATTAGCACTAGGTAAATGAGTGCCCCCCTCTCTCTCCCTCTCTCTTTCGCTTTCTCTCTCTCTCTCTATTATATTAGGTTGATGTTTTTAAAAGTTTCAAAAAACCCCCTTGTTCTCTTTGACCAACTGTGTATAGTTCGGTACTTTTTTCCAGCGCATGCGCAATGCTGCGAAAGTTCTGTGTGTGAGCCAGAAATATACGTCTGCACTCTATTTTGACAATTTTTGCAAAGTATATACAGGTAGCAATATATATGAGTATTACATAGAAGATACCAAACTTTCTAGAAGCTTCCAGAAACTTCGAGATCTTTCTAGAAGCCTCGAGAAACTCTCTCCCCTAACCACTTGTTGCAAGGTTGCACTCCAACGAGCACCATCTCGCGGCTACAGCTTGAACTATACACATGGTAAAACAGTAGCAGGTTTCTGCAGGCTTCAGTTTGATCTACATACAGGGTAAACCAGTGGTGCCATCTGCCGGCTCCAGCTTGAACTACATTTTGAAACAGTGGTGCCATCTTCTGGCTCTAGCTTGAACTACATACATGGTAAAACAGTGACCAGGATCAACCTTACCGACCGAGCAGTTACCGACTGGAACTACGTAGTAGAGATCCTAAAAAGTAAACTTATGTGGGCGTGTGTTCCCCTTTAGAGCGAAAAAAGTGTTCCGGTGTATTTTTGGACAATCCTGGTCTACGCTCGGTAAAGTACCATCTCGAATGATATAACAGATTTCTTTTAAATAATTACTTGTACAATTAACACCTAGCTAAAAATTAGCATTTATTTCTTGAATTAGGAGTTCTTATTCTAATCCCTCTAATAGCTTAATTGGAAAAGCAATTGACCGGAAATCAGAAGTTTTGTCGTTCGATTCCCAATGGAGTGAACAAGGAGTAAGATCTTTTTTATTAGGAAATAATTTTAATTTTAATTTTAAATATTATTTTCCATCTAGTCTGATTAGACATTAATCATTTTCTGTTATTAAAGATCCTTAACTTGGTCGATATCTTGTAGATTTTCTGCCTGCATGGTTTGGAGGGTTGTCTACGGCCAGTAAAGTACCATCTCTGATGGTATAACAGATTCCTTTAAAATAATAATATTCTCATCATAAAAACGCAATTTACATACACATACGGTAGATCGGAAAAAATTACACAGGGCACACAAGATTCACATTCCCTTCGGAGTATAGAATCACTCGGCACTTTGAACGTAGATCTTTTTCGCTTTAATTTGTTACTGTTTCCTTCGCATTTCGACACTGAACACGCAAGTGGAATTTTCTTACAGATTGCGCATCTGTAGTGGACTACATCAATATTTTTGTTGTTCCAGTGTCACTTCGACTTTGAGGATACAAAACCTGTTTCTATTTTCAAATTTCTTACTACTTGACTAGTGCGCCATGTGATTAGATACCGAAGTCGAAAATCGAACGGACCTCTCTTTCTATCTCTAAACGTTAGAGAAAGAGTTCCGTTTGAATTTAGACTTTGTATATGGTATCGAGCTAACTATGCGGCTGTCAGAATTGGAATAGGGCACAGAAAGAGAGGAGGTAATCTAGAAAGTCTACCTATATATTTATTTTTACAAAATTGCCAATAAGCCAAGTAATAAACATAGATCAGATTTTTCTTTAAGGGCTAAGGAACCGTCTTGCAGGGTTGCCAGATTGGATGACTTGGTGATGATTTCTATTGATCTATCTTTTTAACGCACTGTTTTTAATTGTTAACTCAGATGTAATAGACGTGATCGCGCCGAATGTTGGCAACTCTACCGCCGCGCGCAGTTTCGGTTCATCTATAAATGAAGCTTGATCCACGTTCATCTTAGTCGATAATTTTTTTGTCTTTTTTTCATTTTACCACACTTATCATAATTAATTAGCATCACAGTTTCTTAATTTATTTTCATTGATTAAAAATGATATGAGATGTATTTACATACCTGATCGTCCCTAATACTACTTATCTTGATACCAAATGATGTTGCACTTATTTTATACTAAAGCAATTTATATTTTATTCACATAGAACTTTTCTAATTTTGTTATAACCATTGTAATTATGACAAATATTATTACAAACCTAGCATTTGGGCGAGAAAATGTAGACAACTGAATCTTCAGGACGACGAAATATGCAAGCATACCTCATTTCAGACTTAACTTTAATAGGGTTCAAAAGGCGCGAATATTGAGGCCATGTGACCGTAAACTTCAAAAATTTCTTTGACATTTGTTTGAAGCACAAGTTACGTTCAGACAAAGCGCGATATTGAATTTAAAATTTTAGAAATTACATATAAAGTAAGTTCAAACGTTTGTCTGTTCCTAAATTTCTGCAATTTGAAGAAAAAAAATTTTCTAATTATTTTTTCCTTCAATTTATCAGCTCTATGGATCCGAAAGTTGAACCTTCAATTTTTCCATAATTTTATCCTTATGGCACACAAGGTTGGAATGACAGCATACCATGTGTTAATAGACGAGGCCAAGTCTCACGATCTGCATATATTAAATATAGAATGGCAATTAGAGATAATAATGTAATTTTTATGGGTGTACGATTATTTCAACAGTGGGTTGTCAATAATTATGTGAAAATCGAAAAGGATAAGATGAATTACTGCAGATTGAATAAAAAAAAACACTTCACGCTGATACTTATCAGGGATTAGTTGATCATTTACAACAAAGATCAAGTGATTTACATACTACTGTTGGAAAAATGATCATCCTACCATCATCATTCTCACGATCTCACCGTAATATGCTACAGCACTATCAAGATGCAATGGTAATTGTAAGAAAATTCGGTACGGTAGATTCGTTTATATCTATGACATGTAATCCAAACTGGGCTGAAGTGAAAGATTATTTATTACATGGACAGATAGCATCTGATCGACAGGACATTGTTTCACGAGTTTTTAGTGCAAAGAAAGATGAATTAATCAACATTATAGTAAAACAACAATTCTTCGGCGAAGATACGTGAGTCCTGTTGAAGCATGTGATCGTATATACGCCAGATCGTTGCAAAATAAAAGTCATGCTGTTATTAAGTTGTGAGAACATTTTCCTAATCAGCAAAGTGTTACTATTGACGATGCTGAAAGTGAAAATGCTATAGGAAACACATTGGAAAAGAAACTATGCTAATCAATTATTTTGATTAAAATGGACGTGATACTCATACCAAACGATATACGTATTCTGAAATTCCATCTCACTACGTATATAAAAAAAAATAGTGGATCAAAATTATCAATTTAACAATCAAAGAGGCTATAAGTTTCCAATATCTCAGAACTGTTGCTAAACAAACTTATGATACTTTTCAAAGAACATGTTTAGCATTAGGTCTCATCGAAGATGATGCAGAGTGGGATCGTGCTATGGCAGAAGGAGAAGTTTGGATGTTGCCCCAACAATTAAGATGTTTATTTGTTCGTATTTTAATATACTGTCAACCTATAAATCCCGAGGAACTATAAGATAAATTTAAACATGCTATATAACAAGATTTTCAGAGAAACTATGATATGAAAGAAACATACATAAGATCATATATCCAGATAAATACCTATCTTTCTTATGAAAGCTCCGATATTAGTAGCATTTATAAAACTACGTATCATTTGTTAAAAGGCAGAGGAAAAAATATATGTACGATGGAATTTATAGGTATTGCAGCAATATTACTTCCACAAGGAAAGACTGTACATAGAAATTTCGGTATGCCAATTACTTTATTTTCTGATTCCGTCTCCCGTGTAGAAACACAATCTAAAGATGCTCAATAATTACGAGAGGTAGATATTTTTATTTGGAACGAAGCTTCAAAGGCGCCTAGGTATGCTTTGGAACTAGTAGATCAGACATTACGTGACTTCATGAATGTTGATTCACCACTTGTTGAAAAAATTATAATCCTTGGCGGAGATTTTAGATAATTACTGCCTGTGAAAACTCATGCAACTCGCAGTGAATTAGTAAATTTTTCCATTAAATACAGTTCACTTTGAAAACATGTCTCTGTATGTTCACTAATAGAAAGTATGAGTACTTTACCACAAGAAGCGAAATTCGAAAAGTATTTATTGTCTGTGGAGATGGTACTTTATATGACAATGAGAATTACTTAATAGCCCCAGAAAAATGTGTATCTATAACTAGAACCGATGATATAGTACAGACAATGTTTAGTAAAATTATTAAGGAGCGAAGATTTGGAGATCTAGCAAAAACAGCCATATTATGAGCACGAAATGTTGATGTTCAAGAAATAAATTACAGAGTCGCGGAGCTATTGATCAAAACCACAGATATAAATCATCCAATACTTTCAGAACACAGTAAAATGTGTTCAAAATGAAGCCGAAATAAATATTATTTTGACATGCAACAAAACTGGTTTCGAAATCAAACGCATTTTGACCAGCCGGAGTGAGTAATCGACTTTTGAGATCATAATTATCCGATTCAGGATCAGGTACTAAGTCAAACTTAGATGGTGGACGTTCTTAGATTACTTGAGCTCGTATGCAAACTTTTTATGGTTTCTCATCGTGCAACGTACTTGAAAAATTAAAAAACATAACGAAATCTGATATTAAAAAATATCACCTGATACGTGTAGTTGTCAATTGTGTGCGGTTTGATCAGTCCTATCCAAATCGCCGACCTTTTGTACAGCAGCTGTTATCGCTTACAAGTTCCACGTAACGGGTGAACTCATCCGCTACCCAACAGATAGCGCGTCATTCGTCCTGCTCCAGAAAACATTGAGTCTTATGTGTAAAAACTATTTAAATAATAAAATAGCGGGTTTTAGTTTCTAATTCTGATTTTTGGTGATAATAGTGAGATATAGTGCGTTTTATTAAATCTTGCGATGTTTTGAATATGGTTCGTTACACGGGCAGGTCGTGTATAGTAGTACCCTTTTGTGATTCGGGATACAACTTCTGCAAAAAATCGGACTCTTCTTGCAGTTCCTTTAGATTATGATTGTCTTCTCGAATGGGAAAAAGCAATTCCTCGGCAGGATTACACTTCAAAAAATGGTTAAGTTGTTTGTGAGTTACATTTTTTACCCGAAAAAATGGTCAGGACACGAGAAGTAAAGGATCCCGATGGCAAGGTTATATCCTCGATATGTATGTGTTTTAGAAGTTTTATGCTTCACATATTATTAAAGAATAATTTAAATAGAATTCATACTAAGGACTAAAATAAAAACAACTGTATTAAACATAAGTAAACGAAACAGGAAATGTTAGTGTTTTATCTTCATACAAAAGTATTGTGAGGGTTTATTATTATAAGCAATATTTTATAGAACTTTGAGAAGCATTATTTATAAAATTATAAAGTAGGAAAATTGGTATGTTTTGTGCTTTTTTTAAAAAGCCATTTTTTTTAATCCTCACTAACTTTTGTCCTATTGAAATATTTATCGTTTTCGTTTTTGAACTGTAAGCGTTTATTTTCTTATGTTGAAACTGACCGAAAAATATAAAAAAGCTTCAAAATTAATAAAATAGTGGTGGTTTTTCTAAAAATATGAAAAGTTGTTTTAAAAACAACTCAAAATGACATATTTTTTGCCAGTTTAGTTTTAAAGCTTTAGTTCCATAATAAAGAACGTTCTTTTAAAATTACACTTGCTCTTTTGCGATATATCACCATCATATGCGAGGAAAATTTTAAAATAAAATTTTGTAGGACTAAAAAGAATTCTTTCGGCCTAAAAATGGTTTAGCCCACATAAAGCTGATAAGGTGGGTTTCTTATATTAGCAAAAACTTTTCAAAAATATTGGGTAGAATAAAAAGGTGGGCTTTTCTAGAAAAATATTTCTTTTATTTTCTTAAAATTTGATGAAAAAATATAAGATTTACTGGAAAATGCTATCTTCTTATTCTTCCCAGTATTTAAAAAAAGTTTTTGCTAATAGAAGAAATATATCATATCAGCTTTATGCCGGCTAAACCATTTTTGAGGCCGGGAGAATTCTTTTTTTATTGAAAATTTAATTGCTGAATTATTCTTTTTAGCGTGCAAAGCTTTATTTCAAACGTTTCCATATCTCTCGTTGCTTACAAAAAAAAATATAGAAAATCTGATTATGTGAAGAAAAAGAATTCTCCTCGCGACAAAAGTTACTTAGCCCTCATAAAATACAGAAGATTTCTTTATTTCGCGACATTCTTTTGGGCAAATTGGAAAAATACATATCGCCTCATTTATTCTAGAAAAGAACGTATTTTGTCCCCGAGAGATTCTGCAATTTCAAGTGTAAAACCTTAAAGCCTGCATAAAGTGTCAATTTTCGTAAATTGCTAGATAAATTTGCCGAGAAGAATATTATTTTTTGTTTTTTGTTTCAACTTGTTCTCGAGTGAACTCGATTTTTTATCGTAGCCACGGACTAAGTCAAGTGACTAATAAGTTGATGGTGTTATAAATTCATTTAATACGATCCTTGAAATGTTTGAAATGATGTTTTAGGTACAAAATCAGGAGCATGGTGTAGTTGGTATTTCGTCTTTTACAGCTGTTAATGTTTGTCTGTATTTATACATTAAACTTTTTTCTATATTTGTCCTTGTCTGATCCAATTAGTTTTTATGTTTTGTGAAGTAATGATGAATATCTACATGCCTTAAAAGTGTTATTTATGTTTTCTTTGCATTAATATATACATGAAATTAAAAATTTTCATGTATTATACTACTTATATTGTATGTTATTTAGTTGTGCATTTTAGAGTAATATGCTGAATTTGTTGATTTGACTAATATCTACTTATTCGTTTAATTCATTTATATCCCCCCCCCTCTTTTTCCACGGATAGTTTGTTGAAAAATGCATTTTATTACTTGATAACAATAAATTATGCAATAAACATGTGTTTGAATTAAAGAAATAATTGCATACCACCATTTTCATTGGCTTGTTATATTAAACAAATAAAAAAATTCTCGTTCATAAAAATTGAATTATTAACATTCAAAATTGTTTAATTTCTAATTTATAATACTGCAGAAAACATTAAGATAGTATTACATTTGCTAATTTATTTATTCAGCTTTCTAAGATATTGTTATATCATAATTTTATTTTTTTACATTTTTTATTATAATATTTCGTTTTCTCTTAGGATGTTTATTTTTTCAATATGGTTTCAAATTTCTTTTTGTTAAAAAGTTAATTTATATTTGTTATTAGAAAATTTATTCTTAATATGTAGTACCCATTGATCATTTTATTAAATACACATACTTATTTACACATGTTCAATTCCTATTGTTAGTAACAAACTTGTGTAAGCAGTTTTAAAATAATCCTTTTTCAATAATCCTTTTACACTTCAATGACATTTATATTTTTTAAATATCAATTACTCATCAAATAATTGTTGGTCTTAATTGTGGGTCCGGATGCAATAAGGGCACATAAAATTTTTTCGTGCGAAAACGAAGTCCCCTGGAGGCTTTAGAAAAAATTTTCGAATTTTAAT
>NC_046659.1:8718518-8753427 GCF_010883055.1 Belonocnema kinseyi | reverse complement strand
AAAATTAAAATTCGAAAATTTTTTCTAAAGCCTCCAGGGGACTTCGTTTTCGCACGAAAAAATTTTATGTGCCCTTATTGCATCCGGACCCACAATTGTACGAGCTGAAATAATGCTCTGGAATTTTTTTACTTAATATTAATTATTGAGCTTCCCATGAGTCCAATGATTTTCTAGAGCAGGACGATTGACGCGCCGCCCGGCGGATTAGTTCACCCGCGAAGTGGAACTTGTAAGCGACAACTACTCTTCTCAGTAGTCAGATAGGGCTGGGTTTGATACAACTTTTAGGTTAGGTCGTTATAACACAGGCGCCAAGAATTGGTGGCCATTTTATTTAGTCTGACAAATGAGCCAAAAAATAAGATTAAATTGATCCGAATGGACAGATCATTATGATCTCGAAAGTCAAATGATCGTTGGAGCAAAATGCTCTGCAACAAAATTGATCCTTTTTTTTACTGTGAATACTTGAACACATTGAATCCAGTGACCCTTTCTCCTTATGAAATACGATTAAGAATTAATTGTATTCTTGTGATAATTCGTCATATTTCTATTAACGAAGTTCTATGCAATGGTACACGTTTCAAAATAATCGAACTTGCAAATAATCTTCTACGATGTTCGATTTTAACAGGTGATAAGGCAGGGGACATTGTCTTCATACATCGTATTACATTGTATTGTGAAGGATAAACTTTCGATACTATCGGGTTAGATATTCGTAAAGATGTATTTAATCATGGATAATTGTATGTGGCATTTACCAGAGTTTGATCTTGGCATTCACTAAAAATTTTCCTAGGAGAGCAGCTGCAAAATAATATTATAAAGAATTATGTGTATACAGGAATATTCAAATAATTTTGTATTTTTAAATAATTAAAAATAATATCTAAAACAAATTAAGTTTCATTATAAATTGGACATTACAAAATCAACCGAAACAAATTCATATATTCTCGGACATAAATATAGGATAAACATAAACTAAGTACAGCTGATAGTAAATAAATACAAAAAAAATGATAAAATATAATACTTTCAAAAAAAGTAAACGCGCGCGCGATAGCACGCGTTCCGTCTCGTCGGAATAAACGGAAGCGAGTAATAGATGACGCCCGTCCTCAAGACTTCAACCTCTAGCCTTTTGTTGCACTGACGGATTACCGGTTATTACCTGCGAACAAGCAGGCAAAACAAAATTCAACAGAAGGAAAGCATAATTAACTAAAATAATTAATTTTCAACTGAAATAGATGAACTTTAATCCGAAAAGATGAGTTTTCAACAAAACAAGATCATTTATCAATCAAAATTTGAATAGTTAAATTGTTGTCTATAAACGTAATTTTCAACCAAAAACTTGAAATTTTGACTAAAATAATGGAATATTAAATTGGGATAATTACATTTTCAGTTTTAAAAAAATATATATTTCAAACGAAATAATTTTTTTTAATGGTAACATTTTCAAACAAAGTTATAATTTTTCAACTAAAACTATGAACCTTTTAATAGAGTAATTAAATTTTCAACCAAAGAGATTAATTTTTTACTAAAATTATTGCATATGTAAGTTGAATAGATCCATTTGAAATCAAAAAGATGAAATTTTAATAAAAGGGTCTAACTTTAAACTGAAATAGTTTAATTTTGAACCAAAAAGTGAATTTTAAAACAAGAAGATTACTTTTAAAACAAAAAGATTAATTTTCTACAAAAAAACAGGCTTTCAAAACAGTACATGAATTTTTAACTGAAGAGGACAATTTTGCAACCAAATAGTTGAATTTGGAACTAAGGAATATCAATGTTCAACCACAAATGGAATAGTAAAATTTTCAGTTTCAAAAATTAATTTTCAACAGAACTGATGAAATTTCAACTAAAATTCTGACTTTTTAACTCTTATAGATTAAGTTTATGCTCTATGCGGGCACATTCTCATCGCGCGCAGCTCGCTTCGCTCGCAAGTTTGAGTGCGCCTGGGGCGCGCGACGGTTGAATCTCGCGCTTCGCGCTCAGATATTTATTCTTTGCATTTGGAATGCTTAAAAAAAACTTTATCAGAAAGATCTATTTTAGATGGCAGTATTTATATGCGTCTTCATATTCTGAATTGTCTGCTTAATTAAGTATAGTCAAAGATTAAGTTTTTTAAAGCTCTGTAGGCTTTGAGGTACACATTCTCATCGTGACACTCGCGCGAAGTTGTAGATCTTCTTTGGGATAACCATGTTTGTTAATTCATCATTTTTCGTATCCTACATAGTTTGTCCACGAAATGGAATTTTTTATTTTGCATTATTTTTTGTGCAATAGAAATTTGAGTTTTCGATTTCTGAAGAAAATCCAAAAATTAGTTATTATAATCTTGTAGGGCTTTTAAAAAGAAATGTTTTTCTTCTTTTGACTTTTTTTCATATCGTCCGTTTTTCGGCTTCAAATTATGATTTTCGGTTGATTACAAAAATTTTGAAAACGCTATAACTCTGCGAATTTTCTTTTTATCGAAAATAGTCATTAGGATAAATTGTTTGTTCTTTTTAATACTATAAATATCCGTACATAGAATTTTTAAATTCAGAAAAAAGTGGTCTCAACAATTTTCAAAATGCACTCACTTTTTAAATTTTTATCAAAAATGGCTGGTTCACGAACTGGTCCTTTCTTTTAGGACCTAAAAAAAGTGTGCTAAAGATGAATTTGATTCGTTCATTTTTTCGATAGTTATCGTGTTTACTGAAGGACGGCCGGACGAACAGACAGACAGACAGACGCCACCGTGAAAACCTGATTTTCGGATTCAGGGGGTCTCGAAGCGGGGAGATCCGTTGAAAAACTGTGATGTCAAATTTCCGACAATACCAATACTTTCTCAATCATAAATGATGAGAATGTGAAAATTGAATAGTTACATTTTCAGTTCATAAAATTAATATTCAACCAAAGAGCTAAATTTCAAATAACAACAGAGGAATATTCAATTGAAATAGTTATACTTCTAGGATCAACAAAAAAACTCAATTGAAAGAAAAATAGTTACATTTTCAAACAAAGCGACAAATTTTTATCTCATATTATGACTCTTCAAACTGTAATAGTTTAATTTCAAGCCGAAAAGATGAATTTTCTACCAGAATACTGAATATTTAATTACAATATTCAAATTTTCAATAAAAAATATCAATTGTTAACCAAGGAGGTTCATTTCTATCAAAAAAATAACTAATAAAAAGAAGGTAATTTGCAAATTAAGTAAGAAATATCCCAGTGGGCACAACATTTTAGAACGTAATTGGATCGTCCTAAAAACGTTTCTTGGATGTACATGTCAAAAGAGGTCCTTTGAACGTGTTAAAAAATGTCCTAAGTCAGACCAAGTAATGTTGTAAAAACGTTTTATGTTCGAAATACGTCTTTAAAACATCCCTGGAACTTTGTATGCTTATGGAACGTTATATGGACTGACCTAGGACATATTTAAGCTGTTCTAAAGATGTTCTTTGACGCTTGTGCCCACTGAGATTCTTCCATCAGAGAGAAAAACTTGCAAACAAACTATCGAATTATCAAGCAAAGAAATGAATTTTTAGTAAAATTTCAGTAAAAAAATAATTTAAAAAAAATTTAACAACATAGTTAAATGCAGTAATATACATCAACTTTTATAAATGCAAAATGATTGTTATTCAATTTTATTTCGCAAGACAAAAAAAAATTAAGCACACTGTCCGAAAAATCCCATGAAAAATCCCTGAAATTTTCACGCTTTTCTAGATGTATAAAAATTCCCTGACAATCGCAGGTTTCTAAAGTTTTGCAGGTAAAGTAGATACTCTGTTCAATAAACAAAATTGTGTATTTCTTTTAACTGTCTACAAAATCTGTTCATATTGCGCCCGTAACAAGTTGGGGATCCAGCAAAAATACAAGTTTTATAAAAATTGTGCCTGTCATTTTCATTGGTTTAAAAACCGTCTACTGCACAAATGGGTACAAGTATAACAAACTTGAGCTAACTTTCATTTTTTTAATATAAATTTTGCGGTTCTAACTTCCGGGATATAATACATTCCTATTTAGTTAGCGCAATATTCAGAGATTTAAAATTTGTAATGCAGAAAAATAAAATCCTTTTACCATTTTTACATTCTCATCCTAATAAGAAGTTATTGGTTTTATGTGAAAAATGACTTTCACAGATTCCATCAAATGTCGACGTTTTGAGACCCCCCGGGGAAAAAAAATAGTTTTTACGCCGTTGTCTGTCTGTCGTCGTTGTTGTCGTTGTCGTTGAAAAAATTTCGTCTGCGCGAAGTCCTGTTTTCAAGATTGGAACAAGATTCGTTTTTTCGAACAATATGTTTGAACTGATAAGGAAATGGTGCAGAAATAGCAAAATATATGTAATAAAATAAAATTGAGATTTGCTCAAATTTCACGTGTTCAAAACGGGCGATGATCAATTCCGCCGTAAGTGCCTATATACTTACGTCAGCGGGAGTCTGATTAGTTTAATTTCTTTGTTTGAGAATTTAACTATTAGGTTGAAAATTCCTTCATTTTAAATAATTTTGTGAAAATTCATGTATTTTGTTTAAAATTAATCTTTTTGGTTCAGAAGTAAACTATGTATTTGGATACAAGTTTAGTAGTTTTAGCTTTGTTTAAAAATACATTTGTGTGATGGAAGACTCATCATTCTGCTTTATATGGATTAGAATAGTATTTTTAATTAACTTTTACAAACAAATTGAAAAAACCTTAGAGATATGTTAATGAGGAATCTGCCTATGTACTTGAAATTTCTTTCCGACTAATACGCCAGGACTATTGCATTATTTTTAATTCAAGGTACAATTTTTAATGTAGCTAACTTCTGGGTTGTATGTAGTGTCGTTCCATGCCCGCACGCAAGACAAAGGGGCTCTCGATGCTACGTCACCTGTGGAGATCATCCCTTTGTTCCACTTTTTGGCTTATCGTTGATTAATAATTGATTCAAGTTAAGAAAAGTGTTTGAACCAGTTATTATGATTATTATTATTTATAAAAATATTCTCTTACAGTGATTCTCATATATTGTAGTTTTTACTAGAATTTTTCACTTTTGGTACACTTTTAAATTGTAGTGAGATGATAATTAATTTAAGGTAACAAACGTAAGTGTTTAAAGAAGTTATTATTGTGTAGAAATTGTTTATGTACGTTGTTCGCTTTAGGCTCAGGTGAATTGATATCAATTAAGTTGTTTCACACGTTTCGGCCCACAATGTTGGCCCTCATCAGTGAGTTTTAATCGATCTGTGAAAAGTACATAATGTCTTCTAGGTACTATTGATAAAGCATTCAGTATTATTAAAACAATGTCTTTTAACGAAATACAACATTAATGAAAAAAAAAATTACATTGTAGCAGTACAATTTTTCAACAAATTTTTGTAAAGCTGTCAGATAACATTGCAGTCCCTTGAAAATTTCCCTGTAGTAAAAATATGAAATTATAAACAACTTTGTAGTTGAATAATGACTTGAGTATTCTTTAAAAAATGTTCTTTTTCTTATCGAAAAAAAGTTTATTTTGAAAGGCGAACAATTTTTGTTACTTTTAACAAAATAATTCTTATAATAAAATAAAATTTATTTCCTATTTTCACGAATTCTTTAGATACAATGTTTAAATTTGAAAGTAGAATTATATAATCATATAACTACAATGTTCTTTCTTACAAATTTATTTTTTACTACAGTGTGATTTTGGAAATGCTTTCTTTCACAGATATAATTCCTCATTATACCAGAAAAATTGATTAATTAACACTATTTCTCTTATACACATAAAGCTGTGTGTAAGGGTTTCAATAAAAAAATTGGATTTGATATACATCTTTAAAAAATAATTTTAAAAGAGTTCTTCGACTGCAGTGTTTCCTCAAAACTTTAAAAACATTTGTTTATAAATTTTGTAACAAAATTTTTTTACTACATTTTAATTATTTTTACATTAGTTGTTCTTCGGTAAAAGATTGCTTTTTTAAGAATAGTACTTTCAATTTTAAAAGAGCATACCTGCAAGAAATTATGTACTTTTCACAGATTTATAAAAACTCACTGATAAGGATCGCCATTATGTGCCAAAACGTTTGAAACAACTTAATTGTTTTCGATTCACCTAACTCTAAAGCCAACAATGTACATCAACAATTTCTGCAAAACTAAGTTTTGAGGGTCAATAAAATCTGCCAGTTTTTTTCTTAAATTTTCAACAGCTTTACCAACGAAAAAAACAATAGAAAATTTATTGATTAGCTCAATGGTGAGCTTATGAAAATTTAATATTTTAATGGAAATTGTTGATAATGTACCTGTATTAACGATTATATTCTCAAACTCGTCAAAATGTCAGGAGTTTCGTAGGCCTATTAGCATTTTTAATCGAAGTATAGGCGTGGAAATAGCTAGGAAATAAGTAATTTGAAAGACAAAGGCATTATTCTTATGGGAGACATCACATCGAGAGTCTGAAGCAACTTCGAATCCAGTGAGGGGTAGTGTTGTTGCGCAGTTGAAGGGAAAGTTTGCACAGGTAACCGTGGAGGAAAAGACAAGCGCCCGCCTTTATGTACTGGTCCCAGATATTGCGGGAAAATTTATGGTTACCTCGCCCTAGATATAAACCTTTTAAATATTTCTATTGTATAAAACGAGCATTTTCTGAACAGATTAAAAATTCCGCAATAGGCTACATGAACGCAATAAACATTATTCACATTCGAAAAATTTTTGTTATACTTGAAATTTTTCGACTTGAAATGTACCTTATGTTAACGATTCTGAATGAAATTTTCAAAAAAGTTTTTTTTTTATTATAGGAAATATCTTTTACACTTCATAGGGCTTACTCTACCTCTGACTAACATATTTTTAAAACGCATTTCAGGGAGGGGGGGGGGTTGAAAACGATCAATAATGTTGAATTATAAAATGAAGAAAAAAATTATAAATTTTTCAAATTATATTATTTTAAGCAATTAGAAAACTTAAAGTTACACATAAAAAATTGTTCCAAGATCTTTCAACAAGAAATTAATTTTTAGGTTTCCTGGGAAGTTGGATATAATTGTTGTATTATTTTGAAACTTTGCAAAATACTTAGAAAGCTTCTAAATATTGTGTTTAGAATCTTCTAAAATCTGCGTTTTGTTTAAAATTAAAAAAAATTGTTTCATGCTTCAAATTATTTTGGTATCTTTTCAAAACATCTAAATACATATTTTTCCACTTTCTAATGAAAATTACGTTTGGTTAAAAATTAATTTATTTGATTGAACATTCTTTAATTGTAAATATTTTTGTGAAAATTCATGTATTTTCTTGGGTGAAAAATTAATATCTTCATTTGCAAATTGACCTATTTGGTTAATAAAGTTTTTTGTTAAAAAATACATTTTTATGGTAGAAGACATATTGTTTTAATAAAAAATGCCTTTCTTTTGGTTGAAAGTTTGGTGGAAAATTTATATTTTATTTAGTTTAAAATAAACTTTTGAACTGCAAATATAACTATTCCATTTATATAATGGATAATTAATCTTTTTTTAGTTGAAAATTTAATTATTTTGGTAGGTAATTCATATTTATATATATTTTTTAATTAAAATTTTTTGTGAAAATTCATTTTTTTGGGTTGTAAACTATATACTGGTGTGCCGAAAATTCGTCTTTTTGGATTAAAAATTAAATATTATGGTTAAGATTTTGTTTTTTATTGACTGAAAAATCTTTTTCGGTTAAAAATTCAACTCTTTTTAGGAAAATCCATTTTTCTTTGGTTTTCAAAATTAGTCTGTTTTGGTTCAGGCTTAAGTTAATAATAAGAAAACAAAATGTGTCAGTAGCATAACGTCTGGATCCGGTAATATCAGACATATTATTTTTTAAAAGAAGGATGATTATTTTTAAAACTTGTTGAGGGGAAAATTATTTAAGGGTAATTTTTACAAATGCAATTGTTTGAGTAGAATATACTAAAAAATTACACTGATACAATTTCTTGTTAGTATGCTATTGGCCTTTTATTCATATTAATTTTCGTCAGTTGTTTCCTCCTGACGATTATACTTTTAGTTAAGAATTTTATTACTAGGTTGCAAAATTACAATTTGATGAAGAAATAATCCTTTGTGTTTGATATATCCACTTTATATTATTCGTTGAAAATTAATTTTTTTTAGAAAATTATTTTTTTTAATTACAAATCTAACCAGTCCATTTTTGGCGAAAAATGCTTTTTTTTGTGCAATGAAAATTCAACAACTTGAGTCAAAATTGAACCACTTCGTTGAAAATTATTATTTTTTGTTTCACGGATCAAATCTATAGTTCAACATTTGAATATTTTATAGAAAAATCGTTTTTTTTTAAATTTAATTTAACTTCTACTTGAATATGATGTTTTTCCATTTTTTGTGGAAAATTGATCGGGTTTAGTTAGAACTTCGATCGGAATTTATTCTTTATTGGTTAAACTGCAACTGTTTGTTTCAAAATTAACTTTTTTGTAAATATTCATCACTTTGGATGATATTTTTTTACTTCTTAACTAAAAAAATTGTACTTGTTGAAAATTCGTCTTTTTGGAAAGAAAATCAAACTTCTGGGTTAAAATTTGAACTACTTTCTTATAATCTCTGTTTTGTTTAAGATTCACGATTGGCATTTGAAATTCTTCTCTTTGTTTAAAAATTAGATAATTTTTTTGAAGATTTGTCTTTTTAGTAAAAAAATAATATTTCAGGGTTGAAAATTCAACTATTTTGATGAAGTACTGATTTACTGAAAAATGATCTTTTTTAGTTGAAAATAGAACTTTTTGTTTTAAAATGTAGCTAGAACATGAATCATTCAAAAAGAGATTATTACATACGGAATTCGACTCATTCTAATTATATTAACAACATCAACTTATTGGATAGTAAAAATGTCATTATGTTCGCTAAATTTAAAGGCAGAAATAAAAGAAAAACTTTGAAATATTTTCGATTTCAGCTTTGTGATTTTCACAGTTGTAAAATAAACAATTACAAAAAACGGGTTTTTGACCATAAAATCGGATTTTGGGGGCGCATTATAAATTTCGCATTTAAAACATTTTTAGAAAGGACCCCAAACAAATGAGTTTTTGGCCTGAAAAATTTGGAAAAATCCTGAATTTTTTCCACAAACGCTAGACACTTTAGGTATGTTTTCAAGTATTTTTCTTTACATTTAGTATTTTACCTATATCTGAGGTTATAAAAGTAGCTTTTATGAATACTAAAATTATTTAATTATTTATATTACAATTTTACAAATTTTTTGTTTTTTCTTATATGGGATGCCAGTTCATTATTTCTCACGCGGATTTCATACGTAGATGAAATCTTTGTCAATTTTTTCACATGTCCCTGCATTTGAGCAGATAAGCCAAACGAGAGGGTTCAATAAAAATAGTTGGACATTTTCTCTCTCTCTCTCTCTCTCATCGCTAAGTTTCTCCCTCTAATAGGTCAAAAATTCTACCAATGGAATACTACCGATTTTTGGGTATGAGTTTCTAATTATATGAGCCAGGGAGCACTAGGCTGTATTTCAGATTTGTTTTATGGATGTCGCTGCAGTCATTTCGTGCTCAGTGAAACCTACCGTTTCCCTTTAAGAAAGCAAAGTTTTAAACATTATACAAATCAGCGGGATTAGTTTATACCCACAACAAGAAATTTTTGATTGAAATCACATTGATTATTACTTTTAATCCCACAAAGTTTTATAATTCCTGAGAATGCATTCTGAAATCTATTTCTAACAATTTTATAGGATAATTTATAAAAAATAGTTTCAATATATTTGATTACAAATATTTATTTTCAAACCAGCGTAGCCAATAACTCACGAATAAATTGATATAGATTAATCTTGAAATATCATATGCAATTTTACTCTTTTAATTTAACAACTGTGAACAATTTATCAACATAAGCAATTTAATTATTTGCTAAAAGTTATGTCGGAGGTTACTGTGACCTTTCAACGATTTTCCCGTTACCGACGCAGTTTCTAGAGACTGGCTAGACAGACCTTCAACATGATATTATCTAACATTAAAAAAAATTAGCCCGATTCTTCAATTTTCCCGTTTTTAAACTGGTGAAAAAAATAACAATGGACGGTTCCGCCGAAAGTCTCTAATGGTTTTTACAAGCGGTTATTGGAATCTTAATGATTTTATTATATCACAATCATTTTCAGTAAGTTTAATTTGATCTCTTAATAAAGATGATCATATTCATTAATGCTGCTAATGCAAGCATTCATTTTCTCTCATAATGTCTTATTTTCCAAGATCAAAGTGGATTTCTAATTAGATCGCAGGCGCTTATCTGCAATAAAAAATAATACAAAATTGAGTTACATAAGTTATTAGATAAGATAGAAGACACAAGTTTAAATTTAACCTGATATCCATTTTCATTTTCGAAAATTAAGGTTGAATTTTTCAAAGTATGTAAATTAAGATTATAGATTCAATTTAAAAATTATACTTTATTCCTCTGCACCACAGATTCATCTACATATTAGTATAGATTAGATATAGGTTATCTTTAGAATTAAATTATAAAACATGTAAATAATTTTAGTTAAAAACTAAATATAGTGACAAATTTTTGTAACTGTTCTAGAACACAAATGAACTTGTTTTAGAACAGGTTAGTAACAGGTTACGAATATGCGAGTAACTATGTCATCTCCCATACGCTGCGTTGTAAAAAATGTAGACCAATTCTATAAGAGTTATATAACAATTTTAAAACTGCTATGTATCTAATATGGAACAGTTTCATGTATCCCTCACAGCATTAGGATATCCCGGAGTGTTCGATTTAACCCCATTTATGTTCCGGCTTATTCCAGGGATAACCCGTCGGAATATTCTGCGAAGCGGAAGGTTTGATATCCCCATAGATATATTTTGATCCAAGACAGCCCGTACGTAGTTCTGACTAAGAAAAATTATATGCCCGAGGTATTCGCAAGGTTCAGCTCTCGACCGTAGTGCAGTGGAAGAGCCTCGCCCTGGAGGAACCGCCTTGTTGATCACGGTAGCCTCTACATCAGGTAAGTATGCTTCTCGAAAGAAAGAAAAAGGGGTGGGGATGAGGGGGCCCTAACTATCGCCCCCTCTGGTGAGATCCAATGCACAGGAGTGGGCGGCTGGGGCGGCGTAGCTGCGCCAGTCGCGCACTCACGATTAATGATCTCCGCGAAGAATGATCGAACTAGAAGAAGTTGTTGTGCGTTACCTGCTTGGGCATTGTTACACAATCTGAGAGAAATTTGACATGACTGTAATTTAAAGTGACGTTAATTATGTATTTTATAGAAGGAAAGATGAGAAAAGAAGAAGAGAAGGAAGTGGGGTTATAGGGACAAAAAAAAGATCGTTTCTAGTAGGTCGGAGGTGGTAGGGCCACTTCTACCTGGGTGACTTATTTCATAAGAAAGTCTTTTGGCATCGCGTGTTTTCGAAATGGTTAAAAATTATATTTCCCTGGAGAGGAAATATGTTCAAAAGGTGATGATGATGCAGATTCGTAGAATTTAATGGCGGTTTCTTTGATATACTCTGAAATGTATGGAAGTTGAAACTCTCTGTAAGGGACAGAGTTCTTAGTATATCTGGGGGTTTTTGTGATACGTCTGAGAAATTTATTTGGTATGATTTGAATGTGATTGATATTACTTTTTGACGCTCCTCCCCATATTGTACATGCGTAAGTTATGATTGATCGGATAAAAATTATGTAGATTAGGATTCCGTATTCGGGTTTTAGACTCGAGTGTCTATTAATAATGGAATTTAAGCGCGAGAGAAACCCGAGAGATTACCCTTTAATTTCATGGAAATGCTGCTTCCAATTAAGACGTTTATGAAGTTTACCCCCTAGGTATTTTACGGAATTTTTCCATTCTATTGGTTCGTTAAACATTTTCGGTGGATCAATTTCAACTGGTCTTCTGACTGAAAAGAATTGACTCTGACTTTGTTACGTTTATTTTTATTATCCATAGCTTAGCCCAAACCTCGATGAGTTCAAGAGCTTTGTGAGTAGTTTTAAAATCTTTGGAATGGACCAGGATGAAGTGAAGAACGCGGTGTTATTTGCATATAGTCCGATTGAAACTTCGGGGACCTCAGGGATGTCGTTTACGTAGATAATAAAGAAAACCGGTCCTAGAATACTGCCTTGGGGCACATCTGCTCGGATGTGTTTCTCTTTTGAGAGTGTCTGGCCTATTTTGACTGAGAATTTTCTGTTAGAAAGATAAGAGTTTATAAAGAGGATGAGCCCTCTCGGGAAATTGCAATTTATTAGTTTTTTAGCAGTCCTACATGCCAGACACTGTCAAAAGCCTTTTCTATATCGAAAAAAACAGCTTCAGTAATTTTTCTTCGATTGAAATTTAAGCTAATGGCTTCGGTTAGCTTGAGCATCATGTGAGTATTATTTTTTCAAAGATTTTGCTCATTGTATTGAAAAGACTAATGGGCCCGTAGCTGGATTGATGATATGGATCCTTGCCTTTTTTCTAAAAAACTAAGATGTGAGCTGTTTTCCAAGATTCAGGGCAGTAGCTTAGTTGAATACAGGCATTACAGATAAGAGCAAGGAGTTTTAGGCAAGAGATGAAAAGCTTTTTGAGGACTAGATTTGTAATTGAATCGGGGCCAAGAACGTTTGGTCTGGATTTTTGAGAGCGGAAATATTAGTTCGTGGCTTTGTTAGGGCTCTAGTCATACGATATGTATATATATATATATAGTTATCCTTGATTTGAAGTTTACTGACTTCTTTATTCCAATTTTTGCATCTGCGCTCTTGAACTTTAATTGCAATAGTTTTCCGAAGGTTGTTATTGACGTTTTTAAGGATAAAGCTTTTAGTTTCTTGATGCGTTCGGTAGAGTTTATTGCAAGTTTGGATAAGGTTTTCAATCTCGGGGCTGAGAGGTGGATCGTATTTGTTAATGGTGGTCTGAGGGACTAAAGTCTGAATGGCATTTTTTATACTAGAGGCGTAACCGAAACTTTTTCGCAGTTTGTAAAAAGGCTTAGAAGAACTGGTCGATGATCTGAGTCTAATTCGTTAATGGTGCAAATGTCATGAGTATAAAAGTTATTTTTGGTAATTGCAAAGTCAATAAGGTTAGATTTATGTTTGGTGTTGTGAGAGTAAAAAGTATGCGAATATGGTGATGAAACTGAGAGATTCTTATCATTGATAAATTCGAATCATTGTTTTCCAATTCTGTTAGTTGTTCTGCTATTCCAATTTAAGTGTTTGGCATTTAGGTCCCCTGCAGCTATTACCGAGGGTGCAAGTTTAAATATTTTTCTGTAATAATTTTTTGTAAATTTGCGGGAGGGAGTCCGGTAGAGCGAGACGATGGCGTACGGTTTCCCGTGAATTTTTATTTGTGTAGCCGTAGCTTCAAGGGCTTCAAGTTCAGGAATTGTCAGTTCGTAGTGCTCAATATTTTCTTCAATTAATATCGCAGTTCCTCTATTAGTGTTATTTCGATATAATTTGTAGCCGCGAACTAGATTCATATTTATGGTTTCGTGAAATAAAGTTTCATTTAGCAAGCAAATTGTTATTTTATTTTTGTAGAGGTATGTGGCTAATTCATGCCTTTTTTAAGAATACCTTGAGCATTCCGAAAAATTATTTTTAGAGTATTGTTATTGAAGCTGGCCATTTTCGATAGCAAGTGAAAGTATATTACTTACAATTTCGGCCTTTGAATTTATAGCTTCGGTAATATTTATTTTTCCTCTCATAACATCAGTGGTTAAGGTTGCTGCTCTTTTTAATAGGTTCACAAGATTTAACTTGATATCCTGAGAGGGAGTATTTTTGGTGGGAACAACTGTTGGAGTAGTTTTAATTTGTAGGCATAGAATTTTCTTGGCGATAGGTAGCTTGGCACGTGTGCTACTAATTCCCCTTGTTTGAGATGGTTGCAAAATTTGAGGTTTGATCGCATGTACTTCTGAAGTTGATGCGACGGCAGCACTGTATAGTTTTAATTTTTCCTGGGACTAAACAGTGACTGGTGGGATGTATTCGCGAGTAGGATTTTCATTCGGTGCTGTCTGTACAACTGCTTTATTAGGAGCCCTTTCTTTATTTGTTTTTGATTTAACGTTTGGAGGTTTCCTGGAGGCTTTTTTAAAAGCAAAGCAACCTCTGTAGTTAGCGCGGTGGTCTCCAGCACAGTTAGCGCAAGTAACAGGTGATTTGAGATCTTTTCGGCATGCGAAGTTCTGGTGCGCGCCGCCGCACTTCACACAGCGTGGAGTGGCGTGACTCACGTCAGAGACATGATAAAATCTTTGGCACGTAAAGCACTGGGAAGGTTCCTTAGGCTTAAAATAGAGTTCGACTTTTATTTTGATATATGCAATAGATTTCAAGTTAAAAAGTTCCTTTGCTTTGGGGGTATTCGGGACCGTTACCAGAAGCATTGGCAGGGCTTTCTTGGTTTGTCGGTTTCTCATGCGAGCAACCGACGTAAGAGTGAACCCTTCCTCTTGGAGTTCGGAGTGCACTAAGTCCTCCATGTACGCGATGGGGATATTCGTGATTACTAGTTTGATAGGAGGAGAGTCAATGCTTTTATATAAATAATATTGGAAGCCCTGCTGCTCTAGATTTGTAATAATTTTTCGATAGTCTTCAATAAAAGACACGCGAACGGTATAGACATCTGATCCGAGATTATACACTATTGGTTTAAATTGAACTGAATCTTTTAAAAGTTTATGCAGGACAGTATAGGAGTGATTAGCCTCGTCTACAATAATATTTATTGGGGGTATTTTTTCCAGTCTTTTGGTTGTTTTTTTATTATTGTCATTTCGCGTGTCAATGACTTCTTTGGGGTTAGTTGGTGCCGCGCTTACGACGGACGGTCTCGACGCCCTATTGCTTTTTGCTCGTCGAAGTGTAAACGGAGAATCAGCTTTCTGCTTCTTCGTGATGGCCAATTTGCTGGGGCTGCTACTTCCTGCTGCGCAGGAAACTAAGTTCGTACTCTGTCACATGGTTGTTACAGAGCTCAATGTTTTTGAACAATCAACTCGATACGTGTGATGGATCAGAATCTATCAATCCATCATGAGCACCTCGCTAGTTTTCGAAAACTATTCACAACAAACTCTCATTCGATCATTCATTAATTGCGAATTTCGGAGAGACAGTCATCAATACCGGTATTCAGCTCGGTCGAAGCCATCAATCCAATCCATCAATCAATCATAAACATCATGATCTATGCTTCTCGCCGCGTTCAGATTGCTGTGAAAAACAAAACATTCTGTCCTTATAAGGGCTGAAAAAGCTACATCATACGTTCAAATTATAACTTTAAGTATTGTGATTGCGAAATAACTTTTCGTACTTTATTTATACATGCTTTTTTTATAGCTAATCAGTTGACATTATTTAGATGATAATTGGACTAGATAGATCTAGAAAGCCAGGAATCTGAACGAAATTAAGAGTATTTTTTCGATATTTTACAAATATTTTTTAAACTTCAAAACACCTATGGTTTAAACTAACCTAAGTGTGGCAAATTATAGAAAAATATTGGAGGAAAAGTGTTAGAATTGTGTTTCATCAAAACTCCATTATTTCTATATAATTTCTTTCATAATTTTAATTACCCCCACCCTTATGTTGGTATCACGTTGAGGTCCTAATGGGGTCGTTGGAGACCCCAGCCGTAATTTTTTATTGCGTAGAAACTTTTTAATATTTTGGCGTGAAATTTTGTTGGGCATTCACTTATATGTCTTGTTATAAGATAATTTTACTTGTTGAACGGTTTTTTTTTATTTTGAGACTAAAGACCCCATGGGGACCTTTAGGAGTTAATGTAATAGTTTTCTACAGAACGTCGGAGTAACAACATTTTTTGTTCTTGATTTATTCTAAAACACAGTTGTAAAAGGATTCTAGAATTTCGATATACACTACATCACAATTCTAGAACAAGCTTATATCAAATGTTACAGAATATCTGTGATTGGTCAGTTCTAAGACAATTACTTAACAACCGTTCTGGAAAAGTTATTAATCTTTGTCTCTGAATTGTTCTAGAACACACTTGTAACATGGTTCTAGAACTTCGATATAACACTGTTACGGCACAGTTTTAGAACAAACTTCAAACAAATGTTACAAAACGTCTGTGATTGGTCAGTTCGAGAACAATTACGTAAGAAGTGTTCTGGAGCAGTTATTAATCTTTGTTCCTGATTCGTTCTAGAACACACTTGTAACAGGGTTCTAGAACATCCATATAACACTATTACGGCACAGTTCTAAAACAAATTAAAAACAAATATTATAGAACGTCTGTAATAAGTTTGTTCTAGAACAATTCCATAGCAACTGTTACAGAACAGTGCTGTCACATAATACGAGAACAGTTCTATGACAATTTTGACACAGTGTTCTAGAACACTGTTACCTTTTTGTTTTAGAATAGTTCTGTCATTATCTTATAACAACTGTTATAGAACACAGTTCTTTTTTTGATCTGGAACAGTTTCAGAACGTGATTGATGGGTACGGACTGCTACTTTATGAAAAAAGAATATGTTTTTTTTTTAATTGACTGACCCGCTAATTTGTTAACAGGATGACCACCGTTTTTTTACATATATGAACTATTGCGGAAGTCGATAAGCATTATCAAACCTTTTTCTAAAAATCGATTAACTTTAAATCATATTCTATTCTAACTATTAAATCATATTTTAATAAATAAATAGACGCGCGCAAATCGCTCATTCACTTTTTTTCGATTTCTAATTGAAATATGGAGAATTTTATTAGAAAAAGGAGTCGAATTGTATAATTTGTAAGTCGAAGCGCTAAATATTAAACAATTTTGTTTGGAATTGGAGAATCGCCAAATGAAAAGTTTTCTGATTGAAATTTCGCAAATTGGACAATGTCACGTCAAAAATGGTATATTTTCAGATTCGAATTTCGAAAATCGGATTATTTGGAATTCAAAGAAATTGAAATTGTATTATTTATAATTGAAGACGTTTGAAATTAAGTAATTGAAAATGAGAAATGTTAGACTTTGAATCATTTTAAACTCAAAGAAATTAAAATTTGAACATTTAAAATTAAGAACTAAATTTAACCTTTCAAAGTCAAAGCTTCTGCAAGTCTAGAATTTTAAATTTTTATTACATAAAAAAATTATAATTTAACAATAAATCTGATGATGATGATGATGATGATGATGATGATGATGATGATGATGATGATGATGATGATGATGATGATGATGATGATGATTAGATCTAATTTATGAATAAGGAATAGTTAACATTCAAATGTCGCGCGCTTTTTTTTCTTTATTAAAAGTATTTACGAGGCGCACTTCTACTTCTTACAAAGTTCAGCGATAGAATTTCATTCCTTTCAAAAATGGATTCTGAAAATACTGGTTGCTTTAAATTAAAATTTCACGCGTTTTCCGGTTAGTCAAAAGGAGTGATGGAAGTGCGCAGATATTTCTGCCATTTGCAGCAGTAATTGCTGCTTATTTGTAGTAGCACGGTGACACTTTCTGGGAGGCTTCTAGGGTAAAAGTGGGATGAATGTTTACAGAAAAAATGTAAATGGGTAAACAGCGCAGCGCGATCGTCCTAATTTCCCTCGGTCAAGAGTCATCCCACTATTAGCTTTGAGTGACAAGGGGCTGATTTTTACATTAACTCACGGGGTCACCTAACCTAAAAATACACAGGAATCACTACTGTACGTGTTAGAGATACAAGCGTTCTCCCATCACTGGTGAAAGAGATACAAGGACAATTTCGAAAACGACGCTGGGTTGAAACTTAAATATTACTCATGCGTTTGACATAAATGGTATTAGTTATCAGCATTTTATAATGATAATCGCCTTTTCATACCACGTTTCCCGGCGATGGCAGGCAACATACGTGCAGAAAATCCATAAGAGTAAAGGGTACAGAGAACTATCAGGCCATGAGGCAGCTTATTCTGCTATCTTAAATAGAAAAGTCGTACCTACAGTTCCTGAAATTTTATGCAGGACCTGAAAACGTGTTTCAAGGTTTACTCACAAGAATAAACATAATTTTCAGCGAAATATGGATATTTAAGACTAATTAAAAGTAAAATTTTCTATTGGAGCAAAAGAAAGTTGACATTTTTTTATTTTTATGTATGAAATTGCACTTACGATAATATCAGTGATTGATGTGTGATATGTCAAAATCTCGCGTCTGTTTATAAATAAATGTTGACAAAGTAATTTAATAAGAACTGTTAATAAAGGCAAAGAAACGTTATACTTTAATTAATTTTTATTTATTTATTTTTTCAATTTAAGGGGATTGAAATTTTTTCTATAAATGTATTTATACGTAAGCATGTATTTTGATATTAAGAATGTTATGATTTTACCGCTATGATATAAAATTTGTAAATTATCTATTTAATTAAAAAAATACATTTTTGATGAAAAGCAGGAAACAATTTTGTTATTACTTTTTATATGTTTTATTTATATATCAATTTTGATAACAGTGATGGTGAAAGATTTAAGATGAATATGTTTCTTGCAAATGATTAATGTAAAATACAAATCGTAAAGGAACAAAACACTCTATTAGTTTGCAAATTGTTTTGATCAAAATCGATTTTAAAACCTACAGACGTAAACCAGCTGCTCGCAGCGCATGCGCAAGTAGATACATCATAAATTATCGCGAACGTTTGAACTTGAAAGATACGTAAATATTTTTCATGACACAGGCATTTTCGCAACACACTCCATTGATTAAAATCTCAGAATATTATATGAAGATACTTTAAAGGTCCAGATAGCTCGTTCAAATGGTATGGAGGCTTTAAAATATCCTTTCTGAAATCGAAATAAGAAGACAATCATAAATAACAAGCAAAGAGGCTGAAATTGATATAAGAATTTGATCATAAATAACTAGCAGAGAAGCTATCTCAATAGATTAGCCGACACTCATTAAGAGTCTTTTGCTAATATTTCAGATTAAAATTTGGAATTAGACTTTTTTAATTTCAAAGTTAACAGCCTAAATCATAATAACTTGGAATCTACGGGTTTCGATTATTTCAGATATTTAACTTTTTAAATTCTCATAATTTATGATTGAGAAAGTATTAGAATTGTTCGAAATTTGACACCACAGTTTTTCAACGGATCTCCACGTTTCGAGACCCCCTGAATCCGAAAATCCACTTTTAATGATGGCGTCTGTCTGTCTGCCCGCCCGCCCGGCCGTCCGTCCGTAAACACGATAACTATAAAAAAAAATGAACGGATCATATCCATCTTTAGCACACTTTTTTAGATCCTAAAAGAAAGGACGAGTTCGTTAAGCAGTCATTTTTGATAAAAATTCAAAAAGTGAGCGCATTTTGAAAATTTGAAACACTCGGACTTAACTTCAGTATTAGGGGTGAACAAAATGCATCAAATCTTATCTATGTCAAGTACTCAATCCTGAAAGCCCGGATTAAGAAAGCACAAGAGAAAAACTTTCGTGAACAGCTCCTCAATAAGAGAATGCACGGTATCTGCAACAGAAATGTGAAGGATCAGTCAATGTCTTGTGAGCTGACGTTTGCTTTCCTTAAGGTGAAACGGTAACTTCCTCCAAATAGTTTCAGCAAAACCGCTCGCAAAATAATGCATTAATTCAAATTTTGTTTTTAGCATTGATAAAAGTAAATCAAAATCTATTGCGGGCTTCTCTTCAAAATTCATTTTTTTCATTTTTTTAAATTTTTATTAACAAAATCTTCGATTATCTAATTCCGAAAATTTTGGATGTTAAAAATGGGAGAAGCCTGCCATGCGGAAAGTAATAATAAACGTAATATCAATTAAAAAAGATTAAATTATTTATTTATTCAAACAAGGTTTTCCTGAAAACAAAGTAAAATAAACCAGGAAAAATTCTGCAGAAAACCGGTTTTTTAGTTCCCGGCTTTACCGCCAGTGGTCACTACTGATCTATTCTTGACTTGAGACTATCCTTGCGAAAGCTGCAGTGTCGGTAACATTGGAGAACTTATACCTGTGTATACCTCAGAGCGAGACGAAGCCCTTGCTTATGACTCATTATTTGAGAAAATATAAAATTACAATAAAGATATTACTGAATTTCCAAAGTTATTGAAATATTTTGAATTAATACAGCGGAAAAATATACTAATTTCACCATTTATTCCAGATCAAATAATGTGAGATTCTTTCAGAAACGTTTTCTTTCTGCCAAACCTCTTGAAAAATAATGCAAAAATTGCAATTTCGATTATTTAATGTTTATTGCTACATATATTGATAAGGCGGGCTTCTTTCGAAATCAAATTATACCCGAAACTACACTTTTAGTATTTAATAAATAAAATGAGAGTGATTATTGAGCAACTTAACTCTTGGTAGATTTCCGTAAAAAAAGGTTTTTTTTCTACTAAAACACTAGAAAAATAATGAAAAATTTGCACTTTTGTTTATTTAATGTTGATTAATATACTTTTATATTTGACGGGATTCTCTCGAAATTAAATTATATTCAAAACTACACTTTTAATATAAATAAAATAAAAGTGATTATTAATCAATTTATCTTTCCGTAGATTTCGTTAAAACAGTGTTTTATTCTACCAAAAAACTTGAAAAATAATGCAAAATTTGCGCTTTTGTTTATTTAATGTTGATTGATATACTTTTTTATTTGGCGGGCTTCTCTCAAAATTAAATTATATTCGAAACTACACTTTTAATATCAATAAAATAAAAGTGATTATTAATCAATTTACCTTTCCGTAGATTTCGGTAAAAAAGTGTTTTTTTTCTACCAAAACACTCGAAAAATAATGCAAAATTTGCACTTTTGTTTATTTAACGTTGATTGATATACTTTTATATTTGGCGGGCTTCTCTCGAAATTAAATAATATTCGAAACAACACTTTTAATATAAATAAAATAAAAGTGATTATTAATCAAATTACCTTTCCGTAGATTTCGGTAAAAAAGTGTTTTTTTTTCTACCAAAACACTCGAAAAATAATGCAAAATTTGCACTTTTGTTTATTTAATGTTGATTGATATACTTTTATATTTGGCGGGCTTCTCTCGAAATTAAATTATAATCGAAACTACACTTTTAATATCAATAAAATAAAAGTGATTATTAATCAATTTACCTTTCCGTAGATTTCGGTGAAAAAGTGTTTTTTTTTTCTACCAAAACACTCGAAAAATAATGCAAAGTTTGAACTTTTGTTAATTAAATTTTTTTTTGAATTCCAGGAATTAGAAAATTGACGACAATTTAAAATTCTCCAATTTAAAAATTCCAAAATAATAAAACTTCCTATACAGCTTATGATATTACTGAATTGGAAAAAAGCACAATATAAAATTTACGTGACATAATTTCTGAAATAACAAAATATCCGATACTGTAATTTTCTAATTACTAGATTTTCTATTTGGAACATATTATTTTTGTGGAATTATCAGTCGTCCTCCGGAAGCGGATTAGGTTTTCGGATTCTAGGTGCTGAATGAAATTCCTTGACCGCGCCACGCCCCGAAGACCCGAACAGTGGCCCAAATATGACAATTTGTTCCAAAACAGCAAACTTTTTGCTTGATTTTCAGGTATGGTCAGGCTCCACCCGACTTAATTTTTTCTACTACTTTTCGGTCTATTCATGTACCTTAGTGTATGTGAGCTTACTCCAGCAAGGGTCTTTTGTCCACAGGTATGTCAAAGTAAGGAAATTCTTAAACTTTTAATTTTTCAACTAGTTTCAAAAATTTTTGGTGGTCAAATTTAGAATTTTAAACTTTTTCACCAAATTAAAAAAGTTGTTATGATCATCTTGTAGGGCTTTCAAAAATCAACGTTTTTCTTCTCCTGACTTTTTTTTCATATGATGCGTTGTTTGGCTTAAAATGTTCATTTTAGTTTGTTTTTTGGATTTTGAAAATGCTCTAACTCTAATAATTTTCTTTTAACAGAAAAAAGTCATAGAGATACATTGTTTGAGTTTTTGAGTATTATGAATAACCGTACATGGAATTTTGAAATTTTGAAAAAATTTGGTTTCAAAAAGTTTTGATTATCACATTTTTTTAAATATAAAAATTCGAAAAAATTCAGGAAAAATTAAGTAGAATTCAAGAGATTCAAACATAATTTAAACCTTAGAAGATTATTAGAAATACAAATTTCGTAAGCTGTCGAAAATAAATTTTAGGAGCTTTAAGCGAATCTCGAAATGTCTAGAGCATGAACAAATTTTTTTCAAATGCTTGCGAAAATTTAGCAGATTATAATGTAATTATTTTACATTTTGAATGACTTTTAAAAATGTTGAGAAAAATTCGAGGCAGTTAAAAATATTTTCAGGTATTTGAGACGAGTCAAATAGATAAGAAATATTCACAAATTTAAAAACATTTCAGAAAATTGATCAAATATTCCTTGATTTCTTACAAATTTCTTAAACATTCCTAAAAATCTTTGAATAGGACTCGCATTTTTTCTAATGTTTTGTAATATTCTATCAAATAAAACAATTTCTTTAAAATATCGTAAAATATTTTCTGATACATCTCATACATTTGAAAATCTTTCTTCAATTTTCTTAAATATTTTATAATACTTATGTTTATATAAATTTAAGAACAAACTGACAATACTTATTTTCTTGCTTTCAATTTTCAGAATTTAATTCCAACTAGAAATAAAGTGTTAAAAACTTCTAACGTATAAATAGTTATTCGAAATATTCATGTTATGTCATTATTAATATCATTTTTTATTTTTCTTGGTAGTGAAAAATTGTTTTAAATTGATGAATTGCTTATATAAAAAATTTGAAATAACGACGATGAGGGAAAGGTCAAAAAGAAATGTAACGGTCTGCGTCACATTGCGTGAGGGGAGGGGGCATTTTAATAACTAATTAACATATTTTTAGAATATTTTTAAAATTATTCTGCCCTGGGGTCAAACATAGTTCAAAAAAACGCCGTGAAATTTGTAATAAAAACTGTCGTTTATACATTAATTTAAAAAATGAACAATATTTATAATCTTATAAAATTTCCAAAATATTATTTAAATATGATACACGTTGACTCTTATTAAGAATACTATTTCAAATAGTTGATAATTTTTTTTAATTTACATGTTTTTTACCATCTCTGGCCTTAGGAAATAGATTTCACGAATGAAATTATAGAAATATTCCCGTTGGTTAGTAAAAGACTAAGAAGACTTTTGCCTTCAAAATGATACCAAAAACTTTTTAAAATATTGACAAACGGACTACAGATTTGGTTGTAAGCTTTTCTACCAACTGGAGAAATAGGTATTTCTTTTATCTTTAACCAGGATCTGATTTCTTCCCTGAACATAAAGCAAATTAAAAACACTTAAAAAATATAAATAAGAAAGGTAAAAAATGCATGCAGTTTTGTTGTTGTTAGAAAAACCAGCACATTTTTTAATAAAACTCCTTTCCACACCACCCGCGGAAGAAAATTTTTACATTATTTTTATTAAATAATGAATATTTGATCTTTTGGACTCAAATGGAAAAGTTCAATTTTTTTCATTAATTATGGTTGTTTAATTGACGTTATTTATCGTACTCGACAATTGAGGAATCCCTTTTTCGCAAACAAGAAGTATGATAGTTCTTCCCTTATCGACTTTCTTTATTTTTTATTTACTTATTGTACACACACACATATATATATTTGGGAAAAAGTGCATTTTTTTGAATAAAAAAATGTCATTTCTTCACTTCAACTCTTGCTTAATTTTGTGTTGTAGACAATGTAAGAAACATGAAGTTCAACCTTCAAGCGCTTCGTTTATCGAGCAAATTTAAAAAAATGGAAAACCTCCATTGAGAAAGTTGCAGATTAAGGTTGAAATAAGTTTTTGTCTAATTTTAACTCAATTGAATTAATGGTTCGAAGAGTATGGATTTTTTAAATAGAAAGTGGCAATAGTAACGTTGCCTTTTATGCATGTGCATGTAGAAAGGAATTTTATTAAAAAATGTTTCGGCTTTTTTAACAATCAACTAAAATGAATTTTTTAAATTTATTATTTTTATTTTTTAAGCGTCTTTAATCTGCTTGATGTTTAGGGAAAAATCATATACTGGAAAGCGATAAAAGAAATTTCTATTTCTCCAACTGATCCAAAAGTTTAAAGCCTGTACAACCGTTTGTAAACATTATAAAAAATTGGTATCATTTTAACGGCAAGTTTTCATAGGCTTTTACTAAGTAATGAAGATATTTTTATAATTTTTTTTGTGAAATCTATTTCCTAAGGCCAAATACGGTAAAAAATATTTTAAAATTATAAAAATTACCAACAACTTACAAGAATTTTTAAAATAAAATTGAATGTGTATCATATTCAAATAATTTATTGGAAAATTTATAAAAGTATTAATATTGTTCATTTTTTAAATTAATGTATACAGAGTGCAACCGTTTTTATTCGAAATTTCATATCGGTTTTTTGTACCATGTTTGACCCTACGTCAGAATCAAGCAAAAATATTATAAAAATATGTTCATTAGTTACTAAAATGACATCCCCCCCCCCCTCTCTACACAATGTGACAGACCGTGACATTTCTTATTGGCCCTCCCCTCATCGCCGTTACGTCAAATTTTTTATATTATGTTTGAAAACATAACAGACGTTTCCTAAATAAAAAAAGGGTTTTAAGATAAAGTGTTATCTTTAAATAAATCACACAACTTTTTTAACAATAAAGGCTTTTTAAATATTTCTGTAGGCATACAAACATTGAAGCTACTTAACCTAAGTACTACTTGCAATTCTCAAGCTTAAAACTTTTTTCACTGCCATACAAATTTAAATGAAGATATTAATAATGATATAACATTCTGAGAATGAAAAACAAGAAAATAAGTATTATCAGTTTGTTTTTTTAATTTATATAAATATAATTATCATAAGATTTTCAAGGAAATTTAAAAAAGATTCTTCAATATATCAGATGTGTCAGAAAAGATTCTAGGATATTTTAAAGAAATTGTTCTATTTTACAAAATATTACAAAACATTAGGTTGAATTCCAGTCCTTTTCAAAGATGGTTAGGAATTTTTATGCAATTGGTGAGAAATGAAGAAACATTTAATCAATTTTGTAAAATGTTTTCAAATTTCTGAATATTTCTTACTGTTTGACTCGTCTTAAATTCCTGAAAATATATTTAACTGACTCAAATTTTTTTCAAAATTTGGAAATATCATATAAAATGTTAAAAAATTGCCTTATAATCTTCTAAATTTTCGCAAGCATTTAAAGCAAATTTTATCATGCCCTTGAAACCTGTCGAGATTCGTTTACAGCTCCTAAAGTATATTTTTTACATTTAAAAAATTTTTCATTTCTAAGAATCTTCTAAAGTTATTCCAAGGAACCTAAATTTTTTTAAATTTTCTTCAAACCTTACAAAATTCTTCAAAAAACTTTACAAGTTTTAATTATTTTTTAATCGTTTAAAATTTCTGAACGTCTCTTAAACTTACTCAAATTTTAAACTACATTATTTAAACCAATATAAACTTGAAAAAAAATGTGCAACAAAATTGCACAAGAAGGCTTTAAAAGAATTATTTTCCTTAATTTTTCTAAAATTATCTAATATGGAAAAATTACAAAAGTCTGAAAAATATTTTGCACACTTTTTAAATGTTAGGGAACAATTAAAAATGTTTTGTGATCGCTTTTCAATTTTCTCTTAGAATTCATCGCAAAGCAATCATTTAAAACGTTGCCATGAACTTTCTTTTATTCTCTTGACGGCCTGCACGCCCTGCGAAATTCAGTGAAAATTCAGTTTACCGAAAAACTCCTAATAGCTAGTTACCCACTAAAAGCGAATCGTCCAGTCGGACGAGATTGGGTTCTTCCTCGTCCATTTTCAGCTTTGAACGAGGCCTGTCTTCGCAGCGTGTAATAGAGCCGATTCACCGATACACGCGACGTTTGTCCACTTCTTACGGGCAAGTTTTTCTGTTCCCCTTTCTTACCGCCCAAGCACCGTTGTCTACTTTTTACCGCCAATATTCTATTGCTACTTTTTACAGCCGTAAAATTATATCCATATTTTGGAGGCACTTTTCTATAGCTGCTTCTTACTCACCAACGAGATACTTCCACTTTTTATTGTCAGCCGCTCATATAATTTCTTAAAATAAAATAAACCACAAATTTATAAATAATAATACCTTTTAGCTGCTCAGAGATTCGAGTCCGGTATTGTTTTTCATTAATTATAATTTTTTCTCATTTGAATACTATTTTGTAAAGGTTAATTTCAATTGCTGGCCTATATTTTCTCAGATATTCACATTTTATGTGAATCTAGCATTTGTTAAAAAAATCTAAAGTTACCAATTTGCACTTTTTCGCTTCATTGTTTTCCAAACAATATACGTGATACATAAAAAAATTATGATTGTATTAAAACATATACCGCGTCTTTATTCACACAAAATACGTGAACTTATGAAATACCAATCTATTAGCATTTCTTTGTAAGGATATTTGAAATTACTTTAATGAACATAATATTAGCTGTTCAGGGTAAAAAAATTCATCATGAATACCCCAGTATCAAGACATTTTGCATTTCTCAAGTGAATCTCAATCAGACATAATAAATTCGGCGAATTATTTCTTAACCTCTGTGTAATTAAGTTTCCAGTTAAACTGGATGATATATTTGAATAATGGTATTCATTTATGTCAATAAAATATACAGGAATAAAATTGTTTAATTTTCATTATAGTACAAGAAGTCTTTCTTATAAAATTGAAAAAAATTGGTATATTGTTTGAAATAGGAAAAATTGCAATTAAAATGTTCTTAACAAATATTCATTACTAAACATACAGAAATATGACTCTACAATGCATGCGCACCAAAATAAAAGCACTGAATGGAGGATTTACAAGAATCTAATAAGTATGTCATAAGTCCGTTTAAAGACCTCCAAATTATGCAAAAATGGAAGTTTGTGCACATTTTTAATAGTGAAACAGTACTTGCATTGTATTGTATTAATCCTCATTAGATCCTCGAAAAGTCGCCGAGGTTAGAGAATTTACAAAAATAAAAATAGGATTTATATTTCAAGTCGGGACTCTAATATAAAAAACAATCCATGTTACGAAAATCGTTATTAAATTTAATACAAGTGGATATGAAGTAATTTAAACAAACGGTATTTGAAATTTAATATACATTAAAGTATGAAAAGCTGTACATTCCATACTAAATATAATATACAGGTCGGTATAGCAGCGTGTTTGAAAACTCAAAGTCCTTTCATTTCTTTAAATCTGGTCAAATATTCGTAGTTTAAATAATAATCTAGAATTCCTCGATTGAATAGCTGTTCATAATTAAAGTGCAACGTACACAGATGCAACTTTTTCCAATAATTATCCTAAATAGTAGAAATTTAATGCGAGTTCAGTTAATTGTTGGTAAAGTCTGTTATTCATTTGCGTAATTGAACTTTTCGGCTTGAAATCCAATTTTATTGTAGTTTTGGTAAAATAGAATAAGTTATTACGTTTTATTATTGAAAATCTAAAATCACTGCTAAACTTATTTTGATTCTGTATAAAATGGAATTATCTAAGCGATTACCTTGACTGTATATGAAATTTAATAAACACGCTTCTAAAAGTGATTTCATATACTTAAGATATTACTTTTAACATAAATCGGTATTTTAAATTTAATACTGTTTTCAACAGTGTTTAATATAAGTATATTGCAGGGTGCTCTTGAACTCTAAAAAGTATCATGCAACCAGGTGCTGGACATTAGGCTCTCACGTGGGGACTCCGCATAGAAAATCACTTATCCAAGGGGTGCCAGATTAGATGGGGTGCCTGATGCTTTGGGGTGAGACTTTATAAGCATAGCTTTTATCCTACCTTTTTTATACTACAAAAACCGCTTATATGAATTAACACAATCATCCTAGGCGTGAAACTTTAATGGAGTATGAAAAGAGTAGATTCACATTATAAGATAATTATCAATACTTCCCAATATACGGGTATCATCAGATGGTTCGAACGAAAAATTGTATAATTTACGTGATTAAATATCGGAGTTATAAGTTATGACATTATTGATCAGTTAGATTCAATGTTAAATTTTGTTACTTTATAGCGTGCTAATTTTTTAATTTAATCTAGAGTAAACTGGAGTATTACCGACGCCCTAAACAAAGAACGACACTCAGAAATACTTTTATTTATTACGAAATCCCATGATATAAGAAAATGCAAGCTTTTGTTAATAAAATATCAAACGAACAATTTTTCAAAATGCGAAATCAAATTTTGAGGGTAACATCTAAAAGAGGCCGGTCATGTATCTCTGGTTTGAGGAAAAAGCCAACTAGAACATTTTAAATTTTGAATATATACACTTTCTTAAAATTGTGTTTCGTTATGCAGTTACTAGGAAATCCGGAAAAGTACTTAAAGATAAGTAATTCATATCAATTTATTATAATTTTACGATAAAAAATTAATTTTTAACGTACAAACTACAAATAACGCTGAGAATTTGAACCAGAGGGGGGGGGGGGGTAAACTCTCTTTTTACTATGAACTAAAAGATTTAGTCCTAAAATAAGCACACACAAAAACAAGATATATATACATAATACGGTTGTGGGATGTTACGTAGTTGTAAACCGACTCTCACGTTCTCTTGTGTCTTTTGTAACAGTTTCGTAATAACTCTAGAAGAGGTCGGTCATGTATCTCTCGTTTGGGGAAAAAGCCAAACAGAACATTTTAAATTTTGAATATATGCACTTTCTTAAGATTGTGTTTCGTTATGCAGTTACTAGGAAATCCTGAAACGTACGATAAAAAAGAAATTTTTAAACCTACAAACTAAAAATAACGCTGAGATTTTGAACCCGGGTGGAGGGACTTTTTTTTATTATAAACTCAAATATGTAGGCCTAAAGTAAACAGACACAACGCTGCTGAAGGCTGATGACCTTCTCAGCAGGTAAACAAAAATACAAACCCAAGACGATTCTCCGTTCCAGTTCTGCCCCCCCCCTCTCCCACCCCTCCCTTATTAACTGAAGTTTTGGTGGGACTGATGTTATAACTACAATCTCCACCATATGACGATTTGCTACTTAACTTTGACATGATTTTGACTCTGAAAATAAACTTATTGCATAAATATGGTAGTTGGGCGTATAATCTAATCAATGAATAATAAACACTACAAAACAGCCTCGGAAAGGACTGGAGCTTTAATTGACAAAGGGCATGCACACGGAAAATCTAAAGGTCATGTTTCAGGCGACGAATGGAGTCTGGGTGTTTGGAATGCTGGGGGGGGGGATTATCTCAAGGTAAAAGAATTGCGTGGAACTATGGACGTGAGGAAACTGGATATTTTATGTGTACCTGAAACAAAGAAAAAGGGATGCGAAACCAAAGACATAAAAAACGGCGTGTTAAAAGGCGGATTTGAAATATGGTCAAAAGTAGACAGTGAATCGCATGGTAAACAAGGATTAAGTCTGATTTTGAATGAAAGCGCAAAGCAGCATCTCGTAGACCATAATTTCGTATCTCACAGACTGCTGTGGGCTAGATTGAAAGCAGGAATCAGAAGACTATTTATCATGGCATGCTACGCATCAGTTGATAGTGATCCCAGAGAAGTAAAAGACGTCTTTTGAGACACTTTAAATGACACAATAAATATTTGCGAACTTGGGGAACGAATAATTCTACTAGGAGCCATGAACGGATAGGTGGGCATCCAAAATCAGGAGACAGAAAGAGTACTAGGTAATTTTGGGGATCCAAGAACAAACTATAACGGAGATAAATTAGTTGGTCTTTACTTAGAAAGGAGTCTGTTTATTACAAATACTTGGTTTAGGCATAAAATGATCCACATGTACACTTGGTCTAAAGGAAATAGCCGTAGTATAATTTACTTTGTTGTTGCGGATGAAAAACTAAGAGAGTTAGTCAAAGATACAAGGCTCATGAGTGGTCCTGAATGCAATACTGATCATTACCTTCTGATCTCCAAAATTAACTTAGGTCGGGGATGGAGAAAAAGAGAACCAAGAAAACAAAACAAACGCCAATCAAAATTGAGAACCTACAGAAACCGGATGTGCGAATAGATTTCCAAAATAAGATAATCGAAAGCATAGATAGGGCAACATACGAGGACCGTATAAAAACAAAGATATAGAGGGCGCCTGGACAAAGTGAAGGGACATCCTTGTTAGATGTACGATCGAAGTGTGTGGTACCGCAGTGTAGGAAGAATTTCTGGTGATCCGTGGTAGAATGATGAAATTCAGACTGCCCAAAAAGCAAAGAGAGAAGCGTACAGGAGAACTTTGAACATCGCAGGGCTTAGCAATGAGGAAAGAAATAGATGTAGAAATGATGATAGACACGAAAACAAGATACTCAAACTATTAGTTAAGGAACGCAAAGATACAATCAGAGCAGAAGAAGAGATGAAAAAAGAAAACGACTTTGAAGTAAGCAAGAAACTGCTTTATAAAGAAATGAAAGGAAACAAAAGTACAGAATTTGTCAACATGAGAAATAGTAGGGGGAAATGGTATATTATGCAGACGGAATACTAGAGGCTTTCAGAGACTATTTTAGGAGACAATTCGGAGATGAAGCTATAGGACACCACAACTACGATGTTGAACGCGATGCGAAAGTAAACTCAATTGAGAAAGTCTGGGTCACTGAGGTTAGGGATATAATTAAGAACTTGAAAAGCGGTAAGGCTGCCGGGGTAAACGGTATTAACGCTGAAATGCTTATACACGGTGGCGACTGCATACCACATAGATAGTGCGAATTGATAAATTTATGTTTCGAGATGGGAGACGTCCCAGACGAGTGGAAAAAACGATTATCTTACCAATATACATAAGGAAGGGAGATGAAGGCGACTGCAATAATTACAGAGGGTTTAGCTTATTAAGTACCGTAAGTAAAATATACTCAAAAATACTTATTAGTAGGGTAATGAAAATAACAGAAGCAAAGATTTAGGAAGTACAAAGTGGGTTTATGCCAGAAAGGTCATGTACGGATTAAATATTTAGCTAAAAGCACATAACAGAAAAAAGTTTGAGAGTAGGAAAAAAAGTTTTCTGTGCATTTGTTGACCTAGAAAAATTTTTGACAAGGTAGATAGAAGTAAAATTGGGGAAGTCCTGAAAGAGTATGGACTCAAATGACGTCTCCTACAAGCTATTAATCAATATATACGGGTAGCAAAGCGAGTGTAAGGATGAATGGAAAATTGAGTGACTGTTTCGATATTATTTAAGGAGTTAGGCAAGGATGCGTTATGTCTTTATGGTTATTTATATTATTTATGGACAAATGTTTAAGAATGGCTCTTTTCGACGAAGAAGGTGTGGATCTCGAAACAGTAAGGGTACGTGGGTTAGCGTTCGCAGATGATAAGGTTATTATGGCAGAGTCAATCGAAGACTTACAAAGAATGTTGAATTAACTAGATGCAAGCATGAAGAGCATGGGCCTCAAAATTAACGCAAATAAAACAAAAACTATCGTGTTCGAAGAAAAGAGTGAGAAAAGACTATGTAATATTTTATTAAATGATGAGAGAATTGAACAAGTTGAAAAGTTCGTATGCCTTTGTAGTTTATTTACTAGGGACGGGAAGATAGATGAGGAATTAGATAGGCGCATTAACGAAGGTAAGAAGGTTATTGGTAGAGCCAGTCCCCTTATCAGAAGAAAAAATATATCAAATGAATCTAAAATGTCAATACATAATTCTATATTTTTACCGACTGTACTATACGGTAGCGAAATATGGACTTATCAAGAAAAAGATAAGAGTAAAATTAACGCAATTGGCATGAGATTCATACGCATAATATGCGCGTAAACTCTGATGGACAAAGTAAGTATCGAGATAATTCTAAAAGAATGTGGTGCAGAGGAGACGCTAGTAGACACATAGGAGAAAGACCTGTCGCTTATTGCACTGAAAGCTGTTACACTTTATCGGATGCGTCACTAATTTTCTCAAAAAATATCATTTATAAAAAAAATGGTTTGAAACAAAAAATGAGCATATTAATGAGACCAGCATGTGCAGGCCATTGTCAATGTCAAGCCAATTAAACCTAGACCTTCGCAAAAGTTTTTAGATATCTGGTCAATGAGGTCTTGACATGAGCAAGAGTTAGTCAATACCCAGCCAATTAAGGCAAGACGTAAGCAAGAGTTTGTAAATATCCGGCCACTAATGGCAAGACATAAGCGAGAGTTTGTAAATATCCGGCCAATAAAAGCAAGGGATGTGCAAGGCATAGTCAATGTTAAGCCAAATAGGTCAAGGAAGGTGCAAGAGTTTATAAATATCCGGTAAATGACAGAAAAAGATGTGCAAGAGTTAGTTAATATCCAGTTAATTAAGACAAGACGTGTTCAGGATATCGTCAATATCTAGCTAATTAAGGCAAAACATGAGCATGAGTTTATAAATATACGGCCATTGAAGGAAAGACATGAGCAAGAGTTTGTAAATATGCGGCCCATGAAGAAAAGACATGAGAAAGAGTTTGAAAATATCCTTCCAATGAAAGCAAAAAATGTGCAGGCCAATGTGTCGCGGCATTGGGTGCACCCAAACGCGCTCAGTTCAGGCACCTTCAGACATCCTTGAAGCTGGGGAAACTACCTGGCTCGAGTGACGGAGCAATGGGCGCTCCCATATCTGTCCCTCGAGTTTCAATTTGTCGCGGCATTGGGTGCTCCCAAACGCGATCCATTTCAGGTACACCCCAATCCCAAACGAACCTTCATCGGGGAAGCCAACCGCATCGTCGGAGTAATGGGCACTCCCATATCCGACTTTGCGGTATCGGCCAGTCACGGCAACAGGTGCTCCTGAACGTGTTTCGTCTCGGAGGCTCCCAAGAAACTGGCACTAGACTACCTAGGTGGAACCAGCCAAACGGACATCCCTCCACCTGTCGCGATTACTGTTTTCGTCCTAACTAGGCTTGCCCCTACCACACCCGACCGACCTGAATTTCCCGAGGGTAGGGATACCGCGCCTAGAACTAGAGGACCACCTGTCGGGTGCAATAGACCCGTATCACCGCGCCACAGGTGGTTTGGGATACATACACCGACCCGCTATCACCCCTAGATTAGTAACTCATGCCCTCAAACCCTTTTTTATTCACTCAAGAATCATAGAGCGTATCAGCGGAACGACAGAACGCCCAGATTTGCCTGCAACGCCCGGGCAACTGCATACTGTTCAACCGCTGACCCCGAATTGCGATACAGTATGTAAACCTCCGCGACACTAGCGACGCTCAAACACATATCCACACACACGCATACATACACACACATGTATTAGTTTGTAAATATCCGCCAATGGAGTCCAGACGTGTGCAGGACTTAGACAATATCCGGACAATTAGGACAAAACATGCGCAAGGGATAGTAAATATCCGGTCAATAATGGCATGACATGAGCAAGAGTTAGTAAATGTCCAGCCACTTAAGGCATGACATGAGCAAGAGTTTTTAAATATCCGACCAATAAAGGCAAGACGTGTGCAGGACTTATTCAATATCCGGCCAATTAAGGCAAGACATGCGCAGGATATAGTCAATATCAAGCCAATTAAGGCAAGACATGCACAAGGGTATGTAAATATCCGGTCATTGATGGCATGACATGAGCAATAGTTAGTAAATATACAACCAATTAAGGCAAGACGTGAGAAAGAGTATGTAAATATTTTGCCAATGAAGACAAGACTTGTGGAGGACATAGTCAATATCACGCCAATTATGGCTAGATATGATCCAGAGTTAGTAAATGTCAGCCAATTAAGGCCAGACATGAGCAAGAGTTTGTAAATGTCCAGAGACTGAAGGCATGAACTGAGCTAGAGTCAGTAAATATCCACCTAATTAAGGCAGGTTAACTGCAAGAGTTTTTATATATCCGGCCAATGAAGGCAAGACATTTTCTGCACTAAGTCAATATCCAGCCAATGAAGGCAAAATATGTGCAAGAGTTTTTAAATATTTGGCCAATAAATGCACGACGTCTTCAGCACAGAGTAAACATCACGCCAACTAAGGCAAGACGTGAGCAAGAGTTTGTAAATATTCGGCCAATGAATACAAGACTTGTGGAGGACATAGTCAATATCACGCCAATTATGGCAAGACATGAGCAAGAGTTTGAAAATATCCGGGCAGTGAAAGGAAGACATATGCAGGACTAAGTCAATATCAAGCCAATTAAGACAAGACATGCGCAAGGGTTTGTGAATATTCGGTCAATGAATGTAAGACGTGTGCAGGAATTGATCGATATCCAGCCAATGAAGACAAGACATCAGCAAGAGATTGTAAATATCAAGATAATGCAGAAAAGACATGTGCAGGGCATAGTCAATGTCAAGCCAATTTAGGCAAGACGCGAGCAAGAGTTTCTAAATGTCCAGCTAATGAAGTACCAGGTGTATACATATGAAACCGGTATTGCCATCTAGCGGCCAGTAGGCACACTTATAGGCACTGTCGGAACTTACCATTTGTGCTAATTGGCGTATT
>NC_046659.1:8705723-8718418 GCF_010883055.1 Belonocnema kinseyi | reverse complement strand
GGGCGCATACTTTGAATAAAATATTTGTTATCATTCTCTTGAAATAAATGTGTTTTTTTCTTGAAAAAATACCGGTTTCATATGTATACACCTGGTAAGGACGTGAGCAAGAGTTTTAAAATATGCGCTAAATGAAGGAAAGACATGAGCAAGAGTTTGAAAATATTTGGGCAATGAAGCAAGACATGTGCAGGACATCGTCAATACCAAGCCAATTAAGGCAAGACATGCGCAAAAGTTTGTAAATATCCGGTCATTGATGGCATGACATGAGCAAGAGTTAGTAAATATGCAGCCAATTCAGGCAAGACGTGAGCAAGATTATGCAAATGTGCGCTCAATGAAAGAAAGATTTGAGCCGATATCAAGCCAATTAAGGAAAGATATACGCAAGAGTTTGTAAATATCCGGCCAATTAAAGCAAAACATGTGCAGGCCATAGTCAATATCAAGGCAATTAAGGCAAGACAGGAGCAAGAGTTTATAAATATCCGGCCAATGAAGGCAAGTCGTGGGCAAGTGTTATCAATATTCAGGTTTTTAAGGCTAGACATGAGCAACACTTTGTAAATCTCCGGCCAATGAAGTCAAGAAATGAGCAAGAGTTTGTAAATATCCGGCTAATAAATGCAAGACTTCTGCAGGACATAGTCAATATCAAGCAAATTAAGGTAAGATATGAGCAAAAGGTTTTTAATGTCCGGACAATTAAGGAAAGAAAGGTGCAAGAGTTTTTAAATATCTAGCCAATTAAGGCAGCACAGGAGCAAGTGTTTGTAAATATCTGGCCAATAAAGGCAAGACATTATCAAGAGTGAGTCAATATCAAGCCAATAAAGGGAAGGCGTGAGGAAGAGTTTGTAAACATCCGGTCAATGAAGGCAAGACGTAAGCAAGAGTTAGTGAATATATGGTCAATGAAGGCAAGACATGTGCAGGACATAGTTAATATCAAGCCAATTAAGGAAAGACAGGAGCAAGAGTTTTTAAATATCCGGCCAATTAAGGCACGGCATAAGATAGAGTTTGTAAATATCTGGCCAATGAATAAAACAGATAAATAAATAATAAAAGTAAATATATAAATATCAAAAATAAATAGTAATGTTTATTTACTCAACAAAAATTTTCGCCGAATACCCCCGAATCTGTGGACGCCCTAAAAAATGTCACTTGCTCGCCTCCATTGGCCAAAGTGCTCACGTTGGTAGCTCGCCTAGTAGTGGAGAGCACGAATACCGTATGTTCACCTAGGCTAGTCCCATCCACACTACTCGATATTCGCCGAACGTTTGCACGGTATTCGCCGAATGCGGGATGTGTGTATCGGGCTTAAACCGAAAATGCACGATTCGAACTTCGGTTTTCTCAGATAGAATCAGAGATATCGAATATTCTGCTAAATGGTTTGTTTACAAAATTTTGACAGCCGATGTAAATGTACTTTAAAAAAGTATTTAAATGCAGTTTATAAATTATTTGAGTTGCTATGACTGTTAGGAACCATTGCATGCTTTTGCAGGTGAGTGTAGTCAGCAGGAAATGTGTAAAATTACTCAGGGTCTTGATTGTTTTAAGTACACATAAGGGAAATTTGCTATTTGGTAGCTTTTGTAAAAGTTTTCACTACAATTCTTTCTTATGCATTTCATTAAGAAAGGAGTCTCCACAGTCCACAGGTGCAGCGTGACCCAGAATCGCCCAGCCTTTTTCAAGATCTACCATTTTTTTCTTCGACGGAAAAAGGAGAGAAAATTAATGACCGCTCGGAAAATAATCCCGGTTGGAAGGGCTCGGTTCTAAAAGCTGAACCTGGAGGGCCCATTTTTCTGGCATAACTTACCAGGAGTAAAATTACAAGTATTTTATTTATAGTGTTTAAACTAAGTATTTGCGGATAGTTGTTCATAAATGCATTTTTGCAACATTTATAATACTATATAATTAATTTAAATTGCACAATGTCACAAATAAATTGAAACCGTTCAAAATATAAGAGTTTTTTCAATTGAAGAATCTCTGACGGAAATTATTTCAGATTGAAGTTCAGAAAACAGAATAATTTTAAAACGTTTTTTTATCAATTTTCAACTATTAAACAAGAATAAATTTCAATTCGATGAGATTCAAGTGTTCAAATTTTAAATTGTAAACTTGGAAGTTTATTGAGAAAAAATTGGTAATTATAAATAAATTAAAAGCTACAAGAAAGGTATATAAGGTGGACACTAGGGGAAGACTGGAGGACGTCAGGATATATGGTGAGAGAAGAAGCGCAAAGGGATTAATTAAGTATTAGAGCGGGAAAGAAGGCATGGAAATTTGAGACGAAGCTGAGGGAGAGAAAGGAGGAGAGTTGGCGAGAATGTGTTTGATGGAGGTAAAAGAGAGAAGAGTAAGGACGATTGAATTAACGAGATGGGAAGAAGAAAGGAGGGAGTTCTTTAATGATAGAGAAATAAAAGACGGGACTGGAGTAAATTATGAAAAATTGGAAGAATGGGAGAGGGAAAGGCAATTAGCAGAAAGATGGGGGGCGATTGAGGAATCAAAATGCAATAAATGGTATAAGATGATAAAAAAGGAAGGGGTGCCAAAGTATTTAGAAAAGGGATGGGGAGAGAGAAGGTGGTTCAGAATAGCAAGCTTTAGATTGGGAAACGAGGTAAGGGAGGGGATGTAATGGAAAAAGGAAGGAAACAGATATTGTAGAATATATGAATGGGAGGAGGAAACATGGGAGCATGTATGGGAAGGATGAAGGAGAGGAATGGAAGATAAAGGAAGCTGGCAAGAAAATGTGGTTAGGATTCTAGGGGAAGATGGATTAGGAGAAGAAGTGATAAAGGATTTAGAGGGTGCTAGAGGAGCGAATGAGAAAGAATGAAAGAATGCACGTGAAAAAAGGTAAATGGAGGTATAAAAAAGTGAAAGAAAAAGGAAACCGAAGTCGCTTAGATTAGAAGCGTAAAAATTGTAAGTAATGGTAATGTAAAAGTTAACTAGACTAAGATGCGTTTGCGTTCGTATGCTCTCTCTCTCTCTCACTCTCTCGCTTGCACTGTCACTTTCGTTCGATCGCTCACTCGTTCGCTGATAAATCCTAAATTGCGCTATCGCAGGAAATAGAAATAAAAAACTAGATATAAGACTTTATGTAAATAGTTGTAAATAATTGTATATATAGAAAGGATAAGATTGTAAAAAAAATATAGATATAAACGGAAAGATTGTAAGGAATGGATGTCATGTAAACCCTTAGGGGACACATTATGAATAAAAAAGAAATAAATTAAAACCATTCAAAATTTTAATCTGAGTTTTTCAATTCGACAATCTCTAAATGAAATTACTTCAGATTGCAATTTTGAAAACAGAAAAATTCTTAAACGTTAAAAATTAAAATGTTTGTACATAAGAGTTTTGAAGATGGGATCAATAAAAATGAAAAGCTGACTAAAGCGTTCAAAATTTAACTTCCAGAAATTTCAAATATTAATTAGGAATAATTTTCAATTCGATGGAATTCAAGTATTCAAATTTTGAATTGTAACTTTGAAGTTTATTTATAAAAACTTGATAATCATAAATAAATTGAAATTCTTCAAAATTTAAAAGTATGCTCATAAAAAAACATGTATATAATTTTTTAATTATACACAAAAATGTATATTATAATATACACTACAGAGGTAGATTCGTAGGCGCCTTTTTTTAACGTGGTTTCCCAAGTAGGCCTAATCCACCATCAAAACCAAATATTTACAAATTTACAATGTTTACAAATTTGCAAGGGAATGCTTAATCTTGAAATCAATACAACTTTATAAACACTGTATCGTTTCGTGGACAAATTAGAAGCAATTGTCCTGCCGCCTGAACTGTATTCTTTGTCGTCACGTACAGGATATCATTTGATATTCTTTTTAAATGGTTTTGAAGGATTGGCATAGTTAAAGCTGCTTGTTAGGTTGATTTTAAATTGACACGCAAAACACAAATTGAATTTACAATGTCGTTGCCTAATTCATTTCTTATATGTAGATAGGTAGGGGCAGTTCTGGATACAGATTTTACGTATGAATAGCAAACTTGCGACTAGAACGCAGAAGGCTGTCAAATTGGTTTCGCTCCTTGTGATGACTAATGAATCACAGTTTTGAACTATCCACACTATCGATATTAGAAATCAATACTTAAAAAAAATGGGAATTGATATTTTCAGCCCCAAAAATGTAGAATAGGAGATGATATGATATACGATATCACAATATTAAACTATTTAATACCTGTTACTCCCGGAATTGAAGTTTTTCACCCCAAAATCATATAATTTATGTATTAAATGTTTATGGCAATGGTGTGTCATTGAAAATTTCTAAGATCTGCAACCACCCTCAAGCTGTTATAAGAATTTTCGGTAAACAACATTCCATTCTCATTACGTCATCGTCGATTCCTGGAATCCTTATCAATGTGAACTTAAATAATTAAACATTCTCCTTTGATATTTGCAGACATGGACGTCATATTTTAGTGATGTTAAAAAATTCTCGGTAAACAAAATTCCATTCTGATGACGTCATCACTGATTCCTGGAATCCTTATCTATGTGAACTAAATTAATTAAACGTTCTCCTTTGATATTTGCCGGCACAGGCGTCATATTTCATATAATGTTAAACAATTTCTAGGGTAAACAAAATTCCATCCTGATGACGTCACCATAGTTACAGGAATCCTTATCTACAGTGTTGCCGTGTTTCAAATTTTTTCCGCACGGATAGCAATAAGTAAAACGGAGTCTGGATCGCTATGGGTGTAATTTCTGAGAAATGTATTTTTCAAGTATAAACAAGTTTGAGTCGAAGAGTACAGAGTGTTGAAGCATCATCCCCTTTGATAGCTGAGCCGCCGCTTGAGAGATGAGATGATAACGTAGACGGTTTATTTCACATGAACATGAAAGGGTGGCAATTCGAAGAAAAATGTTTTGCCAACTTCAACAGAACTTTAACTAAAAACTTCTATCTTTATTTTTTTTAATGCGCAAAAGATGCATATGTATAGGTGACATTTGATATGGGGGTTATGCATGGCATCCTATTTTTGACTATTAATTTGATTTACTGCTTCCTGAGAGATGAAACGTTATTCTGTATTTTAGAATCAACCAGACAATTAAAATAAAGAAATATTCAAAATCAATTGAATGGTTTAGACGCAAGAAAGGTATCTAAAATCATAATAATAGGATTTCATAAGGTAGATCAAATGCTCAGGGATCCTTGTCGCTTTATTGTGTATCAAGTAGCAAGCGAGCGAGAACTAGAGATACGTTAAAAATTTAAAATAAAAGTATAAAAAATACAAAATATAATTAAATATTTGAAAATTTTTTCAATCATCCACTTAAGCTACTGTATAATCTTTATAGAAATAGAGAATTATCTAATTTAGCGTTAAAAGTCTTTTTCTATAATGTTGAATCTTTTGTAACAAGAAAAGGTAGATATGTATTACTATCAGAGACCATAGAAACCTACCTTACCGATATTATACAGCTGTGGTGGTTCGTGCTATGTTTCCACAATATTCTAAATGGCTTCATCAAATTGTACTACGCAATTTTTTTGTAAAAAACTTCAAGGTTATTTTTAGTGACGCATTACATTTTTTAAACTGCAAAAACCTTATATTTCAAACGTCTCTAGATGTGTGGATTATAATTTAGAACCTTGTAGAATATTTCGACAAAGAGGGGATATTAATAGACAGAGACAGTAAATCATCTGCAGCATGTATAACTTAGCGAGAAAAATAGATGGAGAGAGCCATGTATTAAGCAATGTTTGAATTCAACAAATAGTTTTTTTAAATTTATAATATTGCAGAAGGCTTTACGATTGAGCGACTCGAAAAATACCAGCAGAAATTTAAGAGGTCCTTTTGCGTACAGTGGATCACTGCAACAGATATAGAATTTATTGATATAGCTCGGATGCGAAATAAACTATTGGCCATGAAGAAAGACGTTATATTTCAAACGTGTCTAGAAGTGTCGATTATGATTTAACACCTTGTAGAATATGTCGATAAAGAGGCGATATCTTAATAGATAGAGGCAGTAAATCGTCTGCAGCATGTATACCTTAGAGAAAAAAATAGATGGAGAGAGAGAGACATGTATTAAAGAATGTTTGAATTCCAAAAATAATTTTGTAAAATTTGTAATATTGCAAAAGGTTTTACGATTGAGCGACTCGAAAAATACCAGCAGATTCTTAAGAGGTCCTTTTACATACAGTGGATCACTGCAACAGAAGTAGAATTTATTGATATAACTAGGATGCGAAATAAACTATTAGCCATGAAGAAAGACGTTCTGTTTCAAACGTGTCTAGAAATGTCGATTATAATTTAGCACCCTAGTATGCCCGATCACATACAGTTGAACACTGTAGCAGATTTAGAAGTTTATATCGATATATCTAGGATGCCAAATCGGCCATTTGAGATGAAGAAAATACAATTTGAAAACGCTTGCTAGAATTTATAAAATAAATCAGCTACATAAATATTGTACTCGACTAAGAAACGTTGAATTCATCTTTCACATAATAGAGTAATCTTTTTAAAAAGATTCAATTTATTTACTTCAGACATTAAAATTAAGCATCATAAATAACAAAAATAAATTCCGCAGTATTAAAATTCAATGCAAGGGAACTGTGAATCAAACATTATAAAAAATGATACAGTGAATATCTGCTTTCTGGAACTTTTTAAATACAGAGTTAATATAGTTTACAGAAATAGAAACCTACCTTACCGATATTCTACAGATGTAGTGATTCGTGATTCGATTTCCAGAAACTTCTAAAACTAATGACATCATCCTTGAATTTTACTGTGCAATTTTTCGTAAACAACTTTAAGGTTATTGTAAATGACGCATTACATTTCGTGATATTAAAAAACTGTATCCGCACGTATTGATTATAACTTAGAATCTTCTAGAACAATTAGACAAAGAGGGAAATATATTAATAGATACAGAGAAAGGTGTGTATTAAAAAATGTTTGGAATCAAAAATAATTTTGTAAGATTGTAGAAAGCTTTGCTATTGAGTAACTCGAAAAATACCCACAGATTCCTAAGAGATCCCTTTGCATAGAGTAGATCACTGTAACAGACTTAGAATTTTATATTGATATAGCTATGATGCAAAATAAACTATTAGCAATTAAGACCAGGTAGGTCCCCCTATCATAATAATATTACATCAACTATTTGAGATGAAGAACATATAATTTGAATAATTTGTACGCTCTTGCTAGCATTTATGAAATAAATCAGGTACATAATTATTAGAGTTGACTGCTACAAACGATGAAATCATCTTTCACATAATTGAGTGATCTGCTGAAAAGATTCAATTTACTGACTTAAAACAATAATATCTAATGCAAGGACACTTTGAATCAAAAATTTAAAGTGAAGTATTGAACACGTATATTAAAATTCACTATTATGTATAAGAGTTGAAAATCTTGGTTTTTCTTAGAACCAACATTTTGTTTTAAATTGTAGTTAAATAAACCCATTTAAAGGGGCCAGGATTTCAAGTTAACAGAATCAGTAAATAAAAACTTAGTTTGATAAAGAAGAGGTCTTTGGTTAACAGAGTTTACGATGGAGTGCGCCACCATCAGGTACGCTGCTTTTCATATAGTTGTAACCACACTTCTCCTGTTAACTCTTGTATTCTCTTAAATCAAGGTAACTAAACTATAAAAAATGTATGCAGAAGAATGGGAAAGAGTAGAGGAGGACGAGGAAGAGGAGGAGGAGGAAAAGGAGGATGAGAAAGATGAGGATACAGTAATGGTGTAGTTAAAACAGGTAGGTACTGAAAATATTGGATTCAATGATTATATCATCCGAATCGTATGTTGTGTGGCATTTGGATGTGCAAGTAAAAGGAGCTCAACAGCTTTAAAATAACAACCAAAAAGACTTGACGAAACTGCAGGTAACACCTTGTTCATGCGTACTAAATTTATCTCCATTCTTTGTACTGCACTCTACGATGAGTTTGATAAATCCAGTTGAATAGATAAGGATTTCTCATTAACAGAATCGTGAACATACTTTTGTCTCAACTATAGCAACTTAGTAAACTAAAACTTAGTTTCATTAACAAGCTGTCTTTGGTTTACAGACATTAATATAGAGTGCGGCAACATCAGATATGCTGCTTTTATTATAGTTGTAACCACGTTTTTTCTCTCGTGTTGAATCTTAAATGATCCTAAATCAAGGAAGACGAGAATATTATACTGGTTTAGTTATGATAAATAGGTTCTGAAAATATCAGATAGAATGATAACATATACTAAATATTCTGTTAGATACGATGATTTCCTAAACTACAACACAGCCACACAAAAAAAGTGTGCGGATCTGGTAACAAGACACACGTATTCCTATGGATTTTGGGGCGCTGAATTCAACTTCGGTATGAAAAATCACCCATCACGTCATGGTTGAGCCATAACCTCAAAAAATGACGAAGAATCATGCACTGAGGCAAATAAATTTCAAAATAATGCCAGTGATGTAAATTTTCACTTCAAAAACAAGTCGACAACTGTTAAGGATCAACCCTTGCCTGATATCAACTTATTCAACATAACTTTACCCAACAGAACCTGACTTCACCTAACCTGAATTAACAGAAATTTATTGAAATACACGTAAAGCTCTGGAAGCATATTTTCCCAGTAGCAAATGTGTACTACATCGAATGGGTCAACTCGAGCCTAACCTAGAAATAAATCTAACCTAGCCTAACCTAACCTAACCTCACGAAACACAATTTAACTGATTGTGTTGTCCCGCTGTTTTTGCGGTTCCGTTTGAATCAGCTTGGACTTAACCTGCAAAGCGGTCAAACCTATCCTAACCTAGAAATCCTGACCTAACCTAACCTAACCTAACTTAACTTCACGTAACACAATTAAACTCATTGTGTTGTCCCGTTGTGTTTGCGGTACTGTTTCATTCAGCTTCGGCTTAACCTACATAGAGGTTTAACCTATCCTAACCTAACAAATCCTGATCTAACCTAACCTAGCCGAATGAAATTCAACCCACCGACACCACGTGGAGGTGCCCTGGTTACAGACACAGGCGGATAATGCTAGCAACAAGCGGTTACAAAACTCCAGAAATTTACTGCTAATAATGTCAAAATATGAAAATACGCAAGAACAGGGTTGGCAGCGTAATCGGTTAGGTTCGGTCAGGTTTTGTTAGGTTAGGATAGGTTAAACCTCTATGTAGGTTAAGCCGAAGCTGAATGAAACAGTACCGCATGCATTACCCAGAAATCTAAATATGAAGTTGTCTATGTCCTTTGTAGCAGTTTCGTAATTACACTAAAAGAGGCCGGTCATATGCATGATTCTTGGCTGAGCAAGAGTGTATCTTATGTCTTTTTAAATTATCAAGTCTTGAAATATTTCTGGAACAATTTGATCAGGCGCTAGTCATCTTGCCATTGACACAGTAAAAATGGCTGTTCACTATTGGAATCTGAGTTTATATCCTTCTCTCCCTCGTCCTCGCCCTCCTGCTCCTCCTCCTCATATCCATCTTTATTTCCAGCTTCTCTTTCTTCACCTCCTTCTTTTCCAACTTCTCTTCTAAACAGTTAAAAAACAATTACACTTTTAGTCATCTTGTCACTAACAGAATAAACATGGCTGTTCATTCATGGAACCTAAGAATATATCCTCCTCTTCCTCATCCTTCTCTTCTTCTCCTCCACCTCCTCGTCCTCCTCCTCTTCCTACATTTCTTCTACTCCTCCTCCTCCTCCTCATGTCCATCATCCTTTTCTAACTTCTCTTTCATCAACCTCTTCTTTGCCAACTTCTCTTTCATCACCCCCTTCTTTTCCATCTTCTCTTTCTTCAACCCCCCCTTTTCCAACTTCTCTTTCTTCACCCCCTTCTTTTTTATCCCCCGTACGATTCCGTTCTTTATTCCCCCGTCATCTTCACAAGATCTACTAGCTGGAAACATAAATAATGTACACGCAATTATTTCAATTGTTAATGAAATGCGGGAGGTTGTTATCATTGAATAATTCTTTTAGTTTAGCACCTAATTAAATGTAATTAAATTAACATTTTGAAATTGTTTAATCAAGATTTCCTGTCATCAATATTTCTGAGCATTGATGAAATGGAACCAACACTGTAGAAATTATAAGTTTCAAAATTTGCTATATAATTTTTATACGTTTATTGTAACGAAATAAGTTAAGTAAATTTAATTTTTTCAAATTTATGTATATTTATTGATTTCCCTATACCTGAATTAATTGTAGTTTAGGAAATTATCTTATAAAACAGAATATTTAGTATAAGTTATCACTCTATCTAATTTTTTCAGAACCTATTTACCATAACTAAATCATTATCATATCCTTGCCTTCCTCCTCAAACCCCTATATTATTTTGTTATTCTTCTACATATATTTTAGGAGCTTATTTAACTTGATTTAGGATCATTCAAGATTCAACACGAGAAAAAAGTGGTTACAACTATAATAAAAGCAGCATATCTGATTATGGCTCACTCTATGGTAATGTCTGTAAATCAAAGACCGCTTGTTAATGAAACTAAGTTTTAGTTTACTAAGCTGCTATAGTTGAGACAAAAGTATGTTCACAATTCTGTCAATAAGAAATCCTTATCTATTCAACTGGATTTACCAAACTCATCGTAGAGTGCAGTACAAAGAATGGAGATACACTTAGTACACATGAACAAGGTGTTACCTGCAGTTTCTTCAAGTTTTTTTGGTTGTTATTTTAAACCTGTTGAGCTCCTTTTATTTGCACATCCAAATGCCACACAACATACGATTCGGATGATATAATCATTGAATCCAATATTTTCAGTACCTACCTGTTTTAACTACACCATTACTGTATCCTCATCTTTCTCATCCTCCTTTTCCTCCTCCTCCTCTTCCTCGTCCTCCTCTACTCTTTCCCATTCTTCTGCATACATTTTTTATAGTTTAGTTACCTTGATTTAAGAGAATACAAGAGTTAACAGGAGAAGCGTGGTTACAACTATATGAAAAGCAGCGTACCTGATGGTGGCGCACTCCATCGTAAACTCTGTTAACCAAAGACCTCTTCTTTATCAATATAAGTTTTCATTTACTTATTCTGTTAACCTGAAATAATGGCCCCTTTAAATGGGTTTATTTAACTACAATTTTAAGCAAAATGTTGGTTCTAAGAAAAACAAAGATTTTCAACTCCTATACATAATAGTGCATTTTAATATACGTGTTCAATACTTCACTTTAAATTTTTGATTCACAGTGTCCTTGCATTAGATATTATTGTTTTAAGTCAGTGAATTGAATCTTTTCAGCAGATCACTCAATTATGTGAAAGATGATTTCATCGTTTGTAGCAGTCAACTCTAATAATTATGTACCTGATTTATTTCACAAATGCTAGCAAGAGCGTTCAAATTATTCAAATTATATGTTCTTCATTTCAAATAGTTGATGTAATATTATTATCATAGGGGGACCTACTTGTTCCTAATTGCTAATAGCTTATTTTGCATCCTAGCTATATCAACATAAAATTTTAAGTCTGTAACAGTGATCTACTCTATGCAAAGGGATCTCTTAGAAATGTGTTGGTATTTTTCGAGTTACTCAATAGCAAAGCCTTCTACAATCTTACAAAATTATTTTTGATTCCAAACATTTTTTAATACACACCTCTCTCTGTATCTATTAATATATTTCCCTCTTTGTCTAATTGTTCTAGAAGATTCTAAGTTATAATCAATACGTGCAGATACAGTTTTTTAATATCACGAAATGTAATGCGTCATTTACAATAACCTTAAAGTTGTTTACGAAAAATTGCACAGAAAAATTTAATGATGATGTCACTAGTTTTAGAAAATTCTGGAAATCGAATCACGAATCACTACATCTGTAGAATATCGGTAAGGTAGGTTTCTATGGACTGGCTTTTATGATCGTTGAATTAAATTAGTAATATAGAAAGCAATGTACTATCCTCGATTTCTATAAAAACTATATTAACTTTGGATTGTTTAATTTCTGTAAACTATATTAACTTTGTATTTAAAAAGTTCCAGAAAGCAGATATTCACTGTGTCATTTTTTATAATGTTTGATTCACAGTTCCCTAGCATTGAATTTTAATACTGCTGAATTTATTTTTGTTATTTATGATGCTTAATTTTAATGTCTGAAGAAAATAAATAGAATCTTTTTAAAAAGGTTATTCTATTATGTGAAAGATGATTTCAACGTTTCTTAGTCAAGTCCAATATTTATGTAGCTGATTTATTTTGTAAATTCTAGCAAGCCTTTTCAAATTGTATTTTCTTCATCTTAAATGGCTGATTTGGCATCCTAGCTATATCAATATAAAATTCTAAATCTGCTACAGTGATCAATTGTATGTTTTATTATTATTATTACACCATTAAGCCATTTCCCTTTCGGGGTAGACATGACTCACTCGGCAGGGGAAAGGAGTAGTGTGTGGAAGGGATAGAGATTTTTCAGATTGATCCAGAATTCTCGTGCTATTTAAGTAAATAACACGTTCGT
>NC_046659.1:8703620-8705623 GCF_010883055.1 Belonocnema kinseyi | reverse complement strand
TTTACTTTACCTTGATACACTTGTTTCGTTAGTCGTTCATTTGGCATTCTCTCAACATGTCCGAACCATCTTAACCGATTTCTTTCCAATGTGTCTACTAGCTTCTCTTTTGCACCACATTCTTTTCGAATTATCTCGTTACATACTTTGTCCATTAGGGTTTTCCCGCTTATTATGCGCATGAATCTAATGTCAAGTGCGTTAATTTTAATCTTATCTTTTTCTTGATAAGTCCATGTCTCGCTACCGTATAGTACAGTCGGTACAAATATAGAATTATGTATTGCCATTTTAGCTTTATTTGATATATTTTTACTTCTGATAAGGGGACCTGCTCTACCAATAACCTTCTTACCTTCATTTATTCGTCTATATAATTCCTCATCTATCTTCCCGTCCCTAGTAAAGAAGCTACCATGGTATACGAACTTATCAACTTGTTCAATTCTCTCATCATTTAATAAAATATTGCATAGTGTTTTCTCACTCTTTCCTTCGAACACCATAGTTTTGGTTTTATTTGCGTTAATTTTGAGGCCCATACTCTTCATGCTTGGATCTAGTTTATTCAACATTCTTTGTAAGTCTTGGATAGACTCTGCTATAACAACCTTATCATCTGCGAACGCTAACCCACGTACCCTTACTGTTTCGAGATCCACACCCTCTTCGTCGAAGAGAGCTATTCTTAAACACTTGTCCATAAATAATATAAATAACCCTGAAGACATAACGCATCCTTGTCTAACTCCTTGAATAATATCGAAACAGTCACTCAGTTCCCCATTCACTCTTACACTCGCTTTCATACCTGTATATATTGTTTTTATAGTTTGTAGGATCCATCCATTGACTCCATACTCTTTCAGGACTTCCCAAAGTTTACTTCTATCTACCTTGTCAAAAGCTCTCTCTAGGTCAACAAATGCACAGAAAACTTTTTTTCCTACTCTCAAACTTTTTTCTGTTATTTGCCTTAAGCTAAATATTTGATCCGTACATGACCTTCCTGGCATAAACCCACTTTGGACTTCCCAAATCTTTGCTTCTGTTATTTTCATTATCCTACGAATAAGTATTTTTGAATATATTTTACTTACGGTGCTTAATAAGCTAATCCCTCTGTAATTATTGCACTCGCTTTTATCTCCCTTTCTTTTTTATATTGGTACAATAGTTGCTTCTTTCCAATCGTCTGGGGCGTCTCCCATCCCGAAACATAAATTTATCAATTCGCCAACTCTATGTGGTATGTACTCGCCACCGTGTTTAAGCATTTCAGCGTTAATACCGTCTACCCCGGCAGCCTTACCGTTTTTCAAGTTCTTAATTATATCCCTAACCTCAGTGACACAAACTTTTTCAATTGAGTTTTCCATCGCATCGTGTTCAACATCGCAGTTGTGGTGTCCTATAGCTTCATCTCCGAATTGTTTCCTAAAATAGTCTCTGAAAGCCTCTAGTATTCCGTCTGCATCATATGCCATTTCCCCCCTACTATTTCTCACGTTGACAATTTCTGTACTTTTGTTTCCTTTCATTTTTTTATAAAGTAGTTTCCTGCTTCCTTCAAAGTATTTTTGTATTTATATCTCTTCTTCTGCTCTAATTGTATCTTTACTTTCTTTAACTAATCGTTTAAGTATCCTGTTTCGCGTCTATAATCATTTCTACGTCTACTTATTTCCTCATTGCTAAGACCTGCGATGTCCAAAGTTCTCTTGTACGCTTCTCTTTGTGCTTTTTGGGCAGCCTGAATTTCATCATTCCACCACGCATCACCAGAAATTCTTCCTACAACTGCGGTACCACACACTTCGATCGTGAATCTAATAAGGATATCCCGTAACATTGTCCAGGCGCCCTCTAAATCTTTGTTTTTTCTACGGTCTTCCCATGTTATACTCTTTCTGTATCCTGATTTTGGATGCCCACCCAACCGTTCATGTCTCCTAGTAGAATTATTCTTTCCCCATGTTCGCAGATGTTTATTGTGTCATTTA
>NC_046659.1:8693940-8703520 GCF_010883055.1 Belonocnema kinseyi | reverse complement strand
TCGTCCAGTCTATGCTGAACTTCGTAGACTTCTCTCCAAAATACTTCGACCTCTTCTGGTTTGGGTGGGTGTTCGACAGTAACTGGAGGGTCTTGGAAGAATATTTTGGGGTCTTGGAGGAATATTTTCTGAGTCTTCGTCCAGTCTATGCTGAACTTCGTAGACTTCTCTCCAAAACACTTCGACCTATTCTGGTTTGGGTGGGTGTTCGACAGTAACTGGAGGGTCTTGGAAGAGTCGATATGGGTCAGAGAGAAACTGTTGATTTTCTCTGACTCATCTCTCCCTCCACTCTAGACTTCTCTTAGCGTCAGATAGTATCCGTATTCTCTCAACAATATTCTGCCTGATGGTCAGCAGCTTTGACACATTGAATGCGGGACGCGTACTGTCTTGCCCAGCCTATCTTTATGGCAAGTTGATGCATTCGTCTTTTGGTCTTATGATCTATTCTATTATTCTACTATTTCTCAGAATTATATTGACAATAACAAGCAATTATATTCAACGATAAATTCATCAAAATACAGGAAATATCACACCACTTACATCATCATATCTTCTAGCGGCTCACTTATCAGGGGATGATCACTCATCGGCTAGCACCAACTAGCAATCTTAACCGGCCTCCACGGATACACACCTTATAACTATCGCGGATATGCACTCACCCATAGCGATCCAGACTCCGTCTTACTTATTGCTATCCGTGCGGAAAAATTTGAAATATAGCAACACTGTAGATAAGGATTCCTGGAACTATGATGACGTCATCAGGATGGAATCTTGTGTACCCTAGAAATTGTTTAACATTATATGAAATATGACGCCTCTGTCGGTAAATATCAAAGGAGAACATTGAATTAATTTAGTTCATGTAGATGAGGATTAATCGAAGATGACGTCATCAGAATGGAATTTTAATTACCCCAGTAATTGTATAACATTATATGTGATATGACGCCCCTGTCGGCAAATATCAAAGGAGAACGTTTAATTAATTTAGTTCACATAGATAAGGATTCCAGGGATCGATGATGACGTCATCAGAATGGAATTTTGTTTGCCGAGAATTGTTTAACATGATTAAAATATGACACCCATGTCTGCACATATCAAAGGAGAACGTTTAATTCATTAAGTTCAGATTGATGAGGATTCCAGGAATCGACGATGACGTAATGAGAATGGAATTTTCTTTACCGAGAATTGTTATAATAGCACGAGGGTGGTTGCAGATCTTCGAAATTTTTAATGACGCACCATTGCGATAAACATTTAATGCATAAATTATATGATTTTGGGGTGAAAAACTTCAATTCCGGGAGTAACAGGTATGAAATAGTCTAATATTGCGATATCGTATATCATATCATCTCCGATTCCATATGTTTGGGGCTGAAAATATTCATTCCCATGATTTTTAAGTATTAATTTCCAATATCGATAGTGTGGATAGTTCAAAACTGTGATTCATTAGTCAGCACAAGGAGCGAAACCAAATTGACAGCCTTCTGCGGTCTAGCCGTTAAGTGGAATTTCAAACAATTGTGTTTGAACGTGGAAATTGCACTTTCTGACATTGCACTACTGGAAAGCTGCTCAGTTAGGTACTTGTCGCACTCTGCACCCAATTTCATTTCTGATCTGTGATTGCTTTTGTCGGAAAAATCAAACGTTTCAATATCACACAATTTTAATGCAGAAGGCTGAATGAAATTATCAAGAAAACATAGTGATAATTTTTTGGTAGCAGGATGCAAATCTTGGACAAACGTTTCACGGCCTTCAAAAGTAGCATTCAATTTTTTGAATTTATCAAGCACATAATCAAGAAAATGTAAGTACCCCTATGTTTCAAGGAACTGAAGAACTCCTAGAATTTCATCAACTTTTGCAACTTCTTCTGATACTTATTCCATGAATAAAGTAAGCATAAAATTATAATTCTCAATTAACTGTCGCATACAAGGGTGGCATAAAAGCCAACGTGTTGGCGCTAATTTCTTTAAATTTTCAACGGGTCCTAAACGCGTTAGAATCTTTTCCCTGAAAATCGCGGTTATTTTGAACTAGAATTGAGAAAATTTATAATTGCTTTTATTAATTTACATATTTTAACATTAAAAATTGAACTAATTGAATTCGGAAAATAAATTGTCACCATTTCAGAGTGATAAATTTAAACTTTGAATGTTACAATTATAACTTTTTCTTGTAATTGGAAGGTAAAATATTGTATTTTAATTTTTAAAGAACAGTTGAACAATCGCTAATTTAGAAAAAAATCAAATAAGCTGTAGGTTTTTGAATGTTTCAAATTAAAGAAAAAATTGATTGTCTCAAGAATTTTGAGAGATTAAACAATTTTTATAAAGATTCCTAGGAAGATTTAAACTGATTTTTTATTTCGAAAAAGTCAATAACTCGAAGAAAATATTTTAAAATATTAAAACATTTCAAAAGATTTACCGAACTGGATAAAAATCTGGAAGCTTTTGAAACAATTTTGTGTGCAAGATTTTACAAAAATGTTAGGAAAAATTGGAATTCGTTTAAAAGATACTAAAAAATTTCGAAAAATTTCAAAAATAATTTGAAAAGATTTGAAATAATTTAAAAGAAAATTGATACTTTTCATGATTTCGAAATTAAATTTTGACTTTTTATATTTTTAAATGACATCATTTTAAGAGAAGGTATAAAAATATGGGACCACTGAAAAATTTCGAAAGCGATGAATGAAGAATCACCAAAAATGAAATCTGTGATACCCGATTTGGAAAATTCCCGAAATTTTTTTCGTACCTACATACTAACATTTTTTAAACAAACTCTGCAGGATTTAATTCAGCACCGATTCATATCCAATTTTTTTTCAATTAAAAATTCGATTTTCCAAAACTTTTTTTGTATTTAAAAAAAATACCATGCACATTATCAAACAAAATTTTGCATGCTGAAATATACATATTTTTGTAATCATTGTTTTTTTGAAATTCAAATAATAATTTTTGTAAACTTTAAACCTTAAACAAAATTTATTCGATAAAAGTATTCAATTATTGTATTTTCGATAAATAAATAATATTTAATATAGAACAATTTTTTCGAATATTTAAATTCAGGAATTTTCCAGTTAGGATATTTTATAATTTAGCAAATTTCTGTGGGGTATTTTCAAATTCGGTAATATCTCACTGTCAGGAATTTTATTTTTCGTGAATTTTTTAATTTAAGAGTTTTATACTTCGGCACTTTTATCATTTCAGAAATTTTATTATTCGGAAATTTTGCAATTCACGAATTTTTGCAGTATCAAGAATTTTATTTTTCGGGATTTTTCAGTCGCTTCTTCCAAAAAATAAAATTTCCGCCAGTGTAAAAATTCCCGCTATTATAACATTGCCGAAATATAAAAGTCCCGAACTAGAAAATTCTCGAAAATTTATAATATTACCGAATTTGAGAATTCCTGACAGAACATTTTCGAATTATAAAATATCCGGACTAGAAAACTCCCTAATTTCAACAATTAAAATAAATAGTTTGTTAAAAAATATTTAAAATAATAAAATAATAAAATATTGATATCGCAGAAAAAATTGTCAATGTTTAAAGTTTAAATCATTATTGTTGAATTTAAAATAACAATAATTAACCAAATATATTTTGGTATCATTTTTTTTAAATATGCATTGATTTTTTTTAATTACCAAAACGTTTGCAAAAATTAAATAATTAATTTTTAAAAAAAATAAAATTCCCACTGACTCAGTGCTGAATTGAATCATGTAAAGTTTGTTTTGTTTGAAGCGCACGTGTTTCTAAATTTATTTTAATTTTAAATTAAAACAGTGATTAAAATAATTCAACATCAAACAAAGTTTCTATGATCAAAATATTTTAAATAAGTAAATAATATTGATTAAAAAATTATTTTCCCAATTGCTACAATTCGGGAATTTTCTAGTATATATGCTTTATTATTGGACAGCATTCGGGTTTGAATTTTATTTTTCGGGAATTTTCAAATACGATAATATTGTAAACTGTCCAGAATTGTATTAATCTAGAATTTTTAAATTTGGAATTTTCAGATTTTGTCATTTTATAATTTCAGGAAGTTAACAGTGTCGGGAATTTTATTATTCGGGATTTTTTAGTCCCAAAAATGTTTCAACGCCTTTTAGAAGATTGATAAAATTGTAAAAAAAATCTAGAAGATTTAGATGAAATTTTTAAAGAATTTTACGAAAATTTTACGAAATAACGTACGTAAATATTTTGAGTAAGCCTTAGAACTGCCGTCTTAACATCTAAAACCGAAAGTACAATTTTCCTACCACTTGGAATTATAATAATAGTTGTATAAAAATGTTAGAATATATAATAATTAACAAAATTATAAAATACATACGAGAACTTGATTAGACGAATAGTCTCTCAATTCGTATAAATTGTAAACCACAAAAATAAAAAATAAATAATATTAAAGAACTGTAAAAAGATATTGCACTAAAATTTTAATCAGTTTCAATAAAAATGTGTATAATATTGTAAAGTAAACAAACTATAAGTTATAAGAAATAATGATAGAATTAGAAGAAAATGTATGAAACCGTAATATACATGGCTCATGGACTTTTATCTCTGCTATTTATTTTTAAAAAAAAAAACATTTTTTGCAGAGTTATAAATGTAAAAATTTATTTATTGGAAATTTACTTTCAATTTAAATGGTTCTTGTCTGAGCTAAGTTACCATAAAGACGCGTCGAGGAGCGAGGGGCCTACTGAGAGTTACATACAACGCTCGAAGTGGCTTTTGCCGTCTATATTTATCGCGGGTAACTAAGCGGGCACCGCATCTACGTTTATAATATCTTTTTTGCGGATTTCTTTCAATCTCCACGTTTTGAGGGTCCCTTAATCAGAAAAAATCTTTTTAACGTTGCTGTCTGTCTGTCGTTGTCATTGTCTGTAAATCGGATAACTTTTTAAAGACCAATCGGTTCCCGAGTCGAAATTTTGGATCTTCTTCAGACCTGAATACCCTGCATGAGACCTGTTTGGTACCTACGAGGTCTGAATGAGATCTTTATTGGTCCTGCTTGACCCTGTTTGACAATTCTGGGCCTTTTTCGCCCTATTAAGGCCTTATAAATCTCGGCTCAGGTCCTGCTTCATACCTAGCATGTCCTCTCTACTAAAAAATTCAGGAATCGTCAGAAACTCTGTTTTGACAATTTCTGAATATTCCTAACAAGTCCTGACTTTTTGCTGAAGATTCAAAGAATTTCAAATTCTTCCACATGTTTAATTGAATTATATTATTAGATAAGTATATACACTTAATACATACATTTTGGTGACAATACGTATTAAAATTTACCAATTTTATGTAAGATTATGTATGAAAATAAATAATGACAAGTAACGGACGTATAAGATAATTTCTCAAAGATATGTAATACAATTTTTGGAATAATATATAATAATACATGAATAAATAGAAAATGATGGAACAATAAGATGCGACTAAAATTTTTTTTTTAATTTAAAGAATAAAAAATGAAATGAGAGAATAGTAACAGTAGTTTAAGATTAGAAGGCCCAAATAAGTTATAATCGTAAAAATAATGTAGACGAGTTTTTATTCTAGTTCTTTTTGATTAACGGCCACTCCAATATGCAGTTTATTCTTGATATTCATATAAATACATACTGTGACGAAAGATACAACAGGAATAGCAATCACATTATCAATAAGATTACATTTTTGTAAAAACATTCTAGTGTCGTGTCTAAAATTGTCACCTCGAACTGCGAATACATTGATACGAGAAATTTCTTGTACAATAGCTAAATGCATATAATTTCAAATTGATATATTCTCGTAGACCGCAATAATAATTGACAAATTCGAGAACAATAGCTGAAATTCTTGAGATCTTTTTCCATGAAATTTCTCCAATAACGTTTTAATAAGAAAACCTTTCTAAAAGTATCATCATGAAGTACTCACGGAGACGAAGATAATTTAGTTCAAAATTTTCTGATTCACTATTAGTTTAGTTTTTCAAAGATACGAAATAAATAAAAACTTTTCTTGTATGCTTACACTGTATGCCTTTGAATGCATAGATGAGAAATGTGTGAATGTATCTCGTATTTTAGAAAACATAAACTAATAACCTCATGAAAAAATTCAAAATAAATAGTCTTGGTATCAGTTAATACAACAGAATTAAAAAAAAAAGAAATTTGTGAAAAATTGGGAATTTTAGTGTAGAAATGGTTGTTTAAAAAATATATATTTAACTGTTTGTATTGTAAATCTTATTAAACTTTTAATATTTTGCAGTTATAATAAATCTGAATGTAATATGGTAAATAAATTAAAATGTCGAGCAGAAATCACGAATTAATTGAGTAATTAAATTAAACATTTCAATATCAGAATTTAAATTATCAGAAATTTAATTTAAATATTTTAATCAGGCCTTTTAAATCCACCTACTCATTAGATTGGTAAAACAAAAAAATAAAAATATATATTCCTTAGTTAGCCCTGACTTTTCAGCGAAACAGCTTTTGGCTGAGATTTTATCAACAAGATCCAAGCGTTTCGATGGCTCAATTGGCTAGGGCGTACGGTAGATTTAGGTTTAGGCTCAGGTTTTAGGTAGTTTTGATAGGGTTCGAATCCCCATGGGTGTGTAATTTTTCAAAGCGTATGAGCGTGGGATTAGGTTTGGAAGTAAACTTACGTGCAATTGTGTAATATAAAAAAAAAGTTTGGTAATAATATATGAAACCATTTTTTTGCAAAATTCATTATATTTTTCGAGCTGCTGGGCCCTGCTTCAGTGCTGTAATTATAGGTACACAGCAGACCCAAAATTTCGACTCGGGATAGGAATGTACTTTGGCACCCTTTTTAAGGGTGCCCGATAGCTAGACTGCTATTTTGGAAATGAATTTAAAAATTTAGATTATTTTCAAAATACTTGATACCAGTTTTTTTTTTCAAAAACGTTATTTTTGAAATCCCCACAAGATTATCATAACAACCTTTGAGTTCTTTTCGAAAAATAGAAAATTCAAATTTTTATAGCAAGACGAAATAATGAAAATAAAAAAATTATATTTTTCGGTCAAAATGTAAGAGATACGGAAAAAGATGACTAAAAAAAATTGTGCATTTAAAAAATACCTACAAATTTCTTTTTAATAACTTCTTGATAGGATGCGTAGTTTTTCTTTTATTCGTAAAAAACAGCTTTAAAAATTAGAAAATTAAAATTTTAGACAAACGTCACAAGCTACAAAAAATAAACAACATTTATGTGCTCAAAAAACAGCTACAAACTTGTTATCAATAATCTTTCTGATAGGATTCGTGGTTTTTGTTTTAATCGTGAACAATAACATTAACAGTAAAATAATTGAATTATTGGTAAAACGGTACAAGGTGCGAAAGAAGGTGGTTTAAAAAATTGACCATTTAAAAATGGTTCACAAATTTGTTAGCAGTCGCTTTTTAATAGGACGCGTAGTTTTTTTTAATCGTAAAATTAAAAATAAAAGAATCAAATTTTTGAAAGAACGATGCAAATTATTAAAAGAATGAATGTAAAAAAGTTGCTTATCCAACAAACAGCTACGAATTTGTCATGGATTTTTTTTCGAAAACAATTGTTTTTAGATCAAATTACACAAGAGACAACCAAACAAGAAAAAAATTGTTTAACCGAAAAAGATTTACAAAATTGTTATAAACTCTCGTTATCAAAATATAGTAGAAATAAAAACAATGAACTTTCTGAAAAAAGGACCAAATCTTCAGTAAACTTTTATTGAACAAAATTTTGCGTCTAAATTATGTCTAAAAATATTATTTTTTCTTTTTATAATACACTTAATGAAATTATCAATGTAGCAAACAGTAGAAATATAAAATATAGAGATTGCACGATAAAATCCCCCCCCCCCCCCCGGGATGATAAATGATACATGAGCGGAACGAAAAGTGAACAACACTTGTGAATTATCTAAATCGTCACGCTATCCCCTAGGGCCACAAAGGCCACTATCAGCTGTGAAAACAGAGTTGTTGATAGACATTGCAGAACAATGAGGTGTAATTGAATACACATTCTCCGTGGCGTGCATGCTTGGCAACTTGGCCCCTAAATACCAGGGGTGAAATACCAATATGAGGGCTATCGAGGGTGGTGGTTGATTTGTAGAAAATTAGAGACAATTTCCAAGTATAAAGCCAGGTGTTCAGAGACGTTCTATTGATAAACTGTTCCCTTCTTTTGGGATGCTGGTACTGATAGGTAACCCATAATTTGTTTCTCCTACTACAATACTGCCTAATGCAGTACAGAATAAAAATATCCTTAAAGGGAGGTCCCAGGGACGTTAACCCCTGGGGGGGGGGGGCAGGCCGGGCGGCTGCCCAACCTGTTTTGAGGGGGATCCAGAAAATTAGGAAGTATATTGTGCAAATAAATTAAATAAAAATGCATGAAAAATAAGGGAAAATATTCAAGTAAAGAAAGTGAAATAAAACAGAACGTGCATATAAAAAAGAATGCTTCTAATATATACCTTTGCTGTATGCCAGCATAAATAAAACGCGTACAAAAAATTCCAGTTGGAGAAAAAGTAGATCAGAGTTCAATAACTAATCATTTTTTTCAAATCAGCAATTATATGTAATACAAGAACGTATCCTGATTAATTTTGTCGATTACAACAAATACAAGTATATCGTAGAAAAATATTGATCAATAAATTTTACCTAAACAGTTTTTTAGAAATTCAATACAAATTTATCTAACTTATCTTCCGGCCAGCCATGTGCTCGAATCCATACATAATTTTTCAACCTATAATATTAATTTGAATTATTCTTAGATTTTCAGATTACTTTCGAGTCATTTAAACATTTCTATTATTTTGATCTCCATATTTTACAATATTATAATAACAAGAACTAAATTATGAATAAACGCTGTTTCCTAATGTTTTACAAACATGGAAAGTTTTTCAAAAATTTGTAAAATGACAATGATTTAATTGAGTAATATTTAAGATATTCTCGATCCACCCTCCCACCACTGCAGGAAATCCTTACCACTCAGTAGAAGTTTATACTCCTCGGGGTTAGTGCCGCTGAGTAGAACCTTACATAATTTTTGAATAACTGATAAAAATAAATCATTCAAGTCCTAACAATTTAAGTTTTTAATATTTATCCAAAAAAGTATATTAGAGTTTTATTTTTGAGTTATTTGCGATGTAATTTGATATCTCATACCTTTTTTATTCAAATTGCTGATTCCTTATTGCATAGAAAAATTATTATCAATTTTTTATTTTTAAATTAGGCTGGAAGAAATTTCAATAATTTATTGTTTGAAATTTTGGCGCGCTATTCAAGTGTTTCAATAATTTATTTGCTACATAAATGCCTGAATAAATAAATGTGTTTTCACGTAGAAATGTATCATCATTTTTACCATTTTGATAATCACTCTTGTTTTTTTTTTGTTTTTTTTTTTGCT
>NC_046659.1:8691343-8693885 GCF_010883055.1 Belonocnema kinseyi | reverse complement strand
GTCTGAAGTGGATCCGCCCGAGCTGGTTCGCAGAGGAATGGCACCAATGGGAGGTCCTACCCAGTAAGAAGCGTTGAATTCAGAAAAATTAAGAATTTGTATTCCTATGAATACGCGATTTTTTCTCCATCTAAAAATCCCCCAACGGGAACAGAAAAAGTGCAAAGCCTATTCCTTTCAATCGACTTAGTAAAATTTAGTGAAAGCATTCATTTAACCTATTTTCCATTATTAAATCTTTTTGTAACTTGTAAATTCTAAAAATATTCAAATTTATATTTATTTAAATTTTAATAATTTATTTAAACGTCTTAAAAAATGCAACAAAGAAGTCTATGCAAATGTGTGAATTTAAATAATTTTAACTCTAGAGAGGCAGAGTTGAATTGGCGAGAATTAAAATTTCAGAATTTACATTCCGCATGCAGAAATTAAAACAACTTATTACACATATTTTGTGAACTTATTAGAAGGAATTAAATAAAATTAAAATATGACCACTTCTGAGGAATAAAAAATATCTCTGTGAGGTGCGTTACCGGTACAATTAGAAGGAATTAAATATATTGAAAACACGTTCTCTTTGGGAGAATAAAAAACTTTGTGGCGATCGCTATGGAAATAGAAGTGAATAAGCTTAGGAGGTATCTTATTCTTATTGTGGAATTTTAGACAGATGGAAAAATCGCGCATTCAAAATAATAGAATAATCTTCACTTTTGCGCTGAAATCTGAAAATATTAATTTTTCTCTATTCTACGCTTATTACCGGGTGGTGTAACAGAAAACCGATGTTTCAGTTTTTGCATAAATATACTTAATAACATCTCAAAAATGTTCCCTTAAAATTTTAGAAAAAAGGGAAAAAAGAGGGGAGCGTCAGCAGATGCTCACCGCCGGATATATTATATATGAATATTGGTTTTATAAACTTTAAACGTATTTTTCACAAAACCACATTTTCCAAAATGGCCCACATCATAACTTCGAAAATAATTAACTTATTAGGCTGAAATTTTGGGGGGGTTATATTTATAATATTTTACACCAAGTATACCTGAGTACGGAAAAAATAATTGTTTAAAATTCTTTGTTTATTAATAAAGAGGCCAAAAAAATTAGGTCGATTTTTTTTAAAACTTCATAATTTTTTTCAAACAAATCTTAAAATATGTTTTTTAGGTTCACTTGGTATACAAAAATATACTTAACAAACTACTCTTCGTTTTTATTATTTCAGATTTGAAGAAAAAACGTGATAATGTGGGCCAAAAAAGAGCTCTTGCGCAAACAGGCGCCATATTGGATGGAAAAAATGTATGTACTCAAAATTTATAATTAACTACCCTTAAAATTTCAAAATTATCAAATAAATGCAAGTATAAAAAAAAAACCTCTGAAATTTTCTGATTTACACTAGGACCTCCCCTTAACTTGTTTTCAGTTTTAAGTTTAAACGGATACATTCAAAGATTAATGTGTTAGTCATTAATAATCTGGATCGAGAAACTCGCCCAGCACTCGAGAATATGTGAAATTATTTTCCAAACGTCTCGGAGGACAAAAACGTTTAAATTCACGAATTTGATCATTTTTAAATGTAGGCTTGTAGAGACTGATGAGACCGAACTTTTCTCTTTTTACTGTTTTTATAAGTAATAAGCTTAAAAAACTGAACAAAAATCGGCAATTGTATAAAACTTTGATCTACACACTAAATATACACAAGCGATTCCTACAAACTGAAGAAAAAACCTAAAATTTCCTATTGCTTAATAACATTTCATTGAAAATTGAAACCGATCAATAGCTTCGTTTTTTCAGATTAGCCGACAAAAAGTACTGAGGAACTTCAGAGTTGAAACAACTAAAGGAAGTTTTTTTTTAATTTTCAGATTGATTCATTTGAAATTGGCGGAAATATCCATTTTGCAAGAAAGCAGGCCACGCCGCGTCGCCAAACAGTGGGGCGAAATGAAAAAACGATTTTAAAAATAACCTGTAGGTCACCATTCTACATCGATTTTTATTTTTTTAATTCAGCATTAAATTCTTTAAAAAATCTGTCCAGGCCGATTTTTGAATTTTTGTTTGTTTCGATTTTCATAGAGCTGCAAATAGCGAAAAAAAAGTTTATTAAGATTTTTTTTTAATTCTCTGTGAAAATTTTTCTCACAAGGAAGGTACCCGAGGTGTACCTCACCGATTTTCTTGAAATTGTGATATGTTATAGAACATCAAAAAATATTCCACACGTATTTTTTTATAAGTGCCCATAAGTCCATTTAAGGGGTGAAACCCACCCTTGAAGTTCACCCCTAAAAACACATTTTTTTTAATTTCTCGAATACAATTCGTAATTATTTACTAGAACAAAGTGGGTAACAGTTGTTATTGAAAAGCACATATTTATGCATTATTTTTAGTCATCAGACTCGCCACCCCCGTTTTTTATTAATGAAAAACTATATTTGATGGCCATTTTTTTCACTATACACATTCCAAAATCTGTTGAATCTTGACAAAATTAATTGTTTTATGC
>NC_046659.1:8659313-8691243 GCF_010883055.1 Belonocnema kinseyi | reverse complement strand
AACTACATCAACTTTAATTAACAATTTTAATAGTATCCAAGAGTTTTACACCATGATATAGTAATGGAATAACGAAATATAACAGTATAAATGTTAGGGGTAACTCACCTCCTCAAGGGATTTTTTTTTGAAGGTAGCTTCCTTGTCAGTGACATCAGGCCTCATGTTTAATGCAAAACGGTCGGTGAAGGAAAAAAAATGCTGTTGTGTCAAGTTATTGGTTATAAAAAAATATTTGCAACAAATAGCCGGTATGATGGATTATGTTTTTGGAAGTACATTTATGCATTGAAATCGCTCGTTTAGAGCAATGAGGTAAAATGTGATCATGAAAATGTGGTATCCGATGCAATCTGTTAATTTTATTAGCAATTATTATAAACAAATACATGATTTGAACAGTTTTAGGCAGAATCGAACCGAATTTCTTTCCGATTGTCTTCGAATCTCATTACCTGCGATGCACATTAATGTATTTTTGTCACCTGATACAATTTCTTAAATTTATAAACAATTATTATAAACAAATGCATGATATGAATAGTTTTAGGTGGAAGCGATCCGAATTTTCTTTCGATTGTCCTCAAGTCTCATTGCCTGCGATGCTCATTGATTTATTATCGTTACCTGATATAATTCGTTAACTTGATCAACGAATCCCGTGCAGAAATTGCCCAACGTATTCCCAAATTCCGATCTGGGCCCGTCCGGATTTTCCACAAAAGCAAAAAGTACATTGCGAGTTCGGAAGCACAGAATTGTTAGTGAGATTTGTTATATCTGCTATGAAGACAAGGATAAACTTCCGAAATGCGCTCACCTCGGATTAATTCGAAACTTTGTATACCTATGTATTTTGACTCGCTGATCACAAGTATGATAGTAAAAATACTCGGAAATTTGATTTTTAAGTTCAAACCGCAAAAACAAAAAAAAATTTATGTTTTCCCGTTTATTTCAGTCTATAATAAAAATTTACAAAAAGGTTTAAAATAAAAGGCGTAGTTCTTTCAATAAGACAAATTTAATACAGAATGCAGAATACACGGTCCAGGGTTGGTCCAATTTTGGCAGCCAAAGTTTGGCTAAAGATATTGGGCCAATATCGGCATTTTAATCGGCGTAGAGTTGAGCCAGTGCTGGCAGTCTATATTGGCTTTTTATAAATAAGCATAAATAAGCCATAAATATGTATTATATTTTTTATTATAAGGGCAGATGTCGAACATGTTCAGTCGGGAGAAGCAAAATGGTCCGAACTCTAGCTTCTCACAGATTCGTCTGAATAATTTCTTTAAAATATGTTTTTTTCTAGTTCAGAGAGGTTCACACAGAAGATAATCATTTCAACTATATGTGTATTCAAGGAGAACTCAATCGGTCACCTACATTTTGAGTGATCTTGTGGGCAGTTTTGAAAAATATGAAACTGAGAAAAACGCGTTTAATGATATAAATGTTGAAAAAAGGCAGCATCTGCAGACTAGAGCCAGGCGCGGGGGCGCCTTTTAGGGGTTAAAGAAAGCAGCTGCAACTCTGAAACTTTCACAGCATGTTCAATTAGGGGCCCTATCTGGGCCAGATCGGATCTTTATTGTGGATACCCAGATCTGGGCCCTGTCGGGTACAGCGTTTCATTTACGGTCTGGCACTATACAGATTACCCTATCGGGGCCACATTTGCACGATCGGGGCCCGATTGGCGCCCCACAAAAATTTCTGCACGGGATAATATAAATATAAATCAACATATGCATGACCTGGACATTCCAGTGTAGAGTAGGATCGTCCTTCCCTTCAATTTCTTCTTTACTCATAATTTATTTATTTGAATTAGCTGCCATTTAACCACCGTATAAGATATTCTGCTCACATATAAGATATTCTACTAACAAATATTAGATCTTCTACTCACAGGCAATGAGATTCAAAGACAAACGATAGAAAATTCGGTTTGTTTTTGCCTAAAACTGTTAAATTCATGCATTTCTTTATAATAATTGTTAATGAATTTAACTAATTATATCGGATACCACATGTTTATGATCACATTTCCCCTCATCGCTCTAAACGAGCCATTTCGATGCATTAAAAGACTTCACAAAAACCTAATCCATCATACTGGCTCTTTGTTGTAAATATTTTTTTATCAAAAATAACTTGACAGATCAACAAATGATTTGTTAACGAAAGAAAGAAAAAATGGTCGAATATCCGGAGTTTTGCGAGATCCTCGGATCAATAAAATGTTGAAAAATAAAAAATGTGTTCAGGAAATGATTTTTTTCCGACAAATATGAATTTTGCGAAAGATAGAAACCAGCGGGTAGACGTTGCGAAATGGAGCAAAAAGCAGAGAGAACTGACATGCCCTGTCTGTGTTTTTGTAACTGTATTGAAATCAACCACCAGGCTAGCTGTTACCTTAACTCTATACGTGGAATCGGAGCGCTCTTCGTCATCGACCGTGGGTCAAGACACAAATTCTCAAAGGGGAAAACCTCTTCTGGGACATTTTCTTTTTGATGAGACTATCATCAATCGATATTACTTCAAAAATAATAAAACACGTTTCCCGGATTTTTTGGTCCCTTGTAAGAACTATGAATACTCACTAGTCGAAATTTTCACTAAAACAAATTAGTAACTTATATTTCAAAAGTTGGGATCTAAGAAGTCAATTTCGTTAGCCAGCCATTTTGGATAAAAATTCAAAAAGTGGGTACATTTTAAATATTTTTGAGATCACTTTTTTCAAAATTCCAAAAATCTCTGTACGATTATTCATAGTATTCAAAAAGTCGAACAATTTATTCTAATGACTTCTTTCATAAACTCGAAAATTACCAGTTATAGCATTTACGCAATTCCCGAAGACACACGAGAATGAACATTTTAAGCCAAATATCGCAACGATATGAAAAAAATTCAAGATAAGAAAATACATAGTAATGAAAAATCCAAAAATTAATTTTTCAGCCAAACTATGGAAAATACCGTTAATGTTGAGCAGACAAAAATTGTTCATTAAAAAAAGATCTACAAATATATTATCAACCAGCTTTTGATATAATTTGCAGTTTTGGCTTTAATAATAAAAAACATCATTAAAAGTAAAAAAATCTGCCAATGCGTGGGCATATTCTCATCAAAACTTTTGTCTTTTAATTTCTTTTTCGTCTCGTGTGCGGGGTTTCAAAGAATTTTTTTTTTGTTTTTCATGCTATTTTTTACGATTAAAACAAAAATCAGAACTATCAAAAAATTATTCATGACCAATAAATTATTTCTACATTCTCAACAAAGAAGCTGTTAAATTGTTCTAAAATTTGACCCCCCCCCCCGCCCTTAATTTTGGTCAAAATATCCACGTTCAGAGATGCCCTGAATTCGAACAACAGGGTTTTACGAATATCTCTGTATTTCTCTTGGTCAGTGTGACTGTGTGTGCATGCGTCTGTAGATTTTTAGTTTGTCATCACGATAACTTTCGAAAGAATTGACTAATTGGATTGATCTTCAGTATACTCTTTTAGTGTCCTAAAATAAAGGTCCATGGGTCATCTGTAGCCAGGCATCCAATGCTTCCATTTCTCGGGACACGTTCTGTTGTCTAGTTGGGAATGCAAGCTTTACCTGTTTGATTCTCCCGCTCATGACAGCGATGCCTTATCCCAGCGACTTTTTTTTAGGAAGCGAAAGGAAGGTGGGAATTTGAAAGTTTGTGGCTCATCGTAGGGCTGTCAAGTACCAAATATTGTTTATTGGGGAGGACAATAGAGGAGAGAAATTTTGAGACGATGCAAGTTCTTTCTGCCCTGTTCCGCTTCACAGCCGGCCGGCTGTGCAGGCTCCTGGGATATGAGAGGCGAGACCTATCTCACCCGTAGAATCGGTCGTTCGGACACCTGTCCTCTTCATCACTACACGGCTGTTGCCCGTCGATGGCTTTTCGCACCAAGTCCCTGAAGAAATTGCGCCTCTTCAAAAATTCAGCGATTGCAGGATCCTCTTTCTTGATGTCTAGGTCCTTTAGACGCTTCCGTGTGGATGGAACGTATCCATCCGGAATTTTCTGCACGTTGACGAACATATACGTGTCAACTTCTAGAGATGACACCGTAAAAAAGTGTTGGAAAGGCGCCAAAATGAACATTTTAATCCAAACAACACATGATATGAAAACCAGTCAAGAGAAAAAAAACGTTGATGGTGGTGCTAGTGGTGGTAGTGGTGGTGATGGTGGTAGCTTACCAAAATAATATCATAAAGTAATTATACAGATTAAATATGGTTAAACCAAAATTCACAATGCTTATTCTTACTAAAATATAATGTTCCTTTAACGTAATATGCGGATAACCTCTTAACAGTCGGTTATTTTTGCCGTGGCGTTGCGAACAAAGTGACATTGATAAAGTAGATTATGAAGTTTTTTACATGGAAAATGTAAATATAATTAAAGAAAATAGACGAAAATATTGCGCTATTGATTATGACATATTGGAAAAAGCGTTAGAAAATGTTTACGCCGAAACTAAAGATATAGAAGAAGACGAAATACAAATTTTTAATACCAACAAATTAAACAAAGAGCTGGAAATAGATATTTTTGAACAAACTGAGAAAGATGGAAGCTCAGATGAAAGTTGTAATATAGATATACTGCTCCAACCAAGTCATTTACATTGGCCGAAGGAACCTTCAAGTGCATCTTCTGTTAGCAGCAGTTAATCAGCGTTCCGTCGGTAACTTTAAGAATTTTGTCTGGATGCTAGCGCCACGCAGTGAAAACCCCAGACAATAACGCTGCGATGCAAGTGAGAGAGAATTTTATTTTTAAACTTCGCGCGCAACATACTACTTGAGCTATTATGGATGCACTTGACGTCACCTTCAGCAGAAGTTAACGATATTTTTTTATATTTTTTAACGACGCAAAAAAAGTATTGCGATCACTCCGTGAGTTTCTAATAGAAAATTTAGCGTAGAATCCGAATTTCAACAGTTTAAAAGTTGATCTTGCTGTTTTTTTAGTTTTCTAAAAATGAACCGAATGGGTACCCAATGTGGTCTTTACGGATACTCTGTAAAGGCTCCATTCGGTTCTCTCGGTCCACCAGGGTATTCACCTACATTGCATATTAATCATTTTTTTAATTTTATTATGATTATTATGCAAACAATATTTTTGTATTCACATTTTATTTTTGAATTATAAACTAGTCTTATCGTTTAATTTTCCAAATTGCCTTAATTTCAGAATTACTCTTGAAAAAAGAATTTTTATTTTTCACATTTTTTTAATTTTACAATGACAAAACTCTGCTTAGGATCAGCTTTCCTATCATAGTATTTCTTATACTTTTCTTTTGCTTTTAGGAGTCTTTCGTGGGCAAGCGAGTACACATTTTCAAGCCATAAACTAGAGTGCATCTATTCGGTATTAAACTTCATATCCGGGTCTATCCGGGACCCATATGGGACGCTTGCAAATTCTATCTGGGTCTTATCCGGTTCTAGCCGGGTGCTAATCGGCATACCATTTTGTTACAGGGCCCATCCGGTACCTGTAAGGGGCACTTGGAAATTCTATCCGGGTCTTATCTGGTTCTAGCCGGGATCTAATCGGCATGCGATTCCGAATCCGGGTATATCCGGGACATATACGGGGCGATTGAAAACCCGATCTGGGTCTAATCCGGTCCTAGCTGGGATCTAATCGGTATGCAGTTTCATATACGGAACCTGTGCGGAGCTTCATATGGCGGATAAAAACCCGGGTAGAGTCGGGACTCTATCCGGGCCTATCAGGAACGAACGACTGTTTTTGTACCCGGGTTCTATCCATGTCTATCCGTGACTTTCACGGGACATTAGGACATATATTCATCCGGGTCTTATCCGGTCCTTTTCGGGATCTATTCGGCATAATATTTCGTATCTGGGCCAATCCAGCAACTATACAAGCGCTTGAAAATTCTATCGGGGTCTTATCCAGGACCTATACGGGACGCTTGAAAATGCTTTCCGTGTCTTATACGGTATCTATTCGGTATTAAACTTCATATCCGGGGTTTATCCGGGACCTATATAGGGCGCTTGCAAATTCTATCCGGGTCTTATCTAGTTCTAGCCGGGATCTAATCGGCATCCGATTCCGAATCCGGGTCTATCCGGAATCTATACGGGGCGATTAAAAATTCTATCAGGGTCTTATTCGGTTCTAGCCGCGATCCAATTTTGTATCTGGCACCTATACGGGGCGCTCGGAAATTCTATCCAAGTCTTATCTGATTTTAGCCGAGATCTAATTGATATAAAATTTCTTATCCGGTCATATCCGGGATCCGTACGGGGCACTTGGAGATTTTATCCGGTCCTAGCCGAGATCTAGTCGGCGCAATTTCGTATCCGGGTCTATCCGGGACCTATAGGGGGCGCTTGAAAATTCTATATGGGTCTAATCCGCTCCTAGTTTAAATCTATTCGGCATACAATTTCATATCCGGGCATATCCGGTACCTATATAGAGGACGCTTGAAAATTTTATCCGGTTCTTTTTGGGTTGTAGCTGGGATTTGAACTTGCTTTTCACGGCAATGTGATTTTAATACCATTTTTAAACTTGTCAAACGCTTTTTAAGTATATAAAAACATAGTCTCTTCGAAAAAATGTCTATTTCGTTTATCCAAAAGACGTTTTTTGGTCAAAGTACACAGTGGCGCACATTGAATTTTTGACTGGGGGAGCATTTGCGAAGTTCCTTTCTGGACAGGTCCACCCACCCCCACACTAAGAAAGTTGTTGACGAGCGAATTAATTACTTTTACGATGACAAGGGGGAGCCATCGCTTCCTCTGCTCTCGTCGAATGAGCGCGACTGAAGTTACGTGTTTTTGTTGCTGGTAATGATGCTGCTTTTCATGCTTTGAAGTTCTGCCCTATTGTTAATTAATTACATGTACGTTTCATTCAGTTAAATATTCTATTATACATAACAGATTAGTCGGTTATCGATGTTCTTCTAAAATAAATTCAATATGCAAGCCTGAAAATTCATTTATTTTAAAGTCAATTCCGGCGATCCCAAAATTCAGAACTCAACTTCTTTAACTTCTATCCTGGTTCCATAACAGTAATTTGGTTAATTGTTAAAAATTTCGATCATGCTTTATTCCCAGAGTATTACTCTAAAAAACTACAGATTTACTCAAGTTCAAAAATGAGCATGTTAAAAAAATTGAATAGAATCGGGAAAAATATTTACATTAAATGACTTTTTCTCTCTTTAAGTAGAATTTGCATTTCTGATTTAATCCTAATATTTTAGACCTTATTTTATTCCTGGAAATTTTCTCTAATAACAATGGAAACTGTTGTATCTCAAAAGAACGCATAAATGTAAAGGTCTAAATAAGTATTGTTAAAGAAACAATTCTAATCGAGAAGACCTTCATTGAACCTTAATCTTAAATTTATAAATTATTTTCAACAATGTCCTTTCTAAGCTTGAGATAACTGAAACTATAGGGAAAACTTGTTCCCGATCAAGGAAAATATCTTTTCAGAATCAAACATTAAAATAATATATTTATTTCTATTGTTCAAAATTATACTTTATTGTATAATCAATTAAAACATCCTGGGTATTAGAATCAGAAAGACTAAAAATTAAGTCGTTTTTTCAGTATAATATTAGCCAATTTTAAAGTGATCGTGGATTTTATACTCATGCTTTTCGCTCCAGATTTTTCAATTATTTCCTGTCTTCTCCGTTCTCCTTGCAAACCTAAAATCAAAAACAAATTTATGAAGATTTAATGTCTAATTCTGCTTTATTGAGCGATTTAAATTGTAAGTCTATACTCTTTTTTCTTCACCTTTTCAAATAACTCATCATCAAAAATTGCATTTCCCTCTCCTAATGGCATTTGCCCATTCTCCACAGCTGCATCTATTCCTTCGAGATCCTTCAAAATGAAACGATGTTTGAATTAGCGGTACCAATTAATCACTTAAGATTGAGAGAAAAATGTTCTTTAATTTCACGGTTTGGGGAAAGGCTCCTAGTCGAATAAGTTCTTAAAATGAATTTTTCAAAGATACACAATTTACAATTTCAAATATTTAAATACGAATCTTCAAATTAACGAATCTAATGCAGAAATAATGGTTTTAAATTTAAAGTATTTAAAATTATAAATGTTGGAGTGTAAACTTATTCAACTTAATGAATTAAATAAGGGCTCTCAATTAGAAATTCCACAATTTTGAGTGATTGAAAGTTTCACCTAGTTTATTGAAGGTTTCAATTAAATATTGTACAACTTGAAGCGTTTTTCATTTGCAATTTGATAATTCTCTATGATTCAATGAACGCTTACAGTTTGAACCGAAATTATTAAATTACACAAGCTACTGTTGATTAAAAAAATTTTTAAATGCAATTTTTTTTGTTAATAATTGACGCTTGAGTATCCAATTAAAAATAGTTTCACTTTTAAGACCTTTATTACTAAATTATTAACAGTTTTGACAAATTTAAATTTAAATTTGAAAGCAAACAGAGTTGTGTATATGTCAATATAAACGAATGGTATTACAAAAGAATTCCAATTCTACACTACATAATTGATAAAGTTCTCTATTAAATAGTTAAAAATGTAGACTTAGAAATTGAAGTTGTAGAAGTAAAGAATTTTAAAATAAACTATTTAAAAATTAGTCTTTAAAATGGAACAACCTAGAATTGGAAGGTCTGAAAACTTTGACCTAACTAGGCACACAGAGATTTACAATCGGTAGAGAATACTGAAAATGCATACAAAACTGGTTAACTTTCAAGATTCCCTTACCTCTTCATCAAACTCCTTAACTGAGTTACCATCTTCATTGCCTCCACTAGTATCCACTTTCTGCTCATTATTTTTTATGTCTACATCTGAGTCCGTTTTGTTATCACTGTCTCCACTGTTCTCTTTCTGTTCGTTATTATCTATATCTACATCTGATTCCGTAATCTTATCATTTTCTCCACTATTCTCTTTCTGTTCATTATTTTCTATATCTATATCTATATCTACGTCAGAGTTGTTTTGTCATCATTTTCTACGATATTCTCTTTCTTTTCATTATTTCCTATATCAATATGTGAGTTCGTGTTATCATTGCCTCTCGGCTGATCTACTTTCTGTTTCTTTTTTGTAATGATGCCTGTATCTGAATTAGTTTTGTCGTAATTTTCTACAACCAATGGCGATTTTTTATCGGACTTTCGGCGCTTCTTTTTGCAAATTCTTGGTCTCCTATTCATTTCCGATATCCTTTTACTAATAACCGTTGAAGCTTCAACAGCTAATTCTGCTAAAGCGTCCTCCGACTTCTTAGCAAAAGTCCTCATCCAATATTGAGTGATCCCTTTAAAGTCAACCGACTAACTTTAGCTTCTGTATCAACACATGTTCTTATTGATAAAGAAGTATGATTAATTATACAAGGTTTATATTTATTCAGACTGATAGGGGTTACGGTCGTAACATGGCAACGAGGAACAAAGAATCTGAAAAACGCGAGGCGAAAGCACGGTACTTCGGCCTGTAAGAGTAAAATAGTGAAGTGGAAATCGTTGGACTCTGAAAATTTTAAAACGTGGTCGACGGGGAATCTGACATTTGTTGGTTGATAACATTATGATAAAAGATTTTATGCAGCAAGGATCTGAAACTGTTCAAGAGTGTGAAGAATGCAATGTCTATTTTGCTGCCCGTTAAATTCGACACGGGGGGTGTGGCTCAAGTGGTAGACATTTTTAATCCAGAGGTTCTTCACAGGGAACGCGAAGATGTTGTGTACTATAGTTCTGAATTATCGCGAGACTCGAAAGGCTCCAGTCTAGCCGTAAGGTGAGAAATTGCAGTAGAGTAGTAGACGAGCGAGAAATCATTGCCAGGGGGCAGAAACAAGGAATCTGAGTTAAGAGATTCTTCGAATGGATCGAGGAGCAGAATGAAGGTCGCGTTGGAAATCGCAAGCCAACGCAATATCAATTAATCGGTGACTCTCTGAGTATCGAATCACAGAAGATTGACAAATTTATTAAGAACACGTTCTGCTAACATTTTTCAGGTGATACCTACTAAAAAATTCAGGTATTATCAGAAAAAATTGCAGGACTTCTGACCACTTTTGCTACGTGTTTTGATAGAAATTGTCAGGAAAAGTCAGAATTCATGAGAAAATGTTCAGAAATCGTCAGCGCTCGGATTCGAGGATAATCTTCTTATTTAGGTTCCAAGAATAGAATGCCATAAAACATTCCCTCATACATTTCTCAGGTTATTTATATTATTTATTTATATTTATTTTTTGCAAATACTCTTTTGACATATATTTAATTATTAATACTTATATACTAAATGTCTCTGAAGTTGAATTTTAAACATTTTAGTAAAATACTTAGGTATCTGCAAACGTCGAAAACTACAGATTCTGAATTTCTCACTCTTAAATCTGTATACGCAACAATGAAATAAATAATTATTTTTAATTTTTAATCCTTTTTTTTCCTAACCGATATACTATCTGAAAGGTTATGAATTATCATATATTCAGAAATATTCTAATTCGTCAGGAATGGTCAAGGATGTTCAGAAATCGTCAGAACTACTGAACATTTGTGACAATTCCTGACTTTTTTTTCGTAGGGAGGGAGCCTAACTTACTGGTGTCGAATTCCGCGTTGTGCTAGTATTGGAAAATACATGTTAATCAGTTGTTTCTGTATGAGCACATTTACTCATAAATGAAGAGTATTAATAATTATACAAGGCATATAATTATTCAGATTGAAAAGGGTTCAGGACCCAATTGTGTGGATCTAAAGTGGATCTAAAGGAGGTTTTGTCTCTTTACGATTTTTGAAGACATTACTAACTGTACCAGTCACGCAGCTATTTTTTAATACTGGGACAGTCAAGACCAAAGGAGCCATACGCACTAAGAAGCATTTTGAATTAATTTTCTTCCACATACGAAGTCTAGCAAACTCAAGTTTTGGAACCAAATCACATTCCCAGCATGTACCTAATACAACCAGCACACAGTATAACTTGTCAAATATTAAATTTCATTACTAATGAAGCTATTAATTTTACCTTATCATTGTATATGTCAAAATATCCCGCTGGGAGCAATTCTCCGCTTTCTATTTTTTATGACAGACTCTCTTTACAAGATTCTTGAACGCTGTGAACGGATTCTAAAAATGTAACACAAGGAAATATTTATTCATGTAAATAACTTTTATAATTGAAGTCAAAAGTTAATAAATAAAAAATTAATTAATTAATTAACCCCCGTTTAAATGTTCTCTATTTCTTTCTAATGTTTCAGGGTAAAAGATTTATTTTTGTAGCCGTAAAGTTGGTACTTTTGAAAATCAACAAAATCGCTCATTTTTTCAAGTATCACATGAACTGAAATTTAATGTTTTGAAATTTTGCATATCTATTCTTTAAAAAAAAATAATGTTTCAAGAACTTACATTTGCGAATTTTAAGTTAGGAATTTTGAAATTGCACACATTTAAAAATTTTGAGAATTTTAATGATCAATTATTGGACTTTAGGAAATTAGATCAAAATTGTTCTACTTTAGGCTTCTTAACTTTCAAAATGCTCTATTGTGAAAAACTGTTTAACATGTGTGGCCTTCAAAAGCAACTAAATTTACGATACGATTAGGCATTGTAAACTGAATGTATCTAAATTTAAAAATATTATAAAGGTTGAAAACACGGTCTTACAAATAAAACTTTTTTTTGTAATTATGCATCTAATATATGTTTACCTTTGACTTGATCGTAACGCTCGAGTATTCTATCTTGCAATTGTAAATTTTTGGCGCGTAAAACTTTATTTTTCGCGTCATAGTCCAGAATGCGACGTTTCAGAGCCATTTTATCATCAATACAATTTATATTCGTACAAACCCGGTCACCTTGTGGCTGGAAGGGGATGGCTGGAGGTGGATTAATGCCCTTTAAACTCTTCACATCTATTTTCTATGGTATACAACTGAAAACATATTACTATTGCCATATTTCTCTATAATTTTTGTCAAATATATACTTCCAATAATATATACCTTTAAAAGAACTTCGTCTTTTGTAATATTTAATTTTTCATAAACCAGATCTCGTTTGATAATTTCCTTATCTGCGGGGATCTACAAAATTAAAATGTACTTGCAAGTTCCACCAAATACGTATTACTATTTTAATATTTTTTTACAGTTTATGTTAAATATATACTTTCAATAATACATACCTTTGAAACAACTTCGTCTCTTGTAACTCTACTTAAGTTACTGTTATTTTTTAATTAAAAAAAAATCTGATTTCGCTTTTTTCTTTCCTCGTCTGCGAGGACCTATGAAATGGAAAATAACATGAAAATTCTACTAAATAGATTACAAATAATTTAAAGCCAATTCCATGCATCTTCTTTATCACATTATAATGAAATAATAATTGTGGCCCAAGGCAGGGAAGTAGTCTTTTTACGGCCGAGCGTTAGGTTATGCAAAAACGATGACTCGCAGGCGAGGTATGGCCGAGTTTTTGCAAACACGCGAAATCGTCCTTGGCAGAAATTTCAGATAGAACGTTCTTTCGTAAGCTGACCAATAGTTTTAATTGATTTCCAAACGTCCCTGAGATCTGTACACAATTCTGCCTAAAAATTTCTGATAGCAAATCAATCCCTGCTTAAAATATCGGGTTAAAATCAAAGAGAAACCAGAAATACACCGGGTGGATACACATGTGGGTTTTAATCCGGTTTTATATGGTTTTTAACTGTCCTTTGATTTAAATTTGTGCGACCTACCCAGCCGTATGAGGCCCTTATCCGGGGAACAGAAACAGAAACATAAATAACATACTTGACGAACACGAAAAGAAGTTTCTACCTCGCGTCTACCAGGTCTCTATAAGCAAACTCGAAAGTTCGATTCTATCTGGTACATATCCAGTATATTTATTATTTCAAACCAAATAGACCCCTGTCAAATACTGGGTATAAACTGATGTAAAAAATCGAGTACACTTCCGATAGAACCAGATAAGAACCGGGTATAAGTATTCTAAAATGTCGGATACAAACGTTATTTCAGTTCAGATAGAAACCAAGTGTGTTATATTTAGGTTCAGACTTAGGTTTTAGGTAGTTTAGGTAGGGTTCGGATCTCCAGAAAGTGATGTAATTCAAAGCGTTTGAGAGTGAAATTATGTTTGTAAGTGATCGTGAGTGCAATTTTATAATTTCACAAACAAATAAAGTGTAGTGATAATAATAAAACAATTTTTTTGCAAATTTATAATTATATTACATAAACGTTATTTCATCCAGACAGAAACCAGGTCAACCATTGAGGACGAAAACCGGATACATTTCCGATGGAACCAGATAAGTATTGGGTGAGTATTTTAAAACGCCGAATACAAACCTTGTAGAAATTACACAGCTCTGGACAAGACCCATGCAACGACCGGGTACAAACGTTATTTCAAGCCAGATAGAAACCGGGTCATTTACCAGGTATAAACGGAGGACAAAAAGGGGGTACATTTTCAAAAGAACCCGATAACATCCAACTTCTACCCAGTTCTTATCTGAATTACAACCGTCATTTTAAGCGGGGATATAATACTTTAAAGAAAAATGTTCTAATTTAATTTACAATTAAATCAAAAGCTATTTGCACTAAATTGAATTTTTCGGTAAAAATTAGTCAAAATTTCTAATAGAAACGGAAAGCTTCGGATGTTGATCTCAGAAAGTATCTGAAAAAAATCTTGCGCAAACCTATCCGAAATTTCATTTTCGAAATGTTTACTAGGGGCAAAAAGACTTCGTTGCCTCAGCGTACGCGATATTTTATTTAGTAAGAGTATGGTTTTCGAGTTTTCCCATGAAATTTCATCTGAAGTTTGAGGTTAGTTTAAAGGGACAAATACGGCGCAGACAGGTCGTAAGAGAGATCGGCACTAAATTTTTCACACGTATTCTACACCCACACAGGTTTATACGGTAGTCTCGGGGGGGGGGGGGTACAACCGATGTTTTTGACCATAATGGGCACCAAATTGGGTGGTTAATTGAGCAGGGGGGGCATATTTTCTGAAATATATAAAATTAATTGGCCTAAAATGTATGATGCTTATTTGGGATATTTTGAAAGAAAAATCATTAAAGATTTCGAAGGTGATTTACAAATTTAAGCAATTGTTTATTATATTATTTTTATAATCAGGATTCCAATAATTTATTTCAATATATTGGTTACTATAGTGGCGAAAAATTATATAAAATTCATGATAAGAAAATCGTATATTTTTGGTCGATCCCTAAATGGCACCAATTTGTTTAGTATTAGTTAATTTTTAAACCAAGATTAAGAATTTCATGACATATTACATATGTGCAATTAATAAGCAAGAATTGGAGTGCGAAAAAAATTATTCTCTAACAAAAATATTTCAATTTTTTTGAATCCGTTCAATTCGATGGGTCCCACAAACCGAATTCAACTGGAATTCCAGATGGATGATGGAATCATATTGATTCTGATAGATGTTATCGGTTTGTTCCGAAATCCACTGGAAAATTAAAAACTGGTCAAAATGGCGGCGATTTTTATCAAAATATTTAAACTTTTTCTTTTAATTTCAGCCTTTTGTTCTTCATTTTTTCAGGTTTATACGGAAAAAGCGAAGAAAAAGCAAAGTTGTTTTTCTCACAAGATCTAAGGGAAAGTCTCATGACACTTACATACATTTTTCGTTGTTTAAGAATTTTTCGCTAAAATCTGAATGAATCGGCTACAATTATATTGTTCTTAAGACAATACAATTTGATAAAAATAATGTTCAACTTGTACATTTCCACATTAGTTATTTATTGCAAAATTTTAGAAAATTTGTCTGTTTGGAGAAAAACACAATTACAGGGTGGCCATAGAATTCAATTTTTCAATTTCCCTGATATTTCCCAGATATTTAAACTCGAAATAAAATATCACTTCTCTGGATTTTTTCAAATTAATAATGTAACAATCGGGAGTGCAAAGCGTGCAGCGGAGTGAACGGGCGTGAGTCTTCGGATTGTATCATTGTATCACTTATATTCATCAATAAATATCATTTTTACTATGAAAAAGTCTACAATAATATTCAGAGTTTGAACATTTTTTTAAAGGTAGTCTCTGTAAGTTTTTTAGAATCTTTTACAATAATTCAATATCAGTTGAAAAAAGATGAATTATCTCGAATAGGGTCATAAATTCGTTAAAACTAACAAAATTCTGAAGATTTTGCAAAGGGGGTTTATTTTAGAATAACTGGAAGTAACTCAATAATGAATTATGATGAAGTTCCTAATTGGAAGGACTGACATTGAAAAAACAACCTTTCCATCGACAGATGCTCGAATAATGCAGTGTTTTTTTATTAATTTTATGTAAAGAACATAAAATTGATCAACTAATTATAAATGTTGCTAAAATTATTATTATGTTCCCAATTAGAAAGATGGTAATGAAAAAACGAACTTTTTCAAAAAATTCCCGACTAATGCATTTGTGTAAAAAATCATACAATTTATTAATTAAGTAAGAGTGTTGATGAAATTACCATGGACTTCCAAATTAACAGGTCTAACATTGCAAAAAATGAATTTTTTCAATGAAAAGTGCCCGAATAATGCATTTTTCAATTAATTTAAAAAACGAACTCAATATAATCAACTATTTATGAATATTGCTAAATTGTCGTTAGCTTCCCAATTAAAAGGACTGACATTGAAAAAACAAGTATTTTCTTCGACAAATGCTCGAATAATACAGTTGTTTAGTAAATTTGTTTAAAAAGTGATGAAATTTATCAACTAATTATGCATTTTGCTGAAATTATCGCGAACTTACTGTTCCTTTTATTAAAAGGAATGACATCGAAAACGGATTTTTCTATCGACAGATGTTTGAATAAAGCATTCTGTTATGAGTTTGTACAACAAAGGTAACAAAAAACTTATGAACTAATTGTGGATTTCGCTGCAATCATGATTACATTCATAATTAAAAGGACGGCATTCAAAATAACGATTTTTTTGTCGACAAATGTCTAAATAATGCATTTTTAAATTAAATTTGTTTAAGCAAATGAAAAAATTTATTAACTATCTATTGGCTTTGCTGAAATTATCATGAATTCCCTAATTAAATGAAATGATATCGAAAAAAACGAATTTCTTTGTTGACGAATGCCGGAAAATGTATTTTTTATTAAATTTGTTTATAATATTGATAAGAATAACTTGAAGAGAAATTTTTTCCGTTATCATATTGTCTGATAGCAGAAATAACCTTTTTTTCGTTATATTTGTTTATTCCCAAAAATAATTGAAAAAATAAATAAAACATCTGGCTCGGCAAATCTGGGAAATTTTATCAGCTTTTTTTCAAATTTTTACCTGCAACTCGGTCACTATTTGTGTGCTATACATTATCTTGAACCAAAAAAGGTTGTTATTTTCCCAATGTGTGACCTAAACCAGTAACTTTCGAAATTACAAAAAAAAAACTGAATTCGAATTATCTCGAAAACGGTCAGAGATACGTGAAAACTAACAAAATTTTGAATATTCTGCACAGAGGTTTGTTTTCAACTAATTCGAACTAACCCAGTAGAATGATTTTAAGAATTAACAGAAAAATAATCAACATTTTGTGTTATTTTGAAAACGGTGATAGATACGCGAAAACTGGACAATTTTCAAGGTTTTGTAAAGGATCATGGTCCTCAGCAACCATGCTGTTATGAATTATGAAGAGTTTTCTCAACTCGGAAAACAAAATCAGGGCGATCAACACATATGCCATCCCTGGCCTCACGTACTCCTTCGGGCTCATAAAATGGTCTAACACCGACCTTGCAAAGTTAAACAGAATTATTCGCGTAGAAATGGCGAAGCACCGAATGCACCACAGAAATTCAGCGATTGAAAGGGTAGTTCTACCACGACATTTATACAGTTACGAGACTATTTTAACAGCAAACGAAATGTTGCGCTTTACAGAACCATCTGTCAAGCGGATCTTAAATACACGCCCTTAAATTTGTACTCAGATGGGGCATTGAATATCAGGGCAGAAACCATAGAGAAATTAGAAATACAATGGAGGCAGAAAGCCATCCATGGCGAGCACCCCAACACGTTAGATCAAAGTGAAGTGGACAGTGAGGCATCTAATATTTGGCTAAGAAAGGGTGTTCTGTATCCAGAGACGGAAGGATTCGTCATTGAAATACAGGACAAGGTTTTCAGCACCGGGAATTATCCCAAACACGTGTTACATCAAGACGTGGTTGACCGGTGCCGATTATGTGGAGATACCAACATATCCATCGAGTACATTATTGATGGCTGTTGCGTAATGGCTCAGAGAGAATATACGGACAGACATAATGATGTAGCGGGCATTATACATCAACAACTTGCCCTAAACCTAGGACTCTTAAAAGAATGGTTGCCCTTCTATAGATACATTCTAATGCCCGTTTTAGAAGGCGAAGATTACATCTTATATTGGGATGTTACTATCCAAACGGATCATTACATCCGGGCCAATCGACCTGACATCGTGATGCGGGGGAAAAAAAAGGTGGAAGAGTCTATATCATCGATATTGCTTGTCCGCTTAACCGAAATTTGCAGTCAACCTATACAACCAAGATCCACAAGTATAGCGAGTTAAGGCATGAAGTAAATACCATGTGGAGGAATGTGAATCATGCATCCATTCATCCCATTGTGATTTCGGCTACAGGCAATGTGCACGCAAGATGCAGTGAACATCTTGAACATTTAGGAGGCAGTAGGGTATTGGCAGCAGCTCAGAAGGCGGTTTTATTAAACACCTGTCGCTTTGTAAGAAACTTTCTTGATCATCAGGAAGCGAGCGACTAAAAACCCGTGGAATGGCAGATGGTAGATCTAAGAAAGCATCCAGAGGTGACTGTTGTCACCTCCAAATCTCGTGGCCGCTCGTAATTGTATACCTACAACATCATCGCAGGAAGTTTCAAACATCGTATTAAATTATTTGAATTCACTTATAACATTCTAATCTCATCAGTCACTTGACTTAGTCCGTGGCTATGATGTATCACCGGGTTTACCCGAGTAAAAGTTTAATAAAAACAAATAATAATAATAATAATAGCACTATTCCTGTTTAACTTTCATGAGTACAATAATTATTATTGAAATTGTGCAACTTTTTTCAGCATGTTCGAAGGTGGGGTAAAATGTACGGTAAAAATTCTAAAAATAGAGTTATTCCAGTTTTTCAAAAAAATGGTTACTTGACGCTTTTTATATTTTTTATTTCATTTCATTGACATTTTGTCTCCAACTTTGGCTTATTTGATGCAGAATTTTATTACCTTTAGTCCGATTATAAGCGAAAAATTATTATTACAATAAAAATGAAGGCTGATGGAGTGGTGTACAGAAAATGTCAAAACCTGTGGGGTTGCTCAGATCTCCACTAAGCCTTTATCTCTAAAAGATGAAGGTTTTAGAAAGGCACTTTGTGAAGTTTCCTGTACCCCGGAAGCGGTTTCGCTGTGAAAAGAGTTTTTCCTAGTATATGGTTTTTCGAGAAGAAATGAAATATCTTGTTTAAAGCAAAAGTGGAAAATTGTAAAAATAAGAGGAAGTAAAAGCGTAAAAGGCGAAATAATGCTCTCACGTGGAAGTCAAAAGAGAAACCAACACTTTCATAATAATTTTTTTGGAACAGGAATGGCACCGCACCTGCAGTAACGGCAATAAGTACTCCTTTCTTATAAAATTTGCTACATTGCACACAAAGACCGAATTTGACGCGAAAACACCCATAAAGCGATCAGTTGTGGACCGTGTTGTATAAACAATTTCTAGATAATAAGCACTTCGACTGAGCCATTCTTGTTCGGCTTCCTTCAGAGAAGAAAAGTATCTGTTAAAACCCTCATATTTAGAGGTAAAAGCTTAGTGAAGATTAGACCGACCCTACACATTTTGACATGTTTTCGTACACCGCTTCATCAGCCTTGAGACATCAGATCAAGCAATAGGCGCGTACATAATTTCCGCCGGTACTATATAAAAAATAATAGAACAGTTGACTACTCTATTCAATTGTATTGCCAATAGAGTAACCTTGTCCATATACTTCAGTTTCAGCAATGAGTGATCCACCTGAGAAACGCTTTCGTCCCGATGGGAGAAAAATGTTGCATCCAAAAACTGTTCTTCGTCGGACAAAAGATTTAAATTCTGCATTGGACTTAGGTCAGTAAAATATTTTAAGCAAATCAGGTCTATATATTACAATTATTAAGATGATATCGCAAGAAATGCCTTTATACGTCCGTCTAGACTTCCGAATGTTTTTTCCTCTACAATTTATGGATTGTCGAATGGTAGTATGCAAATAAGTCGTTGGGTTTTATTAATTTCCAAGATAAGGTATGTCGTTACAGTCACAAAATCAGAAATTGTGTTCGACTGAGCTTAGATCAGATATAAAAAATTCAACTTTGAACGCGGGTTTTGAGGATCGAATTTATTTCATTCGATCTCAGTTGAAAATTAGGCAGGTTATTTTTTCTCGCTTTTGAAAACATACGTGCCAAAACATACGCCAAAAATACGTGCAATAAATTTATCTGTATGTATTTTTACTTTGTTGCATTCGATTTCCAAAATACGCAAAATAGATTCAATAAGCATCCGGATGGACGCCACCAATTTTATACTAAATCGTGTAAACCTTGAAAAAAATTAATATAAGCAATAAAATTTGCACATTCGTTGTAAATTAAACAAATAAGTATCTGCACACATGTAACCTATCATTATTTTTTGGACATTTTTAGCGATTTCTAGCGCAAAAAAAAAAGAAACTTTGAATGTCGATAAAGTCAAGATCAAGTGACTAAGTTCGTTCATGAAATTTTTGTGTAAAATAATTTTCATTTATTTGGTCCTAAAAATAAAAAATAAATTTCAAATTGGAAACATAGCAACACCAGCAATGTGCTAAAATTTACTCGTCGGAGTTTTCCAACCAACTTCCATAATTCTTGACGTTGAATCGATCAGCTGGTAAGTATTGTTGACAGTGAACCAACCAGCGTGACTCAGCGTCGGACTTGTCTGGTCTTTCGCCCCCGGGCGAAATTTTATTTTTATTCTTAGAATTGTTGCACACCAGTACAAAAAATCCACAAGAATATATAACCATTAGAAAATTTTAATTATTTTCTGAACATGCACGTTTCTCAAGATGGAACTTGGACGGATTTTCGAGTATCACATTATAAGACGTTCCTCGATTTTTTTGAATCGAGGCATCTACTTTATCAAGGTTAAAAGCTTATTTCCTATTCTTGTAGTATTTTACTAGAAAACTTTCTTCGTAACTATGAACATTTTGATGTATACAAACGTTCCTTAGTGCTTTCTGCAACAAATTTGCAAATTTTATTGCTTATATTAATTTTTTAAAGGTTTAGATGATTTAGTCCAAAATTTGTGTCAGTGCTCAATAGAGGCGAATCAAAAAATCTGAAATGCATCAAACCAAACATTATCTGCAAAGTGCTATAACTCGAATGGTAATATCCTATTTCATCAATTTATAAATGAACTTTCTTTAAGATTATAAACATATTGATGTATATAAACGTTATTTAGTACCTTTTATTTAATCTGTCAAATTTTAGACACGATATCTCAATCCGTGTGGACACAGTGAACACCAAAAAAATGCTCATAACTGGGGACTAGTTTGATCACGAGCTCACCGAAAAGCATGCCCTTAAGTCTCTTAGGGGAAACATCCAATGCGATGATGGACGCAGGCACATTGGAATCCGCATACACAGATGAAGATCAGAAAAGGAATGTCGTGTATCAATCAATGGGTGAAGAAGATGATCTCATTAACCCGTGCTCTCAGCCCAGTTTAATAGAGGAATGCCAACCATCATCTTCATTTGAAAAAATCAGCGTATGAATAAAATTTCTTTTTCCTAATACACAAACTTCTTCCTAGTAGAAAAAACGCATGTAAATACACGTATCATTTAGGTATGTGTACAAGCTCTACCCGCACGAAATGACCGGGAATTTTTTTAGTAGTACGCACTCATTTTTTAACTGCTTCAAATTTAATCTGTAAACTTCGCGAATTAATCCTCCATAAATCTCAATGGATTATAATAGACCTTAAAAGGTTGATTTCTTCTTTACCTATAGTTGTAATGCTTTATCACATACGAATTTATTTGCATGTGCGGGCTCGGGTGGCAATTGAAAGATTTTAATACTTTTATTCTTATTTGTATTGAAAATTCTAAAACATTAAAAAAAATTTGTTAGTGCATCGAAATCAGCTGTGATTTTATATAAGACATGAATAAATTATGTTTCATCTAGTAATAATATTAAGTTTCTCACATGACTTTAACGTTATTCCTTTTTTATATCTGCTAAGTAATACGTATTATATTATTGATGAAATTTAAATTAAAATTTAAATTCTTGTACACAATTTCAATGTTGTTTAATTTTAAAAATATCGTAATTACATAAAGTTGTACTATGACCTAGCGTATTGAAGAAATTATTAAAAAGCAAGTAACTTTTTTATTGCTATAGTTCTGACTACAGATGTGTGTAGGCAAACTTTAATTTACTTGTTATAGAGCTTAGATACTACTTTAATAAATAACAAATTATATAAATAAAAAATACGTCCTTTAAATTTACAAAAAATTAATTTCTGGAACCGCGTTCCGGAGATATACCGGATAGACCCGGATAGATGATCACTTTGGTATTTAATAAAATACAGAATTGGTCAGGACTCCCTGATAGAACCCGGATAGATCCGTAAAACTTCCGGATTGGAAATAATTGTACGTATAGAGCCCGGATAGTCCCATAAACAATACTTATCCGATTTCTGTCAGGGTCGTGTATGGTTTCTATCGGATCCAATCCGGTATTTTAAGCAGCTAATTTAAAGGTGCGTCTGCAAAGACGCAGCAGTCTATCATCGCTGCCTGTCAATGGACTGGATTGACTACCGGAAAGCATTCGATTCACCCTCTCATATTTATATAAGTACTTTAAGTTGACCGGAAAAATTCAGCACGATTCACCGGGAGAAACCGGGAATTTTAAATCTTTTGATGAATTTACACATAAACAACTTACAATTATGAACTCATTTCTTGGAGGATATCTCTGGGACGAAATAAGATATAATAATTTATACAAAAATATTGGAAAGCTTATTACGTCTAGCATCAAATAAGCTCTATTTGATGTATTTTTTATAAATAGAGACTAATTTGTGATTTTTGTCCATTTTCAAGATTCAACTTCAACTACAGGCAAATTGTAGGAAAATAATGGTGCAAATGTTCAAGTTACGCCAAATAAACCTTGAAATCTACTCTTTAAGACAATCTAATGAAACTGCGAGAATTTTCACTGGTAATCGAATTATGCTAAAAAATATAAGCGCATATGCAAGACGAAAATCGCTCGGTTCAGCGGCGACTACAGTCTTTTGTCTTTATTTTCCGTGCATTGACAAAATTTTTGCAGTTTCTTAGGCCCTTTTTCAAGAGTAAATCTGGAAGTTTATTTCGCGAGATTTTCGAATTTTTATCATTATTTTACTATATTTTTCCAGGTGTGGAATTTGAAGCTTGAAAATTGGCAAAAATCTGAAATTAGATCGGTATTTATCACTCACTCAGTACACCTTGTACACGTAGACGGTACTATATCAATGCAGTAATATTCGATCGAGTAAATCCAACAAATATTGTGGTCCAATGCAACTTTTATGAGCCCAACAAGCTTTTTTCGGTTAGCAAGCTTTTTTTACACGTGTATTTTACGAAATTCACAAGTATGAAAAGACGTGTATTTTTCACTAGGTTTGAAATAACGCATACGTGATACATATATTGCTTCGTTATTATTTTCCTTGTTCTTTTTTTACAGAAATATCAGCTTCTGCAAGGGAGAAGGTGTTAGAAACAACATTTTGTAAATGGGATTGAGATACAGGAAGAAATATAGTTCTTCTTCATGATTGAAGGTCTTCCACTCTCGTAGATTCATCTGACTCCTTAGACAGCGAAACTAATTCACCATACATTCGCTCTATGCCATCAGAATCCATTCATGCAGCGCATCCTGAAAGTGCAACACCAACGCTATCTACAGCGACTACTTTTGAACGGAATACTGCGCAAGTATCCGGCGATTCGTGGAATACATTATCGCCACAGCCTTTGGGCACTAATCTTCAGGAAGATTCCGAAAGTTTTAATATAAAACCATTGCAAGACTATATTTTAGGTTGTGTAGATATCATTATGTTCAAAGAATCTGGGCTTAAATTATGGAAAGTTGTTATGGTCATACTTGGTGTTAGTACACGATTTGGCTTATGCTATAAAGCTCGGCGTGCTTTAATAGAAGCAATGAAGCTGTTTGCGGGACCATTGTTTGCTTCATGGGATATTAGCGAAGGAAGATTGTGTTACATTGACATGTATTGCTGCCACGGATGGGGCTCCCGTAAATAACAGCACAAAAGACGGATTTTGCCCTCAATTATTGATAATAACAGAGCTGCCGGCAAGCTCACGCTTTCGTTATCCATTATTGGCTGGATTATGGATAGGGAAAACGGAACCGTCTCCTGAGCTAATGAATATGTATATGAAGCCACTTGTAGAACAAGTTAATGACCTTGAAAATGGTTTCTTTTTGAATATTGACGGCAAACATGTACGCTTTGTGCTGAAGGCTTTAGCGTGTAGTGTCGATACGGTCGCTCCAAAAACTGTTCTTCGTCGGACAAATAAATTATGTTTCATCTAGTAATAATATTAAGTTTCTCACATGACTTTAACGTTATTCCTTTTTTATATCTGCTAAGTAATACGTATTATATTATTGATGAAATTTAAATTTAAATTTAAATTCTTGTACACAATTTCAATGTTGTTTAATTTTAAAAATATTCGTCTCTGTGAAGGCGAACATAAATTTGGTTGCGTACGTTTTCTGATGGAAGAACAAGAACCACTCAATGAAAGCCATGCCGCTCACTTGATTGGCATGAATTCTATTATCCAACATAAAAAGGCATACATTAAACAAAAATCATTCAAAGTAAAAGCAACCGGAAAACCGAAAAACCTTGGAAATGGTTTCTTTTTGAATATTGACGGCAAACATGTACGCTTTGTGCTGAAGGCTTTGGCGTGTAGTGTCGATACGGTCGCTCGCCCTATTCTCCAGAACAGAGTACAGTACAATGGGAAATTTAGTTGTTCTTGGTGTCTCAGTGAAGGCGAACATAAATTTGGTTGCGTACGTTTTCTGATGGAACAAGAAGAACTACTCAACGAAAGCCATACCGCTCACTTGATTGACATGAATTCTATTATCCAACATTAAAAGGCATACATTAAACAAAAATCATTCAAAGTAAAAGCAACCAGAAAACTGCGTCAAGAGTCAGGCGAAGAAGATTCCAAAAGTGGAGACGAAAGACAATTACTTATAGGAAGTCATTTAGAGTCCGTTACGAAGACTGTGGAAGAATCGAGTGATTTATCCGAGAATGTGGAAATAAAAGGGAAATGACGAAAGCTAAGGAAGATTAATTCTATAAATGGCATAAAAGGTTATTCCATATTAACAAAATTAAAAGGATTTGACATAGTTTGGTCATTTCCTAGAGATTACCTTCACGCAGATTTAATTGGCATAACACCTCAGCTATGGAATCTATGGGACAACATACGCGCTTATCCCACAAAGTAACAACAAATGCAGGTAAATACGCATTTAATGCAAATGACTTCACCGCAAGAAATACATAGACTTGTTCGACCGTTAATCAGTGAGAAGTACAAGTGGAAAGCATCAGAATGGCGCAGTTGGCTTCTCTACTACGCGATTCCATGCTTAATTGGGACTCTAGAGGAAGAAGCGGAACACGATCTCCTTCAATTCGTTTGTATTTACCAAGTACTTTATGGCGAGGAGAGCATGACATTTAATGGTCATTCCGCAAAACACATAGTCGAATGCATTCGGCACTCTGGTCTACCGTGGACAACCTCCACTTTTCCGTTCGAAAATGCTATCTTCTGTTTGAAGCTATGTGTGCACGGGCCAAAGAGTGTTTACGATCAAATGGCCAACAGAACCATCAAAGGTAATGTCTTCCAAAGTCTTGTGGAATAAGTAGTTCATAATCCAACCGTTTACAATTTTTGTAAATCGCTATTTTCGAGACATGAGGTTGGAACATTTTGTCGTAGTGGTGACATTGTTTTAATAGGAAAGGGAACCCCGAATCCCAATTACAGAATTCCTTCCGAAGGTAATAATCAGGTTCTTATATATGAACGTTATATTTCATTTAGCATGCTGATTCATTCCAAAGAATATAGCAGATCTACAAATGAAATGATACTGTGTTTCGCCTTTGCAATGAAAATTTCGCTTAAGTATTAAAGTTGATGTTCTGTCACAGAACTGCGTATGCTAAAGTTATGTGTTTTACAGTAAGTAACGTAGTTTTGTCATGTAAGGAAATTCATCCTTATCAAGATCTTCCACCAATTGAGGATATCCTTGTGAGTCGTCTATTAAAAATTGAAGAAAATGCTGGGAAGTTAATAATTCCAGCTAAGGAGTTACATGAAAAATGTGTCTATTAATTTGGCGATACTATATATATCTCAATGATGCCTAATACATGCGAAATCCAGTAAAATACACAAGAATGTGTAGCAAATAAAATAAATTTTAAGATTTTTTATGAAATCGTGTTTTTTATATTAACGACCATGTACATTTATTTAATCCGTTATTTTTGACTTTGAGGAAATTAATTTTTGTTTTTGTGTCCCAAATAGGTCCCGAATCAATTCAATTTTTGTTTTCGCCATCTGGATGGTCCCCGGACAGAACCGGTCAAACATACCGTGTAGGATCGGATTTTGTTTTCGGGTATTATATTCCCTGACAGGTCCCAGATAGGCCCGGATAAACATACACTGTAGGAAATGCTTTTTTTTAACGGTAAACTTCCAGATCGGTCACCGATAGACACGGGTAGACGTTTCTTTTGAACTTAGAGTAAACGAATTTTTGTTCTCGTGTCCTGAAAAGGTCGCGGATAGATCCAGATAGACGCATCATTTCAACTTAGAAAAAATGATTTTTTGTTCCGCTATCCCAAATAAGTAACGGACAGACCCGGATAAACATACACTTTAGGACTTGTTTCCTTTCCAACGGTACACTCACAGATAGTTCCTCGATACACCCGGATAGTTGCTTCTTGTGAACTTCTAGCGGTGCCGAATAGGTTCCAGATAGATCCGGATAAACATACACTTTATGACCTGTTTCTTCTTTAACCGTAAACTCCCAGATATGTCCCAGATAGACGTTTTTTGTGAACTTCGAGGGGTTCCGAATAGGTCCCAGATAGACCCGGATAAACATACACTTTAGGACTTGTTTCTTTTATCAACGGTAAGCTCCCATACATGTCCCGGATAGACCCATATAGACGCTTCTTGTGGACTTCAAGGGTTCCAAATAGGTCACAGATAGACCCAGGTAAACATACACTTTAGAACTTGTTTCTTTTCTCAACGGTAAACTCCCAGATATGTCCCAGATAGACGCTTCTTGTGAACTTCGAGGGATCCCGAATGGATCCCAGATATACCCGGATAAACGTACACTTTAGGACTTGTTTCTTTTTTAACGGTAAACTCCCAGAATGGTTCCTGGATTAACATGGATAGACGTTTCTTTTGAACTCAAAGGAAATGAATTTTTGTTTTTGCGTCCCGAATAGGTCCCAGATAGACACAGATAACATACACACTTGAATTTGTTTCTTTTTTAAACCGTAAACTTCCAGATATGCTCCGGATAGACCAAGATAGACGCTTTTTGTGACTTCGAGGGGTCCCAAATAGGTCACAGATAGACCCGGACAAACATACACTTTAGGAAATGTTTGTTTTTCAAACGTAAACTCCTTGATATGTCCCGGATAGAGCGCATAGACTCTTCTTGTGAATTTCGAGGAGTCCCGAATAGGTTCCAGATAGACATGGATAAACATGCACTTTAGGGCTTTTTTCTTTTTACAACGGTAAGCTTCCATATATGTCCCAGGTAGACCCAGATAGAGGCTTCTAGCGAACTTAGAGGGGTCCCGAATATGTCCCAGATAGACCCGGATAAACGTACACTTTAGGACTTGTTTCTTTTTTAAGGGTATATGATACATATGATACATATGATGATTAATTTGCATAGCGCTTAGGAATTAGTATCGATTTTTTCAGTGTTAGATTTCCCCGACTTTTTTCCTAGGATAAGAAATATTTTGTCTTCAAAATCTGGTAAATGGTAGCGAGCATGCTAATGGACGTCTCCGCACACTTTTTTTGTATTTTTTTTCAAACAATTTTGATAATTGCTAACAACGTGTGTGTATATTTCGAGGTTATGTATGTTACAATTCTCCTGAGCGCTACTTCCAAACTACACAATATTTTTGGCCGAAACCTTTAAACTTACAAATAAACATAGTAAATAATCTCCCAGAACTAACCTTGCTGGCAGGCAATCAAAAAAGTTTATTTCATCAATAATTTCCAAATTATCGGAAAGTCAGAAATGATAAACGAAGTAACGAGGACGTTCGTTATGATAGTTTATAGCATCTCCGAATACAGTTTTTAAAAATTTTCAGTTTTGTGTAAAAAACTCGCAGATGGGTCCCAGATTGACGAGGATCAACGTTTATTTTGCACTTAAAGGAAATGAATTTATGTTTGTGTGTCCCGAATAGGACCCGGATAGACACGGATGACATAGACACTACGACTTCTTTCTTTTTTCAACGGTAAACTCCCAGATATGCCCCTGATAGACCCAGATTGATGCTTTTTGTGAAATTTAATGGGTCCCGAATAGGTCACAGATAGATCTGGATAAACATACACTTCAGGAGCCGTTCCTTTTTAACCGTAAGCTCCCAGAAATGTCTCGGATAGACCCAGATAGACGCTTCTTGTGAACTTCGAGGGGTCCCGAATAGGTCACAAATAGACCCGGACAAACACACACTTTAGAACTTGTTTCTTTTTTCAACCGTAAACTCCCAAATAAATTCCGGATAGACGCTTCTCGTGAACTTCGAGGGGTCCCGAATAGGTCCCAGATAGACCCGAATAAACATACACTTCAGGAATCGTTTCTTTTTTCAACCGTAAGCTCCAAGACAAACATAAACTTTAGGACTTGTTTCTTTTTTCTACCGTAAACTCCCAGATATGTCCCGGATAGACTCGGATGGACGCTTCTCGTGAACTTCGAGGGATATCAAATAGGTTCCAGATAGACCCGGATAAATATACACTTTAGGAATCTTTTCTTTTTTCAACCATAAACTCCTCAATATATCCCAGATAGACCCGGATAGACGCTTCTTGTGAACTTTGAGGTGTCCCGAATAAGGCACAGATAGACACGGACAAACATAAACTTTAGGACTTGTTTCTTTTTTCTACCGTAAACTCCCAGATATATCTCGGATAGACCCGGATGGACGCTTCTCGTGAACTTCGAAGGATATCAAATAGGTTCCAGATAGACCCGGATAAATATACACTTTAGGAATCTTTTCTTTTTTCAACCGTAAACTCCTCAATATATCCCAGATAGACCCGGATGGACGCTTTTCGTGAACTTCGAGGGGTCCCAGATAGACCCGGATAAACATACAACTTTAGGACTTGTTTCTTTTTTCAACGGTAAGCTCCCAGATATTTCCTGCTTAGACTCGGATAGATACTTCTAGTAAACTTCGAGGGGTCGCGAATATGTCCCAGATAGACCCGGATAAACGTACACTTTAAGACTTGTTTCTTTTTTCAACGGTAAGCTCCCAGATATTTCCTGCTTAGACTCGGATAGATGCTTCTAGTAAACTTCGAGGGGTCGCGAATATGTCCCAGATAGACCCGGATAAACGTACACTTTAAGACTTGTTTCTTTTTTGAACAGTAAAATCTCAGGAGGGTCCCGGATAGACACGGATAGACGTTTATTTTGAACTTAGAGGAAATGAATTTTTGTTTTTGTATCCCAAATAGGTCCCGGGTAGACGATCGTTTTGACTTAGAAAAAATTAATTTCTGGTTCCGCGTCCCGAATATATACCAGATAGACCCGGACAGTTCATCACTTTGATTTTTATTAAAATAAAGGATTGGTCAGGTCTCCCTGATAGAACCCGGATAGATTCGTTAAAGTTCCGGATAGGAAATAATTATACGTATAGAGAGCGAATGGTCCCGTATACAAGAGTTATCCGGTTTTTATCAGGAACGTGTCCGGTTTCTATCGGATCCTATCAGGCATTTTAAGCAGGGTGCAAATCGAGTCTAATCATCCCAGTCAACTTTTCTTTCGGAACTTATGTGATATGCAATCAAGCGATGATGACTTCTTTTTAAAGATCCCAGGCTCTGCGCACGATAGGCAGACGATTGGATCTTTTTAATTCTTCAATAACAGAAAATGCTTAACGTCTTAATAAGACTAGATAGAAAATAATGTTTTTCAAATTAGAATTATTTCTTGAAAAAAAGATCCTACTCCATCTTCACTCCATTAGGAATTGAACCACAAAACTTCTGATTTCCGGTCAAGTGCTTTTTCAATTAAGCTGTTAGAGGGATCAGAATAAGAGCTCTTAACTCAAGAAAATAACGCTAATTTTTAGCTAGGTGTTAATGGTATAAGTAATTATTTTTTAATTTGTCTGCTATATCAACAGAGATTTACCTTACCGACAGTAGATCAACCTTCCAAACCATGAAGGCCGAAAATCTACACAATATCGATCAAGTTAAGAGTCCTCAATAACAGAAAATGCCTAACGTCTTAATAAGACTGAATGGAAAATAATATTTATCACATTAAAATTATTTCTTGAAAAAAAGATTCTACTCCATCTTCACTCCATTGGGAATCGAACCACAAAACTTCTGATTCCCGGTCGGGTGCTTTTCCAATTAAGCTATTAGAGGGATCATAATAAGAACTCTTAATTCAAGAAAATAACGCCAATTTTTAGCTAGGTGTCAATGACTTTTTTACATCCAACCACCTTGCAGAATTTTTTTCTTAAATTGTGCCATAATTCTTACCGTAAAAGTAAAAACATTAACTCATCTCGATTTCAAACAATTTGCTAACCTGATCTTCAATTTTAAATCAGCGTTAAGTATAACGCTGAATCAAATATACGCTGGCAAATCAGTGATTTTTCTGAACCGCACCAACTTATAGCTTTAACTAACTATTAAATTATATATGATAACATTATTACCGTAATTTAGTCTAAACTTTATTTGATTGATTTTTATTATTCAAATATGATCGAAATTTTTACTTTAAATCGCCTTCAAACAGTAAATCGAACCCACCATAAAAAATTCATTTGGTCAACAAAATGAAATGGGATTTGAAAATACTTACAATTTTTATTCAAGTTTAAAATAAATTTTTCCCAGGGCGAGCCTCAGCTACAGGGCGGGTCGCAGGTGGTGGATAGGGAATGCCTTGAGTAAATTATCGTTTCATTGTAACTGTATATTTATATACTTTTTCAATTATAAAAATGAAACAATTTAAGTATATATACTTCAATATCAATATGAATTAAAATAATATATATTTATTGAAATAATACATCTCTCAGGGCAACTGTGAATAATGATAATGGGTAAATATGGAAAAAATATTAAAATTATATAATTATGAATCAAGTTTGTATTTTATTTTGCAATGTCTGAATAAGCAGTCCCAGACCGAGCCACATAAAATTTAATGAAATTAGTTTTTAGATAATATACTATAATTAATAAAATTAAATACAATGTTTATTATAATAGAATTGAATAGAATTAATTTTTACATTCTATCCCTGATGAAAAGGAATTGGTTTTATTTTTAAATTCTCATCCTAATGAGAAGGTATCGTTTTTATGAAAAATTTAACATTGTCAGTATTATATTTCGAAAATAAATTTAAAAAGTGAGCGCATTTTTCAACTGTTTAAAACCATATTTTTTCAAGATTTAAGAATTCTATGTACGGTTATTCATTGAACTCAGAAACGCAAACAATTTATCCTAATTATTTTTTTCTACAAAATAAAAATTATTAACGTTGTAGCATTTTTGAAAAAAAAAACTAAAATGAAGACTTTAGCCAAACAACGAATGACACTAAAAAAAAGCCAAAAGAAGAAAAATTGATTTTTGAAAACCCTACAAAATTATTGTGAAAACTTGTTTAATTTTGCCGAAAAGATAAAATTCCAAAATTTGTTCGTACAAAAAATGATGAAAAATAACCAAATTTAATTTTTTGGCCAAAGCATGAAGGATACGAAAATATGAATAAACTTAATAATTGCGCGTCCTGAAAAGATCTACTTATTTGTTATTAATCACTTTTCAATAGGACGTGTGGTTTTTGTTTTTAGTCGTAAAAAACAGCATAAAAATAGAAAAATAAAACATTTTTGAACTAACAGCACAAGCTACGAATACATGAGACAAAACTTGTGTATCCTAAAAAGAGCTACAAATTTTTAATAATTATTTCTAATGCGCAGTTTTTGCTTCAGGCGTACAAGGTACAAACTTAAATTAACAGAAAAAA
>NC_046659.1:8648153-8659213 GCF_010883055.1 Belonocnema kinseyi | reverse complement strand
TAGATAGGATGACTAGATTTTCTTTCAGTCGCAAAAAATAAAATCAACAATAAAAACTAAAATTTTTGGAAAAAGGACAGAAAAGACGGAAGAGAACATATGATCCTATATAGAATCCTATACAGGTTCTTGTATAGGACTTTATATAGGTTCCTGCATTAGACCCTGTGCAGATGCGCAGTCGTTTTGCTTTGATCGTAAAAAACAAAATTAAAAATAAAAAAATAATAAAAACAAGGAAATAAAAATTAGTATTATTCAATTTTCATGCATATTATGAATTGTAATGATTTAAATTTCTTGAAATGATACATTTTTCAGCGCAGTAGAGAATATAATTTAAAGCAGACTAAGAAACAAATATTAAAATTATCATCATAAATACAATTTCTTTTTCACCATGCAATATCTGAATAAGCAATCCTAGGCAGAGTTACATAAAAAATGTATTATATTTGATATAAAAGTGTTGAGTGTAATGTAGAAAAGTTTACATGCTGGACAAAATCGAGTGCGAAGCACGAGTTATGTGATGGGAATGTGTTCGTTAAACCTGAAAGAGCTTTAACAAAAGGGAGTTAACAATCACAAAATTACAGTTGTCGATCCGTTGACCTTTGATTTTAAAAGATCTGTGCACGAATGCAGGACAAATTCCATGACCGAACTCGGAGTGCGAGAGCTATCAGTCGCACGCCGTAGGTGCGCTCAAGCTCGCGAACTGAACTCTTTTAACAAAAGAGAATTCAGAATCACAAAAGTACAGTAGTGAGGGTTTTCAATCTTAATTTCAAAGGCTTTGCACAAGAATGTGCGAAAATATAAAGACCGAGCGCGTAGCACGAGGTAAGTACATAATGAAGCGCGAGATAAATATATCATCGAGGGCAAATCAATTACTTTTACTTAACTTAATACAAAACAGAGACTGAAGATTTGAAGGCGGGTTCATTGGGATGACCTAACAATAAAAGCAAAAAAGCCACAAAAGTTCCAAAGGTATACATAATTTTAATGGATGATTTGGTTACTTACATTGATAGCATGAGTAGTTCTATTCCAATTTCCTTGGACAATTTAGTATTGTTTTATTCCTTTTGAGTCCTCGTCGGTGAACAATAATTTGTGTAATCATATCCAAGAATGTTTATGAATTTCGTCGAATTAATAATTTTATGGCGTAAAATGCCCGCAGATCGACTTCTCTTCAGAACTACAATACAAGTTTTACCCTCACGGTTGGGTGTCTAACGAAAGGTGAAAAGCTTCCGACCCACCTCGTGTTCGAGGTGTGGGCGAAGCTACCGCGCATGAACCATACTAGGGTCCTGAGGCCGCATATTCGACGTTTGAGCCGCGGGACAGTTAGAAATCTGACGTATTGACAATATTTAAATTTGATTTTAAAGTTATGAAAGACATCGAAACAAAATTATCATATTGACGTCTACGGATATATATTTTAAGTAATGTTAATTGTTCTATAGCGTAGATAAGTTATTTTCCTGTTACATTCTCCCCTTTTAAACCGTAACGTCAAGGTGAGCATATGACGACTGTGTTCCTGAAACTGAATAACGTTTCAATAATTATATAAAATAGAATATCTCTCAGTACCCAGTTGATCGAATATGGTTCTTAAGTAATTGAGTAATCATGCCCCGTCGAATAATTTTAACTGTATATAATTGACATAAGTTTCAAAATAGTATACCTCTGGAACTTGGCTTCGACTATTATTTAAGCTTCATCAGTATTTTATCATCTGATAGAGGCATGACGTTACAATTAATGAAACTGATCGGGGCCCAGTATTCAACTGTTTTACTTAGTTGTAACTAATTCCTCGAAATTAGCATAAAATTTCAAGAACGTTGCTTGCCGAAACGAAAAGAAGAATATAAGAGAATATAAAACAAACTTTAGACATGAGCGGAAAATCTTTTGACAGTTTATCGGTGAGTATAAGATAAGATGATGCTGATTGTCAAAACGAAAACTAAACTAATAGTGGTAACAAGGATTAATCTAATATTAAATCTAAAGTGTCGAGCACAAGACATAATATGTTAATCAAGGTCTTCGGTCGACAGAGTGAGTTTTTAAACTCAGCTCACTTGGTTGACATCTTCTTGAACTTTGTCGAGATGATGACCTTGATCTCGTCACTATCGTTGGGCTCTGGTCTTTGCCTCATAATTTCGTCCAGGGATTTTTTTACGAACGGCGAAAAGAGGGCCTGAATTGCCAGCTTTCTTTTCTCCTCCGACAGTTGGACAGCACTCTTAGCGTCGAGATTTATGAGGGTATCAGCCGTCTGAAGGACGTTTTCCCTGATTAGAAAGCTTCTAAGGCAGTTGGGATAGTCCCTAGGATCGTCGAATTTGACCTTCCCGTTTCTCTTTAACATTTCCAGGCCCTCGCCAAATAGATAACGGTGGTCGGCGGGAACGGCTCAAGAAGGCCAGGTAGCGTAGTTGAGCCTCAACCAGTCGACCAGTCCCTGATAACAGATGTTACAGTCAGTGCATTCTGGGCAAAACAACGCAATCTCTTCAGCTGGTTCGAAACAGGTGGCAGGTTTGAGGATCGATCAGAGTTTGATGCTGTCGAATCCCCCATCTCGCTGATGATGAGGTACGTCGAATCAGGGACAGCAACGTAATTCCCACAGTTGTCGATTTGACGCTGAAAGCACAATTTGCTGAGCACGCAAGCTTCGACGTGGGATTTTTAAATCTGAAACGCTGTACTTTCCCACTACTTTACCGGTCCATCTGTCAATTCCACCTTAACCGGTCCACAGATTCTGCTAACAAAAGCAGGCCCTACCAATTTATGTGCCAACCTCGAGAAATATGCGTCTGCCTTATGACTTAATTTTTTATTTGGATAATAGACTTAAGTTTCCACTTTAATTTTTATCGATTCAACTCTACCTGAATTAAACTCGGCCAAACGTTTCTCGGAGTTTTTCTTAATTTGACTTTCTATTTCATGACGAAATTTGTCAATTTTATTCATTCGTTTTACCCAATAATGAACAAAATTGTCGGTTGTGACGTCAGTTCGCGTTTGTGAATCCACAGTGTCGAAAAATAATTGTACCCAGGGATATTGCAATGGTCTTGTGGTTAATTGTCCCTTAATCGGTCATTTCTGGCCAATTATAATTTTGGCCAATTCTATCTAATGTTTTATAACGACCCAAGTGTCATCGTGATCAGGGCGATAATAAAATAACTCGTCATCTTCGATCTTCGAGTCGGAAGATCGGTCTGGTTGATTTTCGACGAGTTTAAACTTGGTCTCGTACCAATCCTGGTCACAAATCGTGTTCAACAGAACTCGTTCCTGGATAGTCTCTTCGATGACTCTTTCCCATCCATTCGAATATACGGCAACATTAAATATGCGCAAGAGTGCGTCAGGAGCCTCATTTGTGGTCCCTCGTCGATGTTCAACTGTTATATCATGCTGATAAAGGTAGATTGCCCATCTAGCAAGGCGAACTAAAGGATTTTTCAATTCATGTAGCTATTGCAATGCTTGATGATCGGTAACGACCTTGAACGACATACCTTCTAAATAGCATCTTAGTTTCTCGACGGACCAAACTACTGCTAGGCCCTCTTTTTCATTAGTTGCATAATACAACTTTGAGTCTCTCAATGGTCGACTCAGAACTTCAACAAAAATTCTCAATTCCCGTTTCCGGATTCTTTTGACCAGAATTGCACCCAAACCAAAATCGCTAGCATCGGTGTACAAAATGATGGTTTGTCCAGCAATTGAGACATATAGTCGAGAAGTCTCGACAAGAGCTTTCTTGACATCGACGAATGATTTCTGTTCAACCTCGGTCCACCTCCAGGGAACTTTTGGACTTGTCAATTTATTCGAAGGGCCCTGAATTCTGGCTACGATCTTTAAATGCCTATGATACCAGTTCACAAGACCATTAAACTGTCCCAATTGAGTTCAATCCTTAGGGACTGGAAAGTCAATTAATGGCTGAATTTTCTCGGGGAATTTTCACTGTGCAATTTCTTTTGTAAACAACTTCAAGGCTATTTTCAATGACGCATTACATTTTGTGATGTTTAAAAATTATATCTGCACGTGTGGTATTTAATGTAAAAGGTTCTAGAACAATTAGACAAAGAGGGAGATATGTTACTAAACAAGGATAGCAATTGCGCATCTATAAAAGGGCGCTTTGCATACATTCTTCTCAGTTGTCATCAAGCATTTGTTGAATACACACAAACCTGTAAAAAGTGAAGTGAAAATTGATAGAGATTTTGAACTGTTTTCGTGTTTTATACAATTTATTATAAACATTTTTGTAAACATTCTTTTTAAAAAAATAACACGAACGTCAACATATTCCACCTGTGCAATGAAGATAGGAAACCTGCTGTCTCTTAGAAATTGGTTAGTGCTCCTTGTATGGTTTTTTAAACTTAAACTACATTAAAAATATTAAACTATTTAAATTTAAAATCAAATTAAATTACATTTTCTTTAAATTTAAACTCAGTGCAATTCGTTGAAAATATTATTTGTGAAATTTTTGAAGTATAAAAGTCACTTCATAGCGAAAAATTGTTTCCAGTTTTCTGCTAGCCTTCGAGTGATCAATCAACATGGACTCACTGGACTGCAGAAAGCTTATTTAAATTTATGAAGACACCTATGAAGTGTTGCATGAAAATGCAACAACTTCCGAAATAGCCTATTGGACACATCAGTGCACGCAGGATATTCGGAGGTTGAACAAAATTCTGAGGCAGGAAAAGGAGCATCTCTCTCTCTCTCTGGGAGAAGAAAAATAAATTGCTATTAACAATTGGACTACTATCATAAAAAACCGCACATTCAAGAAACTTCAGAAGAGTGGAACTAGCGTGAATAAGGGTTTAGATAGGAAAGGAGATAGAATCAGATGACAGGATCTAGAGTCTGCTTTTAAAAGTCGAGTGAGCACAAGTTTGGTTATAAATTTAACGCATAAAGATTTAGATGATTTTTTCATGGATGCAAAAACAATGATTACACATAGGCTAAAAAATGCTTTGAAAACTTTCGTGGGGGGCTTAAAAACGAATCTAATTCCTGCAGCAAAATTTAGTGCTATAGAAGAGGATAGAGCAATCGAATCAATAAAATTTTTTAATACTAAAAATGAACTTATTTTAGGAGCAACCAAAATAAATTAGTGGTTTGAAAGTAAGGTTAAGTGCAAAATTTTAATTAAAGTAGAGGATTTCCAGGAACAAAAGTCTGGCTGGAGATTAGAAGAGATTATAAATTTAAATGTTAATATAAATAAATACGCACCTTTTGCAGTAGGCTCATCAACTTTCATCCGATTACCTAAATTTATTAGAGAAAAAAGAGCAGTTGTAAATATGAAGAACAGTGATGAGTACTGTCTTCTTTGGTTGTTAATGGCGGCCCTTTGTCCTGCTGACAATAATGGAAATTTGACTAGTTCCTATCCACATTCATTCCTACAATTCATCTGTTAATTATTGAAAATAGAGATTTTGATTATGATAACAATGACTGAAAGTAATCCAGTGTATCATTTCGCATGGATTAAAAATCTCTCTCGATTAGTTAGTTCACAATTTTCGAAAGGAAAACGTTATATAATCTTTTGTGACAGGTACTTGTGTCACTTTCAACTTGAAAAATCTCTAATTAATCATAGAGCTGATTGCGAAAATCTGAATCATTATAGAGTAATGCTTCCAACAGAAAAGGATGGTAGGAATATATTAAAGTTTAAAAATCACAGATGCAAAGAAAATGTACCATTTGCAGTATATGCAGATATTGAGTGTTTGCTGGAACCAGTTACAAATTCACAAACAAATAAAGCGCCGTATCAAAAGCATATCGCTAATAGTGTTGCGTATTATACAAAATGCAGTTTTAATTATTCAGCCTTAGAACCTAAAGTATATCGTGGAAAGGATTGCATTGAATGGTTTATAAAATATTTAAAAGATTTAGCGGTAAAAGTAAATTCTCTTTTGAAAAATCAAGTACCAATGGAAAAATTAACATCGAAAAAAAAACAAGATTTTCAAAATGCAACATTCTGTCATATTTGCGAAAAAGAATTTAAGAAAGAAGATGTTAAACATCGCGACCATTGTCACTTGACTGGAAAGTACCGTGGTCCAGCACATGGAAGCTACAACATTAATTACAAAGACTCTCATATCATTCCAATAGTTTTTCATAATTTATCTGGCTACGACTCACACTTTTTCATTAAAGAATTAGCATAAAGTTTTGAGGGACATGTGTCCTTACTGCCTGTAAATAAAGAAAAGTATATCTCATTTACAAAAGATGTTCCAAATACTAGAGTTAAACTTAGATTTATTGATTATTTCCGTTTCATGCCGAGTAGTTTGGAAAAATTAGCCCCATATCTCAATGACAGCGAGAAAACAATAACGAGAAAATTTTGTAAAAATGACAGTGAATTCAATTTTATTAACAAGAAAATGTGTCTTCCCATACGACTACATTGATAGTTGGAAGAAATTAAAGGAAGATAGTTTACCTCCAAAAGAGGCATTTTATTCCAAATCAAACGATTGCCACATTTCTGACGAAAACTATCCACACGCTTGTAAAGTGTGGGAAATTTTTGATTTGCAAAATTTAGGACAGTATTCAGATCAGCACCTTAAAACCGATATTTTATTTTTGGCTGACATTTTTGAAAATTTTAGAAAAACTTGTTTAGCAACATATAAGTTATATCCATTGAATTATTACACAGCACCGGGACTTTCTTTTGATGCAATGCTAAAGTACACTGAAATCAAACTAAACATACTGACTGATGTGGAAATGCTACTATTAATTTAGAAAGCAATCAGAGGTGGCGTTTCACAATGCTCTAACAGTTTTGCAAGAGAAAACAATAGATTTACGGGGGGAGATTTTAATTTATGCGATCCGGAATCATACATTTTTTATTTGGATATTAACAATCAGTATGGTAAAGCTACGAGTGAGTTTTTACCATATCAAGATTTTGAATGGTTTCAAAATTTCGAAAATGATCCAAACTTTTTCAATGTGCCTGATGATTCACCTGAAGGTTACATTCTTGAAGTGGATCTACAGTATCCTGAAGAGCTTCATGATTTGCACAAGGACCTTCTATTGTATCCAGAACACTTTGTGCCTCCTGGTTCAAAATGTCAGATTTCAAAATTAGTAACCAATTTGCTACTAAAGAAAAACTATGTATTACATTACCGAAACCTAAAAATGTACTTAGAATTAGGCATGAAACTAACTAAAATTCATCGAGCGCTAAAATTCAAGTAAAAAGCGTGGCTAAAAGACTACATTGATTTAAACACTGAACACAGAAAAAGAGCAACTAACGAATTTAAGAAAAAAATCCATAAATTGATGAACAAATGGGGAGGGGAAATATGGTGCAAAGGTTTAATTGCTAAGCCAAATTTTCATATCTGTACCATATTTGATGAAAATATGGTCATTATTGAAATGAAAAAAACAAAGATTTTTTTCAATACACCTACCTGCATTGGTTTCACAGTCCTTGATATCTCAAAAATTATCACGTACGATTTTCATTACAACTATATTCTACCAAACTTGGGAAATTCCGCAAAATTGCTATATACAGATACAGAGAGTATCATCTATCATTTCACTATTCCCAACTTTTACGATTAAATTAAACGAGACATCCGTAAATTTGACACATCAGATTATCCACCACACAATTTTTACGGAATTCCTCTAAAAAATTAAAAAAATTTCGGATTAATGAAAGATGAATGCAACGGAAAAATAATGACGGAATTTGTGGGTCTGAGATCAAAATTATATGCGTATAAAGTTTCGGGTGAAGAAGAAGATGAAGAAAAGAGAGCCAAAGGTATAGAAGGATCAACACTAAACCATAAAATTCGATGATTATAAGCAGACTCTCATTTCTTGTCAGAATCTGATTAAAACTCAACACCTAATCCGAAGCCGAAAGCATGAAGTGCATACCATCATCCAAGATAAGATTGCTCTTATCTGACATGATGACGAACGAATGCTGCTCCCCGGTACTACAGATACTCTTCCATGGGGATATAAATATACAGCTTGTGAATCCATGGAAATCGATGCAATGTAAAAACGTATATAATTATTGATTATTTGTATATATGTAAAAAATGTCATTGTAGGCAACTAAGATTGTATATATGAGAAGAAAAACAAGCGAGGTGAAATATGGGTGGAGGAATGAGAGAGATAGAATATATACTGTCTAGAAAGGTTGATGTATCAGATTTATAGTCTAAATATTATAGTTTGCTGTGGTTGGAATCAAAATAATCTTTTGTAATAAAGATATAATATAAATTGTATATATGTAAAAATTATAAGAAGGAATAAAAAATGTACAATTGTTTGTACAAAATACAAGTTATTGCAAAATAAAAAGAAAAATAGTTGAACATAGAATGATGTTTTTTATTGAATACAACCCTGAAAAATATCATTTTAAGTGTATTTCTTTATATCAAAAATCATTTGCTTTAATTGAATTTGAAAAAAGTTAAATGCAGATAATTTTTCTTAAACTGATTTAGCTATCGGATGCAACCTGATCCAGCAGACGTAAGCTCCCAACTCCGAGGATGACGTTTTTTGAAGCCACAATGCCAACGATGTTCACTGATCTACCCATTCGCATATCTACTATTCGCACGAAATCCTGCGACAACCGCAGGATTTCGCCGGGAGCGGGTGCTAATCTGGAAAATTGCACCCGCTCCCAGCTTATTCGCGGTAAAATTTCAGCCACAACCACGTCTCACGACCGTGAAATAGGTGGTTACAGTCTGTAAAGGAATCAATATGACGATCCAGCAAAAGTCTCGTGCACCCTAAGAACACGGAGCAATCCAAGGACAACCGCCTTCTACATTTTTCCCGTAAGTGTTTTAGCATATTGTTGACACGCAGGGATGCTCTTTAGGCCATTAGCAAGTGAAAGCTTGGCACCTCCAAGAGCGCCGATGATAAGGACAATTAGTTTGACAGAATATTCCGGGTACAATCATTGCAACTCTCTTATAAGGTCTCGATACCTCTCTTTCTTTTCATTCTCCTTGGCTATGATGTTTTTGTCAGCTGGTGCCGAAAATTCGATAACGAACATGGTTCGCTTCTCGCAGTCAAGAAGAACCATGTCAGGCCTCGAGTGAGCAACAGAAACAATTGTCGAGAATATAAAGTTCCAGTATATGCGGCACTTCATATTCTCGACAATTGACTCAATTTCCCTAGGAGCATTTAGAGGAGCGATATTAAGGTTAATGCCGTAAGAGTGACAGAGAAGGTAATAAAGCACTCTTAGTGCCGCGTTGTGCCTTTAAATGTAGGTCGTTCCCGCGTGAGTTGGACAACTAGATAGTATGTGAGCTAAATGCTCGGGGTGTGCATGGCACGCCCTGCAGCTATCATCGGGAATGTCTTGGCTCAAAATGTGGCGACGGTATGTTAAGGTGGAAATGACACCGTCTTGGCATGCAAAACTGAAACCCTCCGTACCAGACTTCAATCTGGGCGATTTAAGGAAAGCAAACGTTAGCTCACAAGACATTGACTGATCCTTCACATTTCTGTGAAAGATACCGTGCATCCTCTTATCGAGGAGCTGTTCACGAAAGTTTTTCTCTTGTGCTTTCTTAATCCGGGCTTTCAGGACTGAGTACTCGAAATAGATAAGATTTTATGCATTTTGCTCACCCCTAATATTCAATTCAAGTCCGAGTGTTTCGGCAGCCTCCTCCGCTGCTTTGTACAGAAATGCTACTTTGCTCACTTCTTCGTGATTCTTGATCATTTTAAGAAGAGAGTCTCTTCCATTTGCAACTTTATATGCTGTGCCCAGAATAATCCTGTTGTGAAGACATTCAAGACTCAATATTCCGCGACCCCCTTGACGGCGTGAGATGTACAGTCGCGGAACGGAAGACTTAAGATGCATGCTTTCGTTCATGTGCATAACCTTTCTTGTCCCGATATCAAGAGATCTGAGCTCATTCTTCGTCCATGGAACTACTCCAAATGAATAGAGTAGTACCGAGACGGCAAGCCTGTTCGTTGCAGATACTTTGTTCCTCGCCGACAGTTCGGAAGACCAAATCTGTCGGATGAAATTTTTGAATCCGCTTCGGAGAGTATCCTTTATAGATGTCACATCCTGAATGTGACTCTGTGGCACGCCCAGGTATGTATAAGTCTCTCCAGCGCAAAGGTGTCTTATGGCCAAATGCTGATGGGTTGAAGAAAACTTCTTCCACCAGAAGGTTTTGATACAATCTGGTCCCGGTGCGGAATAGTTCTTCATCCCTCTTAATACTTTTTTCACCTCCTCGGTAGTGATGGGTGGGCATTCTTTATCAGGTATTATGAGGACAACACATAACTCCTTGAAGCTATTTATATTTTCTGAGTCGTCGTCCAGTCTATGCTGAACTTCGTAGGCTTCTCTCCAAAATACTTCGACCTCCTCTGGTTTGGGTGGGTGTTCGACAGTAACTGGAGGGTCTTAGAAGAGTCGAGATGGGTCAGAGAGAAACTGTTGATTTTCTCTGACCCACCCCTCCCGCCGCTCCAGACTTCTCTTAGCGTCAGATAGTATCCGTATTCTCTCAACAATATGCTGCCTGATGGTCAGAATTGTTAAGTATGTGATAACGGGTCCGGAGTACGCGCGCAAACTTTCGAACCTTGGCGGGAAAACTCCTGCCAGATATGATATAGTAAATCACACACTGAATGCGGGACGCGTACTGTCTTGCCAAGCCTATCTTAATGTCAAGTTGATACATTCGTCTTTTGCTCTTATGATTAACCGTTAGTTTTGTTTTACGGTTCGCATCAGGCCAAAGCTCTCGCTGCATTATACACACAATAATTGATAGCCCAGAGGTCGGATTCTCCGGAAAAATGTCCACGAAGCTCGTCATCCATTTCAGCCAGAT
>NC_046659.1:8645049-8648053 GCF_010883055.1 Belonocnema kinseyi | reverse complement strand
ATAGCCCCTTTTACGGAGTAGTTCAGCATGGTTTCGCAGACGTTGCTGCGAAAAGTGCGATAGCTCCGGGTGTTCCTCGCACCACAGAGCATGCAGCCGTGCAATGTAACCCCGTTCAGGGGTAACACTCGCATCATAGCACTCTAGCAAGTTGTGATTCAGTCGCACCGTCCACCCAAAGGTTGCGAGATCCTGCCGATTCATCGCATTGATTCCATTTTCATTGGCTCCCCCAGCTCTAGATTAGTCGGCATTGCTAGCCGACCCTTGCATGCGGGGCTCTACAAGGACGGACGAACTCCTTTCCCTAGCTTCTCGTGGGAACAACAATGACAACACCAAACATAGTTGTAGTAAGTGCGGTTCAAAACGACAAAACGCGCACGGCTCCCGACAATGTGTCGGCCAACAATGCCGACCAATCTAGAGCTGGGGGTGCCAATGAAAATGGATTCAATGCGATGGATCATCAGAATCTCGCGACCTTTGGGTGGGCGGAGCAACTGAATCACGACTTGCTAAAGTGCTACGATGCGAGTGTGACCCGTGAACGGGGTTACATGGCACGGCTGCAAGCTCTGTGGTGCGAGAAACACCCGGAGCTATCGCACTTTTCGCAGCAACGTCTGCGAAACCATGCTGAACTACTCCGTAAAAGAGGCTATGTAAGCGGACCGCCTACTCTACCACAGCTAGAACAAGCCGGCAACAAAGAAAGAGAGGCAACACTAAGACCAACCGCGGGCAGGCATCCAATAGATGAAGAGCGATGCTTTACGACCCGGAGAAACATCAACACCAAGGTTTCTCTCAAGCCTAAAGATCTGGCTGAAATGGATGACGAGCTTCGTGGACATTTTTCCGGTGAATCCGGCCTCTGGGCTATCAATTATTGTGTGTATAATGCAGCGAGAGCTTTGGCCGATGCGAACCGTAAAATAAAACCAACGGCTGATCGTAAGACCAAAAGCCGAATGCATCAACTTGCCATAAAGATAGGCTTGGCAAGACAGCACGCGTCCCGCATTCAATGTGTGATTGACTACATCACATCTGGCAGGAATTTTACCGCCAAGGTTCGAAAGTTCGCGCGCGAACTCCGGAACCGTTATCACACACTTAACAACTCAAAGCTGCTGACCATCAGGCAGCATATTATTGAGAGAATACGTATACTATCTGAAGCTAAGAGAAGTCTAGAGCGGAGGGAGAGGTCGGTCAGAGAAAATCAACAGTTTCTCTCTCACCCATCTCGACTCTTCCAAGACCCTCCAGTTACTGTCTAACACCCACCCAAACCAGAGGAGGTCGAAGTACTTTGGACAGAGGTTTACGAAGTTAAGCATAGACTGGACGAAGACTCAGAAAATATAAATGGCTTCAAGGAGTTATGTGTTGCCCTCATAACACCTGATAAAGAATGCCCACCCATCACCACCGAGGAAGTGAAAAAAGTATTAAGAGGGATGAAGAACTATTCCGCACCAGGACCAGATTGTATCAAAACCTTCTGGTGGAAGAAGTTTTCTTAAACCCATCAGCATTTGGCCCGTATTTTCACCTCATATTTGAAGTCGGAAGAGCCGATTCCAGAGTGGTTGGTGGAAGGGCGCACAATACTCCTGCCGAAAATAGGCAACTTAGCTGACCCGAAGAACTAGAGGCCAATAACTTGTCTGAACACGCTTTATAAGATATTCACAGCTATCCGAAATGATAGGATTGTTCGGGCAATTGAACCTGTGTGGCAAGAAATGTATGAACAACGAGGCTCAAAGAAAGGCGACACCATGAGCCCACTCCTCTTTTGCCTTACATTATTGCCACTATCTCTAGCACTGCGCTATTCCGACGGTTACTTGTGCGGCAAACCTGCAGATCGAAAGTACAAGGTCACTCATGTATTTTACATGGACGATCTTAAGATCTATGCTAAAAACAGAGAGCAACTGCATCTACCTCTGGGGATTGTCGAACGATATACTAAGGAAATTGGAATGGAATTTGGGTTAGACAAATGCGCCAAGGTTCATTTGAAGCGAGGAAAACCTAATGGCATCCCTGAAGATCCTGAGCTCGTTGATAGAAGCCCCGTACGACACCTTTGCGCTGGAGAGGCTTATACATACCTGGGCGTGCCACAGAGCCGCATTCAGGATGTGACATCTATAAAGGATACTCTCCGAAGCAGATACAAACGTCTCATCCGACAGATTTGGTCTTCCGAACTGTCGGCGAGGAACAAAGTATCTGCAACGAACAGGCTTGCCGTCCCGGTACTACTCTATTCATTTGGAGTAGTTCCATGGACGAAGAACAAGCTCAGATCTCTTGATATCGGGACAAGAAAGGTTATGCACATGAAGAAAAGCATGCATCTTAAGTGTTTCGTTCCGCGACTGTACATCTCACGCCGTCAAGGGGGTCGCGGAATATTGAGTCTTGAATGTCTTCACAACTGGATTATTCTGGGCACAGCATATAAAGTTTCAAATGGAAGAGACTCTCTTATTAAAATGGTCAGGAATCACGAAGAAGTGGGCAAAGTAGCATTTCTGTACAAAGCAGCGGAGGAGGCTGCCGAAAAACTCGGACTTGAATTCAGTATTAGGGGTGAGCAAAATGCATCAAATCTTATCTATCTCTAATACTCAGTCCTGAAAGCCCGGATTAAGAAAACACAAGAGAAAAACTTTCGTGAACAGCTCCTCGATAAGAGGTTGCACGGTATCTTCCACAGAAATGTGAAGGATCAGTCAATGTCTTGTGAGCTAACGTTTGCTTTCCTTAAATCGCCCGGATTGAAGTCTGGTACGGAGGGTTTCAGTTTTGCATGCACACCCCGAGCATTTAGCTCACATACTATCTACTTGTCCAACTCACGCGGGAACGACCAACATTTAAAGGCACAATGCGGCACTAAGAGTGCTTTATTACCACCTCTGTCACTCCTACGGCATTCACCTTAATATCGCTCCTCTAAATGCTCCTAGGGAAATTGAGT
>NC_046659.1:8615047-8644949 GCF_010883055.1 Belonocnema kinseyi | reverse complement strand
GAAATTTTACCGCGATTTCGCTGGAAGCGGGTGCAATTTTTCAGATTAGCACCCGCTCCCGGCGAAATCCTGCGGTTGTCCTTGTGACAAATTTTTAATTATTTATATATGTATATGTATGTATGTATGTATGTATGTATGTATGGAAAAATCACTTCTTACCTCTATAAATCAATATAATAATCAGTATATAAGTACTCTTCTAAAATCATCCAGTATTTCAATAAAATTACATTTTCAATTGCGTGTGAAGGACATTTCAGATCAAGCAGGTCAACAATTTCGCATGCTATTTCTACAAATTATTTCAACCAATTATTTTTTTCCAATCCTTTTACATAAATTGTTGTTGCATCTTTCAAAGTGTACTCGAGTTTTATAGGTACTAAAGACAGTCTAACAGTCTAACGCTAGACAATAACCACTCTATTTTATTGATTTCAATTTTATACTGCCCAAGGGGGGCTGTTTGCAAGATGGCATTTGCCATCCGGTATTCTGTATGTATTGTGATTGTCCTGGATTTAGAAATACATAATTTTTCATGAGACTAGTCAGACGAATATTTTTATTTCGATCAATTTCTATTACATTGATTTCATATCTTGCTTCTTCAAACAAATGACAGATGGCATTAGAATCGAAAGATGTGTTTGTCACTTATGCTGCATCAGTTTTTACGATTCTTCCACGTACATGAAGTGAACTTTTGTTCGGCAGGAGACACTGTTCCTGATTTTGAACGAAGATCCGAATTTCACCACTATTGTTGAAGGTTGATGAGGCATAAGGCTGATAAGCATGAACTTCACAGTGTGCAATCGACTCAACAAAGATGATTGGTGCTTGAATATTTAAAATTTCCCTTCCATGACAAATAATCAATCGATTATAGACAAATTGACAGATGCAGGTTCAAAAAATCTTAAACATCTTTATTCTCTTCTTCTTTTCCTGAGTTTCAGGCCTAGACTTTTTAGAAGATGGTGCTTTGAGGTGTTGACCCTTTGACTGCTCTTTATCGACTGATTAGTTTGTGGCATTGAGCTGGTTTATTATAACGAAAGCCAATCTTCTTGTTGACAACGATACCCATTATTAGGGAGACTTGATGGTACTTCCACTTTCTTACATCCAAATGGCACTAGAGGGGAAAATTCATGAATAATATGTATTTTCTGACCATTAATGTATACACCTGTAGTTATGCTACACTCAATTCTCAAAGAATTCACTTTTATAATTGATACCGGTTTATCAGATTCATAAGTTTGCTTAGCTTCTAGTCTGCGTGGAGAAAACCCTAGCAAATGGCCGATGGAATCTTTAGGTTCGAAATTTATACCATGACTCAGTAAATTTCACTTTTTAAAGTATTATTGTTCGGTTTAATATGAATTTAAATACCCTTGTTTACCAAAGCATTTTGTAGATAGCGCTTTATGTCACTTATTTCGTAACTTCCTGTAGGTATTTCAATTATTTCATCGCCTGCATAAAATTTATTTTGACCAGTGTTAACATTGGGTATTGAATTAAAAGTTAGAAATTCAACGAGTCCAAGTGCGTAATTTGTATAAGGAGAAAACTCAATTGGAGGAAAATAGTGCGTTTCCAGGATTGAAGAAGTTCCTGATAATGTTAGTGTCAATGAATCATCCATTATTACAACTGGCGTTCAACTGACTTTATATTGAAAATTTCAGCACTTATATAGGTTAAACATACTTTTAGATTTTAATTGATTGCATAGAAATTGCAGACATAAATGTCCACACAAAAATGTATCGTAACTTTGATATCTCTCGTGATTATACTTTATGCTACCAACACCGAAATACTTGAAGAGATCCGAAGGTGGTCGAAGATTACCGAAGCTATCGAAATAAATTATGTTGCCGTCAATCTTTTTATAGGCATACCAATGTGTTCCTGGTCCTTATTCATCATCAATATTAACAATAGCACGTTCATATTTACGTGGCCCACCTTTTGGTAATCCATTTCGTATAAAACACCTCAAAAATATGCAATCTTCAAAGATTTTGCAAATTTTAATAAATCTGCATCATTCAAGGCTCGATGAGGTAGCTTCACTTTGATTTTTTTGACTTGTCCTACTCCATGTTAATATGGTTTTAGATGAAGCCCTAATCCTTGTCTATATGGCTTCAAGTATAGACCTTTTTCTAAAGCAATTGTTTCCATCGTTTCATTACGTCGTTTACTCTCTGAAAGTTGTCGTTTTGTTGAATGTGCATCATTCACAGCTTTAGCCATTCCCGCAGCTCCACCAGCTAGTGCTTCAGCAGCACTGAGACCCGAAAAAAAGGGTATAAGAAAGGGTAAAAATCCTCCTACTTTGGTTGGTACAAGTAGAATACGAGGTTTATTCACATTTCTCTTCCACCAGCCTTCATCACAGCTGCACGTGCACCTCTGAGTGGAGATTTAATGGCAGCTTGCGCACCATCCAAAATTTTGATTTCGCCTTCATTACGTTTGCTACTCCCCAAGCGGTTGCCCTTTCACCTATGTCAGCGTCTGGAGTAAAGACACGTTTCCAAGCTTTTTCAGCTACTACACTGTCTGCTGAGATTCTAGCTTCTATATTTTCTCTATTTTGTGAATAGGCTATATCGTGCTCTTTGCAAGCAGCGTCTAGTGGATTGATTCCTGGATCACCTCGTGCTAATCGCTTGGCTAGTTTCATACCTGGTCTACAGCACTGGTAACCAGGAAAATGCAATTCAAACGGCAAATTATTGATGATTCTGTTGAGCAAGCCTCTCCCACGTCTTGCTTGATTCACGGTTTGTTAACGACTGACTGTTTTGCCTCTGTGAACGATCATATCTATGCAAGGGATACTTTTAGACTGAAGGGTCAACTTATATAACCATATTTATAGGTTTTCCAGTCAGTCTTTGTCAAGATGAAGTTTGAAGCACAACCTGTGAAACTACCTATTCAAAATTTTAATTCGCTTGTTCAAAAAAAGAATAGAGAAAAACGACATGGACATTTGCTACCAAACAGTGTACGAGCTATATTTTGTGGACCTTCCAACTGTGGAAAGACAAATGCTTTGCTGGCTCTACTAATACATAAAAATGGCTTGAGATTTGAAAATATTTACACCTACTGAAAATCTCTTAAGCAAACAAAGTATGAATTTTTGGAAAAAGTCCTTCAATTGGTAGATGGCGTTGAGTACTATCCTTTCAATGAGAATGAAGAGGTTATAATGACAAGTGAAGCGAAATCCAACTCATTAATTGTATTTGATGATGTGGCTTGTGAGAAACAAGATAATATAAGAGCATTCTTTTCTATAGATAGACACAAGGATGTCGACTATTTTTAGTTGAGTCAGACATATGCTCGTATTCCTAAACATCTTCTACGCGACAATGTTAATTTACTTGTGTTAATCAAGAAAGATAAAATGAATATAAAGCACATTTATGATGATCATGTTAATACTGATATGACTTATTCACAATTTAAAAATGTGTGTTTTACATGCTGGAATGATGACATTAAGTGGCACTTTTAAACCCATTGTTAATCCACTCGAGAAAATGGTTGGCGGTTTCAAGAATATGAAAAAAGTTGAACAAATTAGATGGAAAGAAGAAGCAAAGACTAAAGCTGAAGAAAGTATTGATGACGATGATTTGTCATATAAATCAATTATTGACGATAAGGAAAAAGCATATGAGAATGTAGATCCCAGTCATTTAGAGATATCAACGGCTATTGAAACTGAAAACAACTCAGAAACACCGAGATATTCATGAATTGATGATGATGCAAACAAGTATCTCATATTGTTAGGCGAACGAAGTAGAGAACTCGATAACGTGTATGGACTAAGAAAATTAACGAAAGATAGATTAATGATTAGAGATTCTCAGAAAAGTTTCAGTCGGAACTATATTCATGTGGGTAATTTGAATTTTCAAAAAAGTAAACGCTTGCTTGAACTTTTATTTTAAAAAATACCTCAAGAGTCCTTTATAACACCCAGCGATCTTGAAAATTATAGACAAATTATTATTGCAACAAACGCATATAAGTCTGATAACGTATAAGTCTGATGGAGAAATTCGTGACAGTAAGACTTTAAATATAAAAACTTTATGATGAATCTAATTCCTCCATCTCCACCAAAAAATTCAAATAGACGAAGTAAAGACCGGAAATCATTATCAGGTGAAGGTATGATCCCACAATACATGATTGCTAGAGAGAAAACTCTAATGGATTACATTTACTGGGATAATCCGAATGAATTGGTAGATCGATTACGCTTACTTCTAACATCTCAAGCAGCTGGGATTCCAAGTCACACCAACGAAATTATATCAATTATATAAGAACTACGAGAAGCTGAAATTATATATTAATGGATGTTTATCAAGATTATCATCATTTTCAAGATGAGCATCGATGTATTCGGACGTCATTTCAAGCGAGCACAGAGTACAAGTCGCGGCCCTCCTGGAATCGGCTTAAAACTCACATCTGAAGGAAATTATGATATGAATATTAAGAAGCTGTGTAAAGTGGCTGAAGTTCAAGAGCAGTATGATGCCGCGAATCTGAATATGGTGCAACTTATGATACAGCGTGAACTTCAGAATATATATGATGTTGTAGCTTCTTTGCGAACCAAAGTAGTCAATAATACAGTGATGATTGAAACTCTGGAAAATTCCAAAGATAAACTTTTTAAAAATGTGAAAATTGATGTCGAATTAATTCAAAATTTGGTGTATCGAAATTCCGAGCTCATTAGTCAATTAGACACCAGGCTGAATGCGCTCAAAAAGTTAATCTTGTTGAAATGCAACCATACGAGAGAGTAAACAAAGGATACAAGTACATCTTAACTGTAATTGACATATTTTCAAAATCTGCCTGGGCTGTCCCCGTTAAATCCAAGTAGGGTGAAGATGTAGCTGCAGCCAGGGAACCTGTACTTGATGAGGGACGCATACCGAAAAATTTACAAGGCGATAGAGGAAAAGAATTTTACAATTCGCTATTTGAAAATCTTATGAAGCGATACAAGATAAATTTGTATTGGACATTTAGTAACTTAAAAGCATCCATTTGCGAGCGATTTAATCGTACTTTAAAGAATAAAATGTGGATGCAATTCAGTTTACAGGGGAATTACAAGTGGATTGATATTTTGAAAGATTTAGTTACATCTTACAATGATACCAGACATCAGACTATTCGAATGAAACCAAAAGATGTAAAGTACGTACAAGCAAGTTTAAGCATATTTTTGAGCAAGGCTATACACCCAATTGAACAACTGAAATATTTACTATAAGCTATGTCAAGAATGCTGAACCAGTGACGTATATGATTCAAGATTATCAAGGTAAAACTATTGCAGGCAGTTTTTATGTACACGAACTAGGTAAAGTTAGACACACAGACATTTATGTTTTGGAAAAAGTACTGAAAAAACGAGGAAATAAGGTATTTGTAAAATGGTTAGGTTTCGACGACTCACACAATAGTTGGATTGATAAGTCTAGTTTATAAGAATATTTTTAATTAAATTTAAGTTTTTTCTTAATAAAGTTGATTATTTTCAAAACGTAAATACATCTTTTTACTTACACATCTACCTATCCTTAATCTAGTAAATGAAAAAGGGCGCATTTGGTTTAAATTATATTCATTCAGATTTTTCTTATGAACAAAATACATTAAATTTTAATGTATAAAGATACCATTCACACATCTGAGTCCTTATAATTTCTCAATCACTTCTTCACACACATTCTGATTATAAAAAGTAATCATTTCAAGAAACAAAATTTCAAATCGCATAAGATTAACAAATATTAATCTTGTTTATTGTTTTAATCTTTAAACTTGTATAATTTTTTCGTATATAAGATCTTACACTTTTCATACACTTTACGCCAAATACTTTAAGCGATGGTTTCAATAACAACATCTTTTGTACGTTGAAACGGCATAACAATCAGTTCCAGAAGATACCGGTCGACACAAGGGCTGACTTCGTGGAGAACAGCAAACGCTGTTTCTTGAAGCACAAACGGATAGTATTTTTGGTTCCTTGATGTTGCTGCAAAGCCACAATATAATCATCAAACGATACAGTCATGTGTATATGGAAATTTCTACAGTCAATGCGTTGCTGCTTCTCTTGGTCATCAGAAAACAGTGAAAAGAGGTTGAAGTAACTTTTGAATAATTTCCACTCTTCAGGATTTAGGGTTACACGTGCACGAGGATGACTGGCTTGCAGTTTCACTGATGAGGTAAGATTTCCGTATTTTTTAAAGTCAGCACCGATGACCATTTGCTTTGTGAATGATGAATTCAGGTTGTATGTGGTAGCATGTAACATTTGATTTCGTGGTGTATAAGGTTTGAGAATGTTAATCTCACTGAAGGTTTTCAGAGACTGAAAGATAGTTTTTAAAAATTGCGCACTTTATACATTTTTCTTTTCAATAAATTAAATTGGATTGAAGCGTCCATTCAAATACACTATTTCAAGCTTTCCATCTTCAAATGCCTTCTTCATTTGCACGAACAGCTTCTTATCCTCTTCAAACAATTTTGTCATTTTTTGAGGTAGAAAAACAGAGAATTTTTTTACAATGATCACTAGCGTTCGCATTTCATAATTAGTTTTAGTTACCTAAATATTTGTTATTTCGTATCCTTTGTTAGCTTCTAGGTCTGTCAGCTTCTTCGTTCGAAGAAAGTTCACACTACGAGCGGTTTTGTTTAGTTTCGAGAAATCCATTTCTTCTTTTTTCACTGCTTGATATCATCAATATTCACAGTTTTAAAATTTTCGCTAAAGTTTGTAAATCACTTCGCGCTTGTATCACTTGTTTTAGTTCGCGAAAGTTATTTAGAAATATGTTTAAGTGATTTTTTAGCTCTTGTTGTCTTTGTTCTTTACAATCGGGCATCTGACAATAAACTGATGAAGGAGTAGAGCTGGCCTCCTTTTATAGACTCTTACTTTACCTTTTATGTTGCATCATATGATGCAACATTGTTCTAGAAGGTTCTAAATTATATATTTTAACATCGCAAAATGTAATGCGTCACTGAAAATAACCTTGAAGTTGTTTACAAAAAAATTGCGTTGTATAATTTGATGATGACGTCATTGAAAATATTCTGGAAACTATATTCATGTATGTTTTATTCTCCTTCCCATAAATATATGTCTTTCTTTTTCTTAAAAAATACGGATCCGCAAAGTACGTTCGAGAAGCTTATACGCATCAAATAAATAAAGGCAGGAATTTGTTAGTTAAAGTATTATCTGGAAGGAAGCAATAAATCAAATTAATAGTCAAAACAGGATGCCATACGTAGCTCTCCATATAAAATTTCACATATACACATACATGTTTTGCGCATTTAACGAACGAATGAAATATCAAAAATATGGATAGAGTTTAGCTTTGATAAAGTTGGCAGAAAAGCTCGAAATAAAAGTTAGAGAATACATGTTAAAAGAAAGTATCGATGCCAATTTTAATCCTATTGCAAAACAGAATTTTAAATTGAATATGAAGGAACCGAATGGAGCCTCTACAAAGTACCCGTAACGACCCCATTGGGTCCCCATTCGGTTCCTTTTTTAAAAAATACCTGTCATTTAAGTCGGACGAAGGCGCCTTCAAGTGAATCTTCTTTTAGTAGCAGTTAATAAGCGTTCCGTCGGTAACTTTAAGAATTTTGTCTGGATGCCAGCGCCACGCACTAGAAACCTCAGACGATAACGCTGCGATACAAGTGAAATAGAAATATATTTTTAAATTTCGCGCGCAACATACTACTTGAGCTATTATGGATGCGATTGAGGTCACCTTCAGCAGAAGTTAACGACATTTTAAAACATTTTTAACGCTGCAAGAAAGTATTGCGATTACTCCGTGAGATTCTAATAGAAAATTTAACTTAGAATCCGAATTTCCAAAGTTTAAAAGTTGATCTTGTTGTTTTTTTAGTTTTTTTAAAGGAACCGAATGGGGACCCAATGGGTTCTTTACGGGTACTTTGTGGAAGCTCCTTTTGGTTCTTTCGGTCCGCCAGGGAATATTTTGGGTTGTAACGTTTTTAGAACAAAGTTTCCAATTGTAGCAGACAAAGCTATAACCATTCATAAAAGTCAAGGTAAAACGTATGACAGTGTGTGTTTTAATTTAGAAAAGTGTAGAAGGATAAAAAAGTCAATGTTGTACGTTGCATTTAGCCGTACTAAAAAATTAAAAGGACTTCATATAATGGGGCATTTTGAACCTCCAAGAGCAGGAGCAGTCAAAGGTCTTATAAGCACTGAAATAGGACAAATTGTGAGGCCATATTCGGATTCAGCGGCTCAAAATCCATAATATTAGCGTACTCACTTGTCTCATCCAGGCAGAGGAGGGGTGTCAATAAGGCTTTTTTTTTAACCTGAACCGATCCGCTCGACACTGCCTGAAATTAACGTTTCTAGTGTGCCTCAGAGCAAATAAATGTGACAATAATCGTCCCTTTATATTAAATATTTACGTGAGAATTCACGCACTTGGCTAGCGTCCCTTGTATTTCAACCTGTTCCTAATTAACCCGAGCCATCAAACTTTTCAAAAAATTGCCCAAATACTATATATGAAGTTGAATATACATCAGAACCCTTGACCTAGGCACTGGGCCTGCCCTTGAAGCCGGACCTATTTTTCTTGAGAAGCAAGAATCAGTGAAGATGTGTGAGGGTTTTCAGTGGAATGGCTATTTTAAATTAGCTACAAGCTTACAGAAGTATTTTGAAGTAGATATTTACTTGTTTTAGGCGCAAAATTAAGTCAGTAGTATAAAATATTTAGCTTTACCGAGGGCGCACTACCATACATTGAGGTAATCTATTCTATACCCTACTTACTCTACAATTCACAGTATATTCAAAAAGCTACAAAATATCTCAAACTGCGTAAAGAAACAACTACAAGCTTTATTTTGTGATGACAACAACATAGAAATACTCCAGTTAGAAAACGCATTGTTTCCCTTCTCATCAAACGAATTGGAAACATCGTTGGCCGCATCGTCGACATAAGATTTATGCGTTTGTCTCTGTCTGCAGGATAAATCATCACGATTACGACATTCTAAGTATTTTTTGATCCATAAGACTTTTTTCTATCTGATTGTGAAAGATTAACCCATGCAAAAAATAATGGCAGTTGATGGATAAAAAGAATAAAGAACAAAAAAGAAACAAGCTGAAACCAGGTACAGGATGCCAGATCTTCTCCTGTTTTGAAATGCACAACAGTTCGATTGAAACAAAAAACATATAAGTGTTATGTGATTGTTTTAAGGAAGTATCCTAGTAGCCTGTTATTGATATCATCATCGTCATCATCATAATTTCTTCTCTTAATAGATAGTACATTCTTTGTATCTGTGTTTGTCTCAGACTCACAGGCTTAATATCTCTTTTTCTTATGTTCGTTCATGCTGCGCTCTCTCGTGAAATACAGTATAATTGTTGCCTTGTTCAACAGTAGATACATACATAGAGGAGTAAGCTTACAAGTTCACGTGAAGATCTTGTATTTCTAAAAACGAGACAGTTATGTTTTTAAACTCATGGAAATCATAGCCTATGCTGATAGTGCTCTCACAGTAGACACTCGTTGAAGTTCAAGATGTTTTATCAAATTTAATTTCTTTCATGAAAATTGGATTAACATTGCTGCATCAACTTCCACCTCATCTTACTTATTCAATTTTTCAATATTAAACTTTTATTGAATTTAACACAACATGGTTCATTATTACTGCGAAGCTTGCGGTGAGCATTTGAAAAGAGGTTCTGATAAGTCTACTCTTCGATCTGATCCTGACATAGAGATTTTAAGAAGAAAGTACTGTAGCCCCGATTTTGCGCATTCTGCGAAGGTTTGTGGACACCGCCGCTATTTAATATCTAAAACTTCTTGTGATTCAAATGATATAAGCGGTGATGAAAGTGCTGAACTCTCCGAATCGGCAAATTGTTCCAATTCGCAAAATCTTCCATCAGTTTCTAGAACAGTTTTGTTACATATAGAAAAAGGTATCAGTTCTGGGAAGCAATGTGTTGTTTGCAAGAGAGGAGGTTAACTTGTACGTGTTTCTGCTGAGGCTCGCGCTCACGTATTTGTCAAAAAAGCATTATTCATCCCTCCGTCTTCGAAGACATGTAAAAAACACCTACAGAATGATTATTTTTTAAAAGAAACAATTAACGAAAATTGCAATTCAGTCAGATGTTTCTATTTTTGATGCTGAAAGAATCACTAACTTACTCCAAAACCTACGAAGACTGGCTGCAAAGCTAGGATTAGATTTCAATTCCCCTGTTGCACACAGTGAAAATAATTATTACACTTAAACAGGTCTGACAAAAATTGACTTTGTCTCTGTTGCTCAGATCATGCAAAATCTCCTAAGATCAACCAGTGGAAGATCTTACCGCACTTGTTTAGCCCTTCTGATAATGAAATTGCGGAGCGGACTCTCTTTATCTGTTTTATATACTTTGTTCGCAATATATAAGAAAAGAGTAGGCAGAGCAATTGCGTCAGCGCGGAATGCACTTGTGGCATCTTTCGTACCAAAATTCTTGGGATTGGGTAATATATCTTCTAAGGATATTATTAATAAACATACACGATTAATTTCGAAAGACTTCTTTTCAAACGAAGAAAACGTGTGCATTTTTTTAGCCGACGGTACCTATGTTTATATAGAAAAATGTTCAAATTACCCATTTCAAAAACGCTGTTTCTCCATCCATAAAGGAAGAGCGCTGGTAAAACTTATGATAATTATAAGTACCACCGGATACATTCTAGAGGTTTTTGAGCATACTTCGCGGACGGTGAAAATAATGACGCGAACATTTTGACTAGTCTTATGAAGACAGAAGCTCTTGATTTTCGATCGAGGCTACCTTCTCATAGTGTTTTTGTTGTTGATCGAGGTTTCTGGGATTATTGACAGCTTTTGGAAGATCTTGGTTTCATTACAAAAATGCCCCATTTCTTAACGAAAGGCTCAAAACATACGTGTCTCAAGGCCAACGAATCTCGACTGGTTACAAAAATACGATGGATCATAGAGGCCGTCTTCTGAAGAAATAGAAAGCACTAGACCACGTAGTTCCGAACAGTTAGATCCCGAATATTAGGGACTATGTACTAATTGTGTGTGCCCTTTGTAACGCGTTTCGGCTATCACGTATCAGTGAAAACTCTGATGATCAGGTAATTGCTAACAGCATGCTCCGCTTGGTGAAAATACCAAATCTTTTACAAGAACATGCTGCAAATGAAGGTTGGTCAAAGAAGCGGGTGATCTGGTAATCCTTAGATGCTAACGCTGTCTTTGATTTTCCCAGACTAACTCTGGAGGAGCTGACGCAGCTTACTCTCGGCACTTACCAATTGAAGCAGCACGATCGTATACAGAAGAACACATAAGCGAAGGTGGCATGTAGGAGTTATCTATTCACAGGCAATCTTAAATTAGAATAAGCGTTCAGATTCAGTCGCTACATACTTCTTCCAAGATTTATGATCTGTGAATAGAGTACCAAGACGAAACGAATCCCATTAAGTCATGATACTGCCAATATAAGATAGGTGCACGAACAGTCGGATGTTGTGCTGACATTGCTGCAGTCCTATGGTATTTGGGATAATATCGCCATAACGATTTTCCTTCAAGACCTTATAAAACTTATGAATCTGACGTAGAAGATGCGGCCAACGCTCTTTCCCATTGGTCCGATGCAGAAGGAGACCAGGACCTTCCTCATTAGTGTTTCCATGTCGTCCTGTTCATAGTTTGTTTATGTTTAGTTTTGTTCGTAGTTTGTATTCAGTTTAAATACATTTCTACATTTGTATATAATTGGTAAATGGCTTTGTAAATATTTTGTAAATAGTAGAGTAATAGGGGTATAGAGTAGATTGCCTCTCCGTGGTGCACCCTGGGTGAAACTAAATAATCTACAATACTAACTTCATATCGTATGTAAAATAAATGATTTATTGTAAATATTAGTTAAGCCACGATACGTGTTGATATATTAAAATTAGAATTGATTATTTCACTAATATTTGTACTTACAGTTAATAATTAGTTACTGATACATCATTATCTATTGTAGGGTGGCCTGTCGTAAGTAACTACTTGGTTTCAAGGTGTTTCTGTAACCGTGCAGCTAATTTAAAATAGCGATTACGCTGGAAAAGGAGGTCCTGTAGCAAGAACAGGCCCAGGGCCTAGATCAAGGGTTCTGATGTATATTCAACTTCATACATTTGAGCAATTTTTGGAAAAGTTTGGTGGCTCGGGTTAATTAGTAACAGGTTGCAATACAAGGGACTCTAGCCAAGTGCGTGAATTCTCATGTAAACATTTAATATAAATGGACGATTATTGTAAAACTTATTTTCTCTTTTAAAAAACTGTTTCACAGGGTTATGAGGTACATTAAAAACATTAATTTCAGACAGTAACGAGCAGATCGGTTAGGGTGAAAAGTGGCCTTATTGACACCCTTCCTTGTTTGTATGGCTTGTGTGACTAGAAAATCCATGGCTTTTCCCTCCTTTAGCACCTAGGGAAAAACTGAGACGTGCAGAACAAATTCTGAGACCATATTCGGATTCAACTGCTCAAAATCCATAAGGGTAGTCTAATCACTTGCCTCATGCAGACAACTTTTTTTTGTGGGCCTGTGTAATTTTTGTGCTAAAAGTTGTTTGAAGATATTAAAGGATGCATCGAAAAATGTAGATTGTATTTTTTGAATATAAACACTAAGACTGGAAAATTATTTTTACAAAAGATGTTGCAATTTTGGCTTGTACATTGCAGGGGTTACTTTTGTAACGATTAGGGGTGTGAAATAATTATGCTTGAAAGTACCATGCTACTGTTTTATAAGTAAATTCCATCTATGTATATATAGACTTTTTTCAATAGGTGCTTTCATTACAGGGTCTCGTTTTTTAGCTAAGGGTTAATTTTACAAAACCGATTGATATGTCATTGGAAAGTAAAGAGAGATCATAAAAATGAAGAGCCCCTAAAAAGAAAGAATGAGATCACAAACCAGCTATGTTGGATGAAAATTAAAAAAGAGAGCGCATTTTAAAAATATTTAAGACTATTTTTCAAGATTTAAAAATTCTATGTACGGCTATTTATAGTACTGTCAAAATAAATAAAAAATGAATAATAACTAAAACTGCGCGCCCTGAAAAGATCTAGAAATTTATCATTAATCACTTTTCGATAAGACGCGTAGTTTTTGTTTCTAGTCGTAAACAACATTAAAAATAAAAAAATTAAATTTTTGGACAAAGGACACAAGCTATGAAAAAAATTGTCAAAAGTTGCTCTTCCAAAAAATAGCGAAAATTCTTTCAAATTTGTCATGAATGATTTTTGATAGGACACTTAGAGACACGTAGAGACACAAGAAATGAACAAAATTGAAAGACAAAAGTTGTTTAACAACAAAATATCTACACGTTTGTTATTAACTGTGGTTATAAAAATATATTAAAAGTAGAAAAAAAGAAATTAAATTTATGAAAAAAATAAGACAATAAAAATATTTTTGTTCCAATCTAATGCATATTATGAATGGCAATAATATAAGTGCATTGAAATGATATGCATTTTTCAGGGTGGCTGAGAATAAAATTTAAATCAAAATAAGAAACAAATATTAAAGTAATAACACCGGCACACAAAAAAGTGGTCTGTCCGACGTACTACACTAGCATATCTATATGTTTTGAGGGTCGCTGCATTCGAATCCGGTATCCACATAACAAAGTTGGCTCGTATTTTTCTGAAAAAACGAAAAAATATACGTAAAATCGACAAAAGCAGCGATTTTTCAGGTATATTTTTTCAAAAAAAAAAATATATTTTCTCGCCCGGTGGACTTAAGCAACATATTTATATGTCTTTTGGGTCGCTTAATTCGAATCTGAGAACTAAATAACCAATTTGGCTCATCCTTTTCGAAAATCGCAAAAATAGACGTAAAATCGGCGAATACATCTATTTTTCTTGTATACTTTTGCAACAAAAAAATTTTTCATGTCCGGTGGTCTAAATCAGCATATCCATATGTTTTTGGGGTCGTTGAATCCAAATACGGGGTCAAAATAACCCAGTTGGCTCATATTTGATTGAAAAATGCTAAAATAGGGGTAAAATTGACGAAAACAGCGGTTTTTCGTGCATACTTTTGCAAAAAAATATATCTTCATCCCCGGTGGACTTATCCAGCAAATCCTTATGTTTTAGGCTCACTGATTCTGAATCCGGGGTTCAAATAACCCAGTTGGCTCATATTTGATCGAAAAACGCAAAAATAGATGCAAAGTCGACGGAAACAACGATTTTTCGTGTATATTTTTGCAAAAAAAAATATTTTCATGACCGGTGGACTTAACCAGCATATCTATATGTTTTTTGGGTAGCTGAATCCGAATCCGGGGTCCAAATAACCGAGTTGGCTCACTTTTTTTTAAAAAACGCAAAAATAGAGGTAAGATAAAAAAAAAATGAATGTGAACAAAACAAATGACAGATCCCGCTCGAACTTCACATCAAAACAAATGACTGTGAAACAAGCACAGTTTTAAAAACCATTATCAGTTTCTTTTTTGTGTGTTTTTAAATCACTAGTTTACTATACTATACTTATACTATTACTATAAACTCCCAAATCAAAACAGATCATGTCTTCTAACCGCTGTTTCAATTCCAATTTATCCACCTCAACTATAGTGCATAATTGCGTGGGTGATCCAGATGCATTTTGCTACATATGTGGTAAATTTGAGGTTTTATAAAATCGAAGAGTAATCAGCGATGACATAAAAACAATTTATAAAAGCTATTTTGGTATGGAAGTTCAAAACCAAAGTGAAAATTGGGTTCCTCACAAAATTAGCAATGCTTCTTATAAGGCATTCAATCGATTGAAAGACAGAGAAGGAAATAAGAAAACCCTTAAGATTCAAGAACCTACGATATGGAGAAAACTCTTCGGAAAGAGGAATGCTACTTTTGTATGTCAAACCTGACAGGAATCAATAGAAAAAAGAAAAGTGCTATCGAATATCCTGATGTACCTAGTGTCACTAAATCTGTTGAAAATAACGATATTACAAAAAACTCAAAAAATGTGTCACTTGACAGACGACTGAAGCAGACGAAAATAAAAGTACTGATGAAGACTTCGATGTTGATCGTGATGAGTGACATTTCAGAATATGGTAATGACGAGGATGATGATGAAAGCAGCGATGTTAATACAGAAGTGTACATACCAGACAATGAAAAGAATAATGTTCCTAAATAGGGAAAAAGAGTTAAGACAGTTTTTTACTTCTGAAGAAAATGATCATGGAAAATTAGTATATCGTAAAAACATTGACGGATTAATGGAAAAAATGAAACCTGGACTGTATAGACCGGAACAATGTTTACGCTCCAATTCCAATCGCACATTCTACGGAACTGAAAGAGCATTACAGTAACTTAAAATTTGTCCTGGAAAAAATCAATTACTCAACTTATAAGTAGAAAATTTGCGGGGATCTCAAAATTTTTGGAATCGTTTTAGGACAGCAATCAGGGAATACAAAAACACCTTGTTACTTGTGCTTATGGGACAGTCGAGATCGCGTTCGTCATTTCAAAAAAAAAAAGATGGCGAAATAGAAAATCGTTTGAGCAAGGACAAAAAATATAATTGAAGATCCTCTAGTTGACCCAAAAAAAAGTTTTGATTCCACCCCTTCTTCATATAAAGCTGGGTCTTATGAAACAGTTTGTTAAAGCGCTTGACAAGCATGGCGATTGCTATGCGTATTTGGAAGATCAATTTCCACAACTTTCCGAAGCAAAATTAAAAGAGGGGATCTTCGATGGACCGCAGAAAAGAAAAATGTTGCAGGATCCAGAATTTATTACAAAAATGTCTGGCACTGAAAAAGATACCTGACTGAGTTTTAAAAGTGTTGTAAAAAACTTTTTAGGTAATAAGAAACGTCCAGACTATCAAAATGTGTTTTCAGAAATGGTAACAAACTTTGGTAAACTAGATTGCCTTATGAATTTGACGCTACATTTTCTTCATTCGCATATAAATAAGTTTCCAGACAACCTGGTAGACTTTAGAGAAGAGCTCTTTTATATCCTGGTGGAAACGTTAGCCTTCCACCAGGATATAAAAGAAATGGAGAGGCGATATCAGGGATGTTGGGATATCAACATGATGGCTGACTACTGTTGGAGTTTAAAACGAGATCAAGTCAATCAAGGTATCAAACGAAAGCGAAATCCACTACGTAGGTCTTTTGAGAAGAAAAGGGTTCGATACAAGCGATATAAAGAAAAATAAAAAATAAAAAACCCTATACGCGTGAGAGGCAAGGGGACTCACGGTAATAAAGTACCACAAAGGGAACAGAATTTACTACGTTCACGTCGTTGTTCCTGGGTAATGCTAAACGTAAATAAAACTTATTTACAAAAAAAAACCTACTATTGCCATGCAAGGAGACTAACGCAAATTAAAAACCCTGAAACGTGAGACGCAAAGGGAATCTACAGTGAACGACAATCCCAGTCGAGGAAGGTAAAGGTTGAAAGGTTTTCGTCGATCTTATGTCTAATTTTGCGTTTTTCGATAAAATATGAGCCAACTGGGTTATTTGAACCCCGGATTCAGAATCAGTGACCCCAAAAATATAAGGATATGCTGGATAAGTCCACCGGGGATAACGATATATTTTTTTGAAAAAGTATGCACGAAAAACCGCTGCTTTCGGGGTTAAAAACTTATGTCTCCACACTACACGTTAATCACATTACTCCGATAAAATTTCGTTTTTTTTTAAATCTTAGATATCAACGGTTAATATCACCCATTATATACTCTCAACATAAACAGTTCAGTTATGGCTGAATATGAAAATTTATAATATCTACTTCTTAATATCTATTTTTTTCGTGCAGACACAGTTCAAGACTGTGCAAAGCACTGCGCAAATCGGGCACTTCGCGCCTGCTAGGCAGGCACGAACAATCGAAGTACGCAAACACGAGAAATAAAACTTCGCACGCAACAGTTTTGATAATACCGTTTTAGAATTTGTATTACACGTTTGTTTTATATGAAAAACTTATTAGTATGTTATTGAAATTATTTTAGAAATAAAAAAATGTCTTCTGTATAATTTCACCAAATAAATTTCTGCATGAGAACTATTAGACAGGGATGTCCACTAAAAATGCAAAAATCTGTCAAGTCGACAAACAACACTCTTCCCCACCGTTGGTATATATAGAAGAAGAAGAAGAAGAAGAAGAAGAAGAAGAAGAAGAAGAAGAGAGAAGATATCTCCATGAGCTGAAATTAAAAAGTCTTAATTAAATTTAAAAGAAAAAATGTTATATTATGAAAATAATTATTATAATATGGAATAATTGTAAATCCACACATTATTATATTGTAATAATTGTGCTGATAAACCTGTGATGTAAAATGCATCATAAAGTTTATCGGTAAGAGTTTTTAAATTTATTTATAGGAGAATGTTGATGTTATTTGTTGACTTTAAGGTCAGGTAAACTTAATACAATTAAATTGTTTCAAGAGTTTCGACACACAATGATGGCCGTCATGAGTGGATTTTATTAATTATGTCACAAAAACCACTCCCTTTCTGTCATCTTAATTTGCTTCGTAATTGTTAGAGAATATTCTGTAATATCACCGAAAATTCCATTCAAGTCAGTGATGCTTTTCCTTAAAATAAATAAAATTATGTGAAAAACTCAAGATCGCAACTTTCTCTCACATAACAAAACCTAATAATTACACCTAAAATAAGGAATAAAAATTCAAACAACAAGCAAAACTTAGCATATTTCTAAATATTGGCACTAAAGGTAAATTTTTATTATAATATACAATAGGAGACATTACAATATTTTTTAACTTATATATATCACCACGGTTTTTATGTTTTCTTTGTTCATATTTATGTTTTATTTCTTTGAAGCCGAAGCACTTGATGGTTCTGTCACAGTACACAATTCAATGCAAATGCTTAGATAAAAATAGGATTATTGTAACGAGCGTGCTGCATTGCATACAATCGTGGAAGCTGAAGTGAATACTTTTTATTGAGTGGAAAATTAATTACGCGCTAGCTAACGAAACAAGGATAGCTTGAAAAAAATGGCAATTGACACTTCTTTTATCCGCCAAATAATGTAATATAAGAATTCGCATTATAGTCATCTACCTTTAATAATCGATATTTTGAGCTGATTTTGAAAACGTATAATGAATTCAGTTTCAGAGGTTTTTAAATATAAAAAGATGATATTTTACCATATATAGAATTACGAGGTGCCTATACTGACTGTTATAAAAATGGCCTATTTTCATCATGATATTTCAGAAATGTACTCAATATAAAATCTTCACGTATCCAATATTTTCAAGCACACATTTTTAGGGAAAAAAACTCAGATATACAAAAATATAGTAGCTAATGTAAGAGTTCAAACACTTCGAAGCATGCCATAAATTATGTCATGTAGACAAAGGTATTAATGTCATCATCATGCCTGCGGATATATTTATGCTCTATAAGCCACTCAATTTGTTCTTTAATCATCTTTTTACTTGGCAGAAACATGTTCTTGAGAATGTCGACTAATTCAGTTTGTAATTGAGCGTTGTTGATCTTCTTTCTCATCTTGAGGATTTTAATTATCGCCTCCTAAAAATAAGATTTTTATTTGAGTACATATTTCAGCAATTAATGCATGATCAAGTGAACAGCTTAAACGAAAAATACGAATATCCAACAAAATACAAGAACTCTTAATTCAAAAGTTGAATTTTCAAGAAAACAGTTTAATTTTAAGAAAACAGTTTAATTTTAACAAAATAATTTAATTCTAACAAAAAGTGATGAATTTAATTCAAAGAAAAAAAAATCAAGAATTTAAAACCAAAAAAGTTGAAATTTTCAACAAAAAAAAAAAAGAAATTTACTTTATTTTTCATTTTTATGGAAGTAGTTCAACTTTAAAACCTATTTGGAACATTTCTAACCAAAAAGAATAATTTTTAAACAAAAGGATAATTTTCTACCGAGAAAAAATGAATTTTCAATAAAATTCCATTGCAGTTTTTAATTGTTAGCGGAGTTTTTATCCAACTTCAGATAAATTATATCTCTGATATTTGCTGTGAAATGATGTAGACGCAACAACACAAATGAATATTGTTATGCTATTATGTATCTGTATTATGTTTCCTTCTTCCTAATAAGAGTCAATCTGCGTAGTCGATGCAACGCTGCTATCGGAAATACGCGCAGCCAGATCCTATTTGGAGAATCACTAAAACGACCACGAGAATGGTTTATTGCTGGTACCCAGAAATCTTCTTCCGAGCAAGTCGCTCGCCTGGAAGATGTTGGAATCAACCAGGCCCGCTATCTCCAGCGCTACCCCGTCCCTCCTGAGATGGGTCCGCGATACTAAATTGGTGATCTGATAAAAACATGCGCACACCAACTTTCGGACAAGGAGAAGAAGTTTAACACAGGACTAGCGATACGCTCGCAAGGTTCTCATTCAATGAAGGACATTCTCAATAATGAGATTTACTGCACTGAACAAGTTAGCAGGCTAGTGAACACACACAAGAAGGATCTACGACCGGTATATTCTCGTTCTTGTCATCAACGCTCACTCTCCGATAATCGAGACAAGCAGGAGGCACCAATCAATACTGAGATGGTTGATCACACCCAAGATAGAAATCCCACTTCCCACGAGACACCTGACTGACAAAAGCTAAAACTAAAAATGAAAATTTTTAAAAACTGAATTCGGAGATGCTATAAAATATCATAACGGAGGTCCCCGGACTCTTTTTTGAGGGATAATAACAAAAAAATTTATTGTGCTAAAGAAAAATTTTATGCATATGTATTATTTTGAGGTTACGTCGTTTTTCATCTCTGCCTTTCCGATAATCTGGAAATTATTTATGAAATAAACTTTTTTGATTGCCTGCAAAAAGGGTTAGTTCCGGGAGATTAGTTACTATGTTTATTTGCAAGTCCAAAGTTTTCGGCCAAAAATATTGTGTAGTTTGGAAGTAACGCACAGGAGAATTGTAACATACACAACTTCTAAATGTACATACGTTGTTAGCAATATAAAAAAATTTTTTGAAAAAAAAAACAAATAAAGTGTTTGGGGACGTCCGTTAGCATGTTCGCTATCATTTCCCAAATTTTTAAGACAAAATATTGATTATTCTAGAAAAAAAGCCGCCGGAACCTAAAAGTGGTAAAATCGATACTAATTCCTAAGCGCTATGCAAATTAATCAGATTTTGCTAAATTAAAACTTTTTTGAATTAAACCAAAAAAAAGTGTGTGGGGACGTCCGTTAGCATGATCGCTATCGTATCCCAAATTTTTAAGACAAAATATTGATTATTAAAGAAAAAAAGCCGCTGGAACCTAAAACTGGTAAAATCGACAATTATCTAAGTATCACATGCCCTTAATGTGGTAAAATCGAAAAAGCAATCATTTAGGATGTAAGCATGTAAGTTAATGTAATTACTTTTGCAATTTGTCTACCATTATACGTTGCCCCTTTAGTTAAAAAGAATTCACGAGGAAATAATAGTAAAATCGCATCGGTCAACCCATAGTCTCTTAGTTAATGTAAATACTTTTGCAATTTGCTACCAGTATACTTGCCTACTTTAGGTAAAAAGGATTAACCCTTGGGACTCCGCACGACCTGATAATCTAATTTGTCCCGCGTGCGGTCCTCGAGACCGCATTCACGTTTTACACATTTCAATAATTTCTAATTAGTTTTATTTACAGTATGAGCATGTAATGAAGTATTTTCTCTTTTTAGGATGAATAAATAAGCAACTTAGAATATTTTCTAAACTTTATTAAATAAATTTTGAACTTAATGCAAATTTCGGTAAAACACATTGTATAAAAATCGTTCTGCTTAGAAAATTGGACTAGCCTCACGAGAATCATTAGCAAATCGATTCTCAAGACAAATTAGAAGAAAGGGAACTATGTAGGAGCTGAAAATTCAAAATCAAAAGAATAATGCTCTTTCAGTTTTCATTCTTTTTCTCTTGAGCAAGTATCACATGTGGTAACAGTTGTAGAATACTTTCTACGTCCAAATTGTTTACATTCGCAAATTGTTCACGGCGAAAGAGCAGCAGTTCAAACGGTTGCATAGCAACAGGACGAGGGATAGCAGGAGTCGTGCCGCCCAATTCTAGGCCGTTATGAGTACACATGAAATTAACGAAAAATGCGGACCACGGGATCGCCGCGCGGAGTCCTAAGGGTTAACGAGTGAATAATAGATGAGAAGAATTCCTGAAAATAAAATCAAGAATCTGAGAACCAAATTTGGACAACCACTACAAAATGTTTCCATTGGATTCTGAAAAAAGGAACATTTCCCTCTCCTCCTTCCTCCCTAAAAAAGAAAATAATAGTAAAATCGCATCAGTAAAGCTATAGTATGTAAGTTAATTATCTAACTTAAAGCTTCAAGAAAGATGGGTTGTGAGTTGTTGGTTTGAAGTTAACAGTCACCAGGATTGTTACACAATTAAATTTCTCTGAAATTATTTTCTGTTACATTTCTCAAAACAACAGCTCCCAAGTAGCCTAAAACTTGCAGATGGCACAAGCCCGCTATTTTCACTCTGGTTAAATATCCATTTACAATCCAATAAGTTTAGTTAAGTTGAATTTTCGCGCGCCAGCTGCTACCTTCGATGAATCGATTACTTGCAATTCACGCCGCAGAGTTGCTCGCAGACGGCTGAGCCAGTCGCACGTGGCGAGCTCCTAGTCTGCACCAATCCAGTCACTACCCAGAAAAGGTGACTTTCCGACTACCGAATACTTAACGAATTACCTGTTGTGCGTCGAGGAATTAAAAGGTTTCTGGGCGCAGCCCGATTATCAAACCACGACTTATCATTCCGAAAACCCCAACTTACTAATTTTACGCAATCGTTACCTCGACTTAGTAATAACCTTTTTTCGTTAAAAAAAGACTCCGACTTATTAAAGTTTGTCCAGAGTGACAGTGGGAAAGGAAAAATTGGAAACCAACTTCGAATTAAGAGGAGGAAGCCTGAAGCTACAGCCACCCTAGCTCTCTCGGTCCTCTATCTAGAGGATCTAGGGTGTTTCTCTTATTCATTAGTCTTCTTTCTTTACATCTTCTTGCTATTTTCATTACTTCTTTTTACTTCCTCCTATGTCTTTTATTACTTTCCTCTTCTTCTGATTTTTCGGCCCTCTCTCTATAGAATATAGGAATTTCCTCTCATTAATTAGCCTTCTTTGTTTACATCTTGTTTCTCCTTTTACTACTTCTTTTTAATTCTATTTTCTGTCTTTTATTACTTTGCTCTTCTTCTCATTTCTCAGTCCTCTCTAGAGAGGATCTGGGAATTTCCTCTTATATATTAGCCTTCTTTCTTTACTCCTTCTTACTCTTTTTACTACTTCTTTTTACTTCTATCTTATGTTTTTTATTACTTCCCTCTTCTTTTCATTTCTCGGTCCTCTATAGAGAGGCTCCGCGATCCTTTTTTCATTTATTACTCTCGGTTCTCTGTCAAGAAGATCGGGGATTTTGCTCCTATTTCACGGTCCTCTGTAGAGAGGATCTGGGATCCTATTTTTTCCGGAACCTAGCCTCTCATTCCAGACATCATAATGAACCACGTGACCACCTCCAGAAAATTTATTTTGCCTCCAGATGGGCCAGCCCCGAGTAAATCGGCCGAGTGAACACAAACGCTGGACAGAGAGATATCGTCGGGGCTTTGCTGACCAGCAGGCAAACCCGGGGACCTATGTTACCTTGTCCCCCATAAGGAAGAAGAGTAACCGTGTAGATCGCTGGAACCGAGCCAAGGGGATCATAACCAGCCAACCTTCGCTGGAAAGCGTACCCGAAACCGCCGACATAGTCGCCCCTCAGGAAGATGTTCTGGAGAAGCTTAAATTTCCCTAAAATCTGGATTAAGTCCTACTAGAGCTAGAGGGTTAATCTTCGCCCGCCGTGCTATCCTCGAGGAAGTGTTACGTGACCTACACATCGATCTTCCGGACAAGGAGATGTTCAAGTCACCTTCCGAATTGCAGAGCCCATGTACGGAAACAGCAGATATTCATCCCTTAGAGGAGGAGGATCTATTGGAGCTAAGGGCCTCACTAATCGAGTCTTCTTCGGCTAAACCTATCGAGCTGTCACCCCCTAAGCTAGTTTATTTTCTCTCTGCCAAACCAAAGCCCCCTTCTAGGACCATCCTGAGAAAAAACTCCAGCCATCCGCCCACGAATTGAGGGAATATTCAGAAGCGGAAAAATGAGCTCGGGAAGATCCTAACTCTCCCTAAGGAGGATTCCTGCGTGAAAAAGAGGCCAAAGACTCGCCTTCCCTCACGACGCTCACCCAGACAGTCCAGGGTTTACCCGTCGCAAAAAAATCACCTCGCAAGCAGCACAAGAAAGGCTCACAAGAAAGGCTCCCGAACAGGACATCGTTCGTCCAAGGACCTACCGGACGCCCAAAAAGCTGATTATCATCCGGCCCCAGCCGACCACCGTGTGTCGAAATCTTTTCTGTTTTCCTTTATATATATATATATATTTAAAAATTTGTCATAAGGACAACCGCAGGATTTCGCCGGGAGCGGGTGCTAATCTGAAAAATTGCACCCGCTTCCAGCGAAATCGCGGTAAAATTTCAGCCATGACCACGTCTCACAACCGTGAGATAGGTGGTTACAGTCTGTAACGGGATCAATACGACGATCCGCAAAAGTTTCGTGCACCCTGAGAACACGGAGTGATCCAAGGACTAGCGCCTTCTGCATTTTTCCTGCAAGTGTTTCAGCATATTGTTGACACGCAGGGATGCTTATCAGGGTATCGACGAGTGAAAGCTTGGCATCTCCAAGAGCGCCGATGATAAGGACGATTAGTTTAACAGAATATTTCGGGTATAATCTTTCCAACTCCCTTATAAGGTCTCTATACCTCTCTTTCCTTTCATTCTCCTTGGCTATCATGTTTTTGTCAGCTGGTGCCGAAAATTCGATAACGAACACGGTTCGCTTCTCGAAGTCAAGAAGAGCCTCGAATGTGCAACAGAAACAATTGTCGAGAATATAAAGTTCCAGTATATGCGGCCGTTCCCGCATGAGTTGGACAACTAGATAGTATGTGAGCTAAATGCTCGGGGTGTGCATGGTACGCCCTGCAGCTATCATCGGAAATGTCTTGGCTCAAAATGTGGCGACGGTATGTTAAGGTGGAAATGACACCGTCTTGGCATGCCAAAATGAAACCCTCCGTAACAAAATGACAGGCTTTCGATTTCTAATTATTTGCAACTGGAAACCTATTCTCCATACTGAAAAACTAAGGACCATTTTTTAAAATAATTTTTAAATAATGTTTAGAGGTGACGCCAAGGTTATTAATTTCTTATGGAGTTTAGAATAGAAAAATGTCCATTTTTTTCATTATCAAACCTAACGTATAAATTATTGATAGAATCTCACGCAATTTTGGAAACTCTTTATTCAGTAATGCAGTAAGTTCTTTACAAAAAAAAGATTTAAAAACAATTATTATCAGGATTATTTTCAAGTCTCAAACATGGCTGTTTTTACTTAAGACCGTGATTTTCATAGGCTTGTTTCAAGCCGTAAATATTGTTTGTTATCGCTGAAAATCACAACAGATGTTGCTCATAGATTTCGAATGCGACCTCATGAAAATCGCAAAATTTTAAGTTTTATATCAATCAGATTTTTACCATAAACCAGAAATAAATTGTCCTTTAGCGACTCAGGTAGTTCATAAATTACTTATTTTATGGTGGGCGTGTTGCCTCGGCTCATTCATTAATGGTCTAGAATACTCTATACCCACAAAATCTCAAAATATATATCCCAATCGTAAATAGACTAAATATAAATTTTGTATTCAAAATTCGAAATTATTATAAATATAATCTTTGAATCAGCTGATTTATTTTTTAATTAATATTATTTAAACAAATAATTATTTTTAATTATTTCAACATTTAAAATTATGCAGTGTCCAAAATTTTGTAACTAATAAATTGTTTTATCGATAACAATATTTAGTAATAATTTATAATTTATAACAATTGTTTAAACAAATAATTATTTTCAGTTATTTAAACATTTAAAGCTTAAATCATTAAACATTTTTAAACTAATAAAATGTTTTTTATCGATAAAAATGTTAAACAGCAATTCATTTTTTATCAAAACTGTTTAAGTAAATAATTATTTTAAATGATTTAAACATTTAAAGATTAAATCATTAAAAAATTTTTATCTAAAAAAATTTTTTCATCGATAAAAATATTTACCAACAATTAATTTTCTTTAAACACTGTGTAAACAAATAATTTTTTTTTAATTGTTTAAAAATTTGAAATGTGGAGCATCAACAATTTTCAAACTAATAAAATGTTTTTATCGGTAAAATGTTCAATAAAATTGCATCTCTATTCTCTATATAATATGTTTAAACAAATAATTATTTTTAATTATTGAAACATTTAATGTTTAAATCATTAAACATTTTTTAACTGATAAACTGTTTTTTCCGATAAAAATATTTAACAACAATTAATATTTTAATTGGCAATTTTTTAACTATTAAATACATGGATATTAAAAGCAAAAAATTTTAAACATTTAATTTATGGTATAAAACGAATATTCACACGAAGGAACTGTCTGGTGGGCGTTGAAACTAGAAGCTAGCCTCTAAACATGAATTGCCTCATTTTACAGAAAATAACTAAATTCACAAAAAATTAAAAATATTTCACAAATATTTTGAAAATGTTGCAAAAATTTCGCATATCTGAATAAAACTTTCAAGATTTCACTAAAATTGATACATTTTTCAAGAAATTTCACAAATATTTCGAAAATTTGACAAAAATTTCACTAAATTCAGTAATGTTTTAAAGATTTCACTGAAATTGATGAATTTTTCAAGAAATTTCTTTCTTTGATGGAAATTTACGCCCACGTATTTCGGCTTTTCGGTATCCTATGAACCATATGAAATCCGAATCATGCGTATTAGTCGTAACTGAAAATTCTTTAAACTTAATATTTTGATGAACAATTTAAATATATTTTATGTAACAAAACTAAAATAATGACTTTAATGACGTTACACCGATAGTTTTACGCACACATACCTCTTCCTACTGATGTTCGGAAACTTCTGTCTGAAAATTCAATCACTGTCATAGCTTGCACTTTTATAAAGGAGTATCCATAAAGTATGGTATTTACAAGTGAAAGAGTTACAAATAAAATGCAGGTAGGACTGAGAAAGATAATACACAAATATTTTGTTGATGAGAACTTATGAATTCTCCTTAAAACTCGACATAATCCGGTTACTGTAATAAAGGTGCCCAGGAAAAGTTAATATTTCCTTGGACAGTTGACGATTTTATGAACTTCGATCGATTATTCAACCGGAAACAGGGATGATCAACATGTACGTGTGGTACACGCCTGTGCGTAGTAAAAGCCTACTTCATGTATGGGTGAGCAGTAGATATACCCTACAGTAAAGGTGAAGGCACACGCGTGTAGCACATGTGCCTGTCAATCAGCCCCACGCTCTGCATGACTTACTGCGCGGCTCTAAGCATTATTAATCTCTACTGCGCAATCCTATAGACTGCGGATGACTCTACTGCGCAATCCTATATACTAGAGAACTCTACTGCGCAGACTAATACGTCACATAATTGTTCTGTGCAGCGCTATGCATTGTATTGTCGGATTCAATCGGGACCCCCCCCCCCCCCCCCCCCCCCCCCCCCCCCCCCCCCCCCCGCCTCAGATTGATTTTCGCTCTTTTCTCTCCCAATTTCTCTCCAAGTCCCACTGCTCTTTTGCATCACACTTCTGTCACTATATATTATGCTACGCAAACCTCCTAGATACCTCTGCAGGGACACTAATCTTCGCAAGCATATAGTAAGATCATGCATATTCATAAGCCCTAGACCCTTGGCCTGAATTTTAACATAAGAAGTGAGGGAAGTGCATTACTACATCAACTATCCGTTGACGTTACGAAGGTCCCTACAAAATAGCTGAACATTCTGGTAATTAACCTTATTACACTTAAGATAAGTTCCCATTTTTTTATTTGCAAAAATGGTTTTGGAAAATATCCTTCGCGAAAAGATGAAAACCGTGGTTTTCTTGCGTCACGCTGTCCTTGTTTGATTTTCGATCACGACATCTTTGAACTGAACAATGTAATAAATTTGAAAAACATATACCATCGCTGAAGGGTCTACTGTTTTCAAAACTTGATGAATGAACAGACCCCTCGATATGACCTTCCGCGATGATATCTCATAGTATAACATAGTCCATAGCGTATTCACATCCACACTAATATTCATAGGTCTTCCAGGATTACAGTGAAACTCTTCTGTAGCGCCGATTTCGGGGCTGACGATGGGTAGGAAGTAACCCATTATACCTCGCTCCGCTTTTGTTTCTTCACGCCTGACTGCTCGCCTGAGTGACAGTCGCAGATCCCGCGCACCCCGCGCAGCACCTGCTACACCTTCATGCGGCACGGCGTACATTCTCGGAAGGGCTATAGAAGGGAGGGCTATTAAAGAGTTTCACTGTATTTCTTATTAATTAATCGGTTTCAATATTGTTATTCGAATCATTATTTTATTGCATTGTTGGACATATTCCACGCAGTTTAATCCAAAATATAACTCTCTACTGCATATATTACGAGGGATAGCATAGTCGTGTTCAAATGCAAAAAATATAACTGCATATAAATAAAATATAAATAAATATAAAACGCAATTTTGTTTTCAGGCATCTATAAGCAAAATATGAAAGCATCTACATGATTTTTTTCACATTTTTTACATTATTCACATCAAAGAGGTCGTCATCGAAAGTCAAGCAAGGACAGAGTGACACGATAAAAACACTGTTTTAATTTTTTTGGAGGGACCTTCGTAACGTGAACAGATAGTAGATGCTTAACTTCTGAAAGCGAAGTAAAGAAGGCAGAGATTAAAATATTCCGATAACAGCTACTCGACAACAAAATGTACGGAAACTTTCACAAAAATGTGGATCAGTCATTGTCATTTCCACCTTAGTGTACCATGACCGCACTTTACGTCAAGAAGTTCCCAGCGATAGGTGCATAGCGTGCCATGTACGCGCTGAGTATCTGGAACACATAATATACGGGTCTCCTACTCACGCGGTAACGACCTGTCTCTACAGATACAATGCAGCCATAAAAGTGCTTTATTACCGTCGTTATCACTCTTACAGGAATGGCCTAGAACCTGTCCTGCCAAATACTCAGAGCAAGATAGAGTCAATTATTCAAAACGAGAAGCGCCAAATTATCTGCTAATACGATTTTCGGACAGCAATCTCCATTGCCAAGGAAAAGGAAAAAGAGGAGAGGTATCAATACCTTAAAAGATAGCTGCAACGCCTATACACAAAATATTCGGTAAAGTAATTATTCTTGTAATCGTTGCTCTCGAACCTTCGAAACTGTCATTGGTTTGTAATTAAGAGGATTTATTATAGTCAGAAAACGGGATTTTATTTTACACCGTAATTTAAAATAATTTTTATTAATTTTTTTGCACACGTAATCTTAATATTATTCTCTTTGATTGGACAGTGCCGGTTTTTCAATCAAGTGTTTTTATTTCTTTTATTATTCGAAAAAAAAAGAAAGAACAATAGGTGAAAGTAGCAGTGACGGTCAATGTTACAGTCGGTCCCACAAGAACGTGGCGCTTATATCTGCAAATGAAATTATTGTAATTAAAAAAAGACTTTACAGGGAATAAGTACTTTTTATACACTGCTCCACAACTATCTAGTCAACTGTCGAATCTCCAGTATTGTCGATTATTGCTAGATAATGTTTGGGCATGCTTTCAAAAGTTCTTTCTGAGTGCATTGGAGTTTTTGCACAGCGTTGAAAGAGAAAAATGGCATAGGGACCTGATGCAAATCCAATCAAGAATGTTTAAAGTTTTATGAAGAAGAAACGTAAGGAAAAAAGTGAATATACTGTCAAACAGTTATCATGGCGTCTTCGAGAAATGTGGCGGTCATTTTCTCCAATGTATGCAGAAAGATTGGCTGAAAGCATGCCCAAACGACATCCAGCAATTATCGAAAATACTAGAGATTGAACAGTTTACTAGGTCGTTCTGCACTAGTGTATAGAAAGTATTTTTTCCCTACACAGTCTTTTTTTAATTGCAATAATTTTATTTGCACATATAAGTGCCACGATCTTGTGGGAGCGAATCGACTTTCTCGTAACGAAATGACTTTTTAATTGTTATGAGATTCAGGCCAGTTACAAACACTGAAGTTACGAAAGCATGGGTTGATTCAATTTTAAATAAAAAAATTATTTTCTTCATTCAAGTTGATGAAAGTGAAAAAAAGATTCGTAAAAATTTGTTGATATTCGCAGTAATAATGTAAATGTTAAGGTGCATACAGAAGTGCCACTTTGCTGAAAAGCTGACACATCTACTCCCACTTTTTCCTGCGATACTTTGCAAATTCAAAATAATGATT
>NC_046659.1:8611716-8614947 GCF_010883055.1 Belonocnema kinseyi | reverse complement strand
AGGCATAGGCCCTTCGGTTTAATTCTGGAGGGATCAAACTCGAACCGAAATACATAACCGATATACAGGGTGTCCAAAAAGTCATGGGCAACGTCAAAACTAAAGTCAGCACTGGATTCCTCGTTGAAAGTTACAAGAAAACAGGTGGTACGTATATTTACTACACTTGTAAAATTTGTATTACTGCTCAACTCTACTCTATATTTTGTTTTTATACTTAATTCATTGATGATAATGAACACTGAAATAATATTAGAACGTATTTCATTTCATTTTGAAGGTGACACAGCTATTTTGAATCTCGTACATTTATCAAAATTTCCAACATGTTTAAATAATTTTTCGTTATTGTTAATTACATTGTCTTATAATATTGTTAGGCAATTGGTTTTTTGAAAATTTTCTACTTTTTGTCCGATTTTTAATTATGGTAAGATAAATAATTGCCTAACGTTAACCAAATTTCTATTCGAAGAATGTATTATTTTTAATAATATTATCTTTGAATAAAGTTACAAAGTTAGGGTTTCGCTGGAAATATTAAACTTTTTGTCCTATAGTACTTTTTGACAACTTTTCACTTACTTAGTAAAGTAATAATTAACACAAGTTAAGAAACAGAAGTGCTCACACAATTTATTATTGAAGTCAAACCTGGATTTAATGTTAATTTTGGTACTGACGGTAACATTAAATCCAGGCTCTCAGAACGTAAACAATCAGGGGCCTGCCTACACCAGTCCGAGACAGCAGTATCCAAAAACACATAACTATTTTTATCAAAACTTTACACTTAAAAAGTTTATGTTGTAAGTACGCCCTATTGCGTAATCGCACAATGCATGCAACACAGTTTCATGGCCAGACATATAAAGAAGTTATTTCAAAGAAAATCACTTACGTTATCTCACGAGTATCTGAGGACTATCCTTAAAATAAAAAATATCAATTCTTAATGAAATAGACCTTTTGAACACTGTATTCTCGTATATTTTTGCTAAAGATTATTAGTATTGGTCTAGTGGAATATTTATTAACATTAGTTTATAAATTTTCAATTTTTTAAACAAATGGAATTTGTTTAAATAATTTCGCTTCGATATAAAAAAATAAAAACTAGTACTATTGGTCTAGTGGAATATTCATTAGTTATAATTAATAACTAAATAATAATTAATTTAATAATAATTAACTTATCAGTAATATTTCATTAATAATTTTTATTGAAAATTTTTTTATAAATAAAATTAATCAAACAATGTTGATGAATGAATATTCCACTGAAGAAATATTAATAATTTTAAATTAAAAAATTATATACAGAAATTCGACTTGTTTAAAGAATTCAAAATTAATGGACTAATGTTATTATATATTCCACTAGACCAATAGTAATAATTTTTAAGGAAAAAAAAAACGAAATTTCGAAAGAAATGGTTTAAACAAATCCCAATTGTTTAAATAATAAAACATTAATTAGCCAATGTTAATAAATATTCTACTAGACTAATAGTAACAATTTCCAGGGGGAAAAACGAACTTTCGAGAAAAAATTATTTAAACAAATTCCATTTGTTCAAATAATTGAAAATTAATTAACCAATGATAATAAATGTACCAATTAGACCAATATTAATAATTTTAAGCAAAAAAATACGAGAATACAGTGTTCAAAAAGTCGATTTCATGAAAAATGGAGATTTTTGGTTTTAAAGGTAGTTTTCAGGTACTCGAGGGGAAACATGGGAAACTTCAAGTCAAAACCGGCACCTGTTAAAATAAAAAAAATAAAAATTAGGGAATTTCTTTTTTCGGATTGGGAATAAAATTCGGAGGGGGGTATCGTTTCCCACTAGCATGCAAAAAAATTATGCCATGCATGTTTGGACCACCCTGATATATATATACATATTTATAATCAAAAATCATCTGAAAAGTTGCACTCGCTTCCAGCGAAATCGCGGTAAAATTTCAGCCTCAACCACGTCTCACAACCGTGAGATAGGTGGTTACAGTCTTTAAAGGAATCAATACGACGATCCAGCAAAAGCCTCGTGGACCCTAAGAACACGGAACGACCCAAGGACGACCGCCTTCTGCATTTTCCCGCAAGTGTTCTAGCATATTGTTAACACGCAGGGATGCTTTTTAGGCCATTAGCAAGTGAAAGCTTGGCATCTCCAAGAGCGCCGATGATAAGGACGATTAGTTTAACAGAATATTTCGGGTACAATCTTTCCAACTCCCTTATAAGGTCTCGATACCTCTCTTTCTTTTCATTATCCTTGGCTATGATGTTTTTGTCAGCTGGTGCCGAAAATTCGATAACGAACATGGTTCGCTTCTCGAAGTCAAGGAGAACCATGTCAGGCCTCGAATGAGCAACAGAAACAATTGTCGAGAATATAAAGTTCCAGTATATGCGGCACATCCCATTCTCGAAAATTGACTCAATTTCCCTAGGAGCATTTAGAGGAGCGATATTAAGGTGAATGCCGTAGGAGTGACAGAAGTGGTAATAAAGCACTCTTAGTGCCGCATTGTGCCTTTAAATGTAGGTCGTTCCCGCGTGAGTTGAACAACTTGGCTCTTGGCTCAAAATGTGGCGACGGTATGTTAAGGTGGAAATGACACCGTCTTAGCATGCAACAATGAAACCCTCTGTACCAGACTTCAATCCGGGCGATTTAAGGAAAGCAAACGTTAGCTCATAAGACATTGACTGATCCTTCACATTACTGTGGAAGATACCGTGCATCCTCTTATCGAGGAGCTGTTCACGAAAATTTTTCTCTTGTGCTTTCTTAATCCGGGCTTTCAGGAGTGAGTACTCGAGATAGATAAGATTTGATGCATTTTGCTCATCCCTAATACTGAAGTCAAGTTCGAGTGTTTCAGCAGCCTCCTCCTTTGCTTTGTACAGAAATGCTCCTTTGCCCACTCCTTCGTGATTCCTGACCATTTTAAGAAGAGGGTCTTTTCCATTTGCAACTCTATGTGCTGTAGCCAGAATAATCCTGTTGTGAAGACATTTAAGACTCAATATTCCGCGACCCCCTTGACGGCGTGAGATGTACAGTCGCGGAACGAAGGACTTAAGATGCATGCTTTTGTTCATGTGCATAACCATTCTTGTCCCGATATCAAGAAATCTGAGCTCGTTCTTCGTCCATGGAACTACTCCAAATGAATAGAGTAGTACCGGGACGGCAAGCATGTTCGTTGCAGATA
>NC_046659.1:8602696-8611616 GCF_010883055.1 Belonocnema kinseyi | reverse complement strand
GTTTGTCATAAGCTCAACCGCAGGATTTGGCCGGGAGCGGGTGCTAATTCGGAAAATTGCAACCGCTTCCACCGAAATCGCGGTAAAATTTCAGCCACAACCACGTCTCACGGCCGTGAGATAGGTGGTTACAGTCTATAACGGAATTGAGTGAGCACCCCACAGTCCCCAAATCTACTCTCACGCAACTAAATAAATAATAATTTAAACAAAAATGATCTCAGTAAATACTTTAAGAAAAAATTACATTATAAATGATCTATATGAAAATGTAAAGAGTATTTCAATTATGTGTTTTATTTCGGAAAAATATATTCAAAAAAAGGAAAGAGGTTGTTTAAAAAAAATGATTCTCTCTAATGTTTATTTATTACACTAAGAAGAAATACTCCAGAATCAATGAAATATTGCTTTACAGCATCAAATGGTGCTTTCGCGTTTGGTCAAACGCATATATGGTATAATCAATTTAAAAGCATATGCTATTGTTTCTTATATTCTTGATTCAAATAAATTATTATTAAATTATTAAAAAATTGACTAGATTCAACTGAATACGTCATATACCTAATAGTAGAATATTATAAAGTTAACTACACATGAAATTTGAAGCAAACGACATGTCCTATAAATTGATACCACTATGCCCTCAATTCTGAATTGCGATGCTATTGTTGCAACAGTAAAAAATCTAACTGTATAGTACACTGCCATAATCTATTTAGCAGAAATTTCTGATTCAAAGACGGAAAATATTGATTCAAATGCAAAATACATTTGTTTTCCATAAGTTTAAACCTGCAGAATTTACACCATACAATATTCTGATTACTTCCCCATTGTGGAGGAACCAGCCTGCACCGCGTGACAACGAGGTTGTTTCCCGAAGTGGGGTGGTAATAGGACTGTATCTAGTTACCCTAAGGCGAAAGGTCTCGCCTCGCTCGGTCGCCCCTGGTATAAAAGGACGGCGAAAAACTCTCCGGTGAACCACAGGTGGGAATGAATATCTCGTCCGGGCTAAAGAAAAGAATGTCCGGTTCAAGCAATTTCTTGAAAGGGGTACAGATCAATTCTGCTATTTTAATCTGTGAACAGGGCCTCAGTGATATCGCTAGGGGGAGGGTGGTCCCAAGGAGGCCGACGTTGAAAAAGAACTGAACGCGAGAGGGACAGACGAGGATCCAATGGTAGGGCTTCAAGCAATGGCGCGGCCAGGGACTGACGGGCGTGGTAAGTCACCAAGTCAATCTTGGCTACGACTTTCCCGGAATAGCGGGGAGTGCCTGAGTGTGCTCGAGTCATTCAGTATGCTTGGCGAGCGCTACGTAACCGTAAGGGGAGACTTTTGGAGCAGAAACAAAGAAAAGAAACGATGGGAAGTTTGTGCCCGGGCGCCGACCGGGCAGCCTAGATTAGTCTCTGAGGATGCAAAAAAACTGACCCGGCAGTAATCTGGCTCAGACCGAACAATCCATAGAATTCGAAGGATAATAACCAACCGGATGTAACAGGCGAGCGCTTCTCGACCTGCCAGGTTAAAATTGGAAGACTGACTGATTAGACGGCTCGCAGGCCTTCGTTTCGTTGCTGCTCTACTCGTATGAGAAGAGCAGTCCCGGCCTCGGATTGGCTAGGTCCGTGTGACAAGAGGAGACTCGCGTAGTGGGAGTCCATTCCTTCGATCTCACGCGTCAAGGTCCGATTTCAATCGATTTTTCGGTTATTTTTAACTATTTCTATTATGGCATTAAAAATTGAAAAATGAACCGATCTTATTTGTCAAAAAAAAAAATCAGTTCTGAGCAATCCCGTGCTTCGAACTGTGTCAAAAGTTATTTACATTTATTGAATTTAAATATTCACTGATTCAATCAGTAATGGCCAATTTCGAGTTTCAATACCAATTAAGCATAATAATTTAAGATTAGTTAAATCTAACTATTTGTATTATTTATAACTTTATATTAATTAAACTCATTAACTCCAAAAGAATTAATGGGTTTGAGTATATTGTATTAAAAGAAAAAGGATAAGTTAATGGAGTCTGATTATTTCCAGTGATGAGAGTCACAAAAATATAAACTTTAATTATATTCCTTAAAAATACTTCAACCTTATTAATTTCAAAACTTAAACCGGAATGAATTGCAATGTATTTTTAATTATACTAATATGACTAAGGGAAACAGAAATTTCAATCTTTTACTAACTTGGATCTTTTATCTCCGATTTATATTTAAAAATAAGCGGGTCCCCTTATTTAAAAATATAATCGAAGCAGTAAGAGTCTATAATGCTAAGAGTTGAAATCTTTGAGAGTGAAGTTGAGAGAGTAAGAAGGTGAGGGTCAGAGAGCTAGAGGGGCCCCGTGGAAAAGCGGTGAGAAAAGACAGGAATCGAGCAGAGCCTAAGATGAGAGAGTAAGAGTGAGAGAGATGGCGATAGCTGAGAAGAGTAGAGACCGGTTCCGGGCCAAACGGCCTGCGTCACTGGCCCAATGGTAAAGGGCCTATCTAACTACTCATGCAGACACTTCTCCATTCATTTATTTGCATAATCGTAATTTATCGTAAATTATTGCCCTTGTTGAAAAAATTTATGCTAAAAATAATCAATATTTAAAAAAAAATTATTTTTCAAATTTTGAAGGTGTTTTGTGAATAGAAGTATAAGAAAGTATAATAACTTTAATGTAGATTTCAAAAAGAATTCAATTATAGTCAAAACTTGTCGATATAGACAGTTCTTTCTGGTAATGAGAGTTCAATAATAAATTAATAAATGTTACTTAGTTTTTCTATAACAATAATCTACATGCAATGCTTATGAAAATTGTGGCATATTTTCTTCAGATGTTCAGTGTTTGTATATATTTTAAATTTTTTAATTAATACTGCCAAATGAGAGTACTGAAAAATCCCGAAAAACAACATTTCTGACTCTGTAAAATTCCCGAAAATAGAACCCCGTTAAAAATGTTCGAGTGATGAAATTCCTGAATTATAGAAATAAAAAAATTGTTGTTTTTAAAAAATAAATATTATTAATTAAAAACACAATTATCAATTACCTTTATCAAAGAAATTTTTTATCAATGTTTAAACTAAACGAAAATTATTTCTTGAATTTCAAATAACAATAATTGTATAAAAATTGTATAAAGAAATTAATTTAAAGACTGTGCACATGTTTAAACAAAATTGCTTATTCAGAAATACATTCTTTTTAATTATGGTTATATAAAATTTGTTAAATTATTTTATACAGCTTTAAACATTAAAGAAATTTCTCTGATAAAACTATTTGTTTATTTCATTAAAACAAAACAAAAATAATATTCAACAAAACAATTTTGTTAATACTACTTTAAATTCTGGAATTTTCTGGGTTGGCCATTTTATAATTCGGTAATTTTCTGTCGGGAATTTTGTCCTTCTGGAATTTTCAAATAGTGTCATATTATAAACTGTAGTAAATTTTATTATTTAGGAGTATAAAATTTCAGAACAGAAACGTAATTTCTGGCATTATTCAAAGACTGTTATATTAACAAGAATAATACGCTGTTTAATAAATTAAGTTTTTCAAAATAATCAATTATTACCTCGCTTTATTTAAAAATTCTACAAAAAGTGGCAAAATTTTTGGAAACCCCACGACTTTCTATCTCTTTTAAAAGAGAAAATTGTTAAAAACAGTACAAAATTATTTGCATGCAATTATTTTATTTGGAAATGAAGTTCAATAAAACACCACGATATTCATTTCTACTTTAGTAACTTTTATTAGTTCACAGCTTTGCATGGGTGTTCTCCCACGATGCAGAGTAAATTATTGTGCGACTCTAAAAAATGGTATGCAAGTTTGGAAAAAAATATTTTTTTTAAAACATCGTGAAAAACTAAACTAATAATATCAATCATCTAAAATGTCGTCGCGCACACATTTTCATAGAAATACATAGAAAAATTTCACGTTGATGGGTAACCATCTAGGACGTACGACCGGTTTGGTTACTCGAATTTTGAAAAACCGGCGAAACTCGGGAGTTGGTTTTCTGCAGCTTTTCTCTCATCTGGTCAAATCTTTAGGCAAATTCGAGTACTTCGAATAAACTCGTATGTAGCCGCATTGTAATTAAATTTTATAAAAATTGATACAGTGATTCTAAGCCCACCTGAGTAAAAGAAAAAATTTAAAATGTACATACACAGTAAAGTTAAGAGTAATTGTTGGTATGTTGGGATGCTTTTCAGGCTATTAACCAGTGACAGCTTGGCACCTCGAAGAGCGTCCATGATAAAGACGATTAGTTTAACAGAATATCCCAGGTAAAATCGTCGCAACTCCTTTATAAGGTCTCTATACCTCTCTTTCTTTTCATTTTCCTTGTCTATGATGTTTTTGTCAGCTAGTGCCGAAGATGTGCTCAAAATGTCGCGACGATATATTAAGGTGGAAATGACACAGTCTTGACATGTCAAAATGAAAGCCTCCGTGCCAGACTTCAATCCGAGTGATTTAAGGAAAGCAAAAGTTAGCTCATCCGACATTGACTGAGCTTCTACATTTCTGAGAAAGATGCCGTGTATCCTCTTACCGAGGAGCTGTTTACGGAAGCTTTTCTCTTGTTTTATCTTGATTCGGGCTTTAAGGAGAGAGTACTCGAGATATATAAGATTTCATGCATTCAGCTCACCCCTAATAATGAAGTTAAGTCCTAGTGTTTCAGCAGCTTCCTCCGCTGCTTTGTACAGAAACGCTCCTTTGCCCATTTCTTCGTGCTTCCTGACTATTTTAAGAAGAGCTTCTCCTCCATTTGCGACTCTATACGCTGCACCCAGAATAATCCCGTTGTGAAGACATTCAGGATTCAATAATCCGCGACCACCTTGACGGCGTGAGTTGTAGACTCGCGGAACAGAAGACTTGAGATGCATGTCTTGGTTCATGTGCATAACCTTTTGTTTTCCGGTATCAAGGGATCTGAGCTTGTTCTTCATCCACGGAAACAATCCAAATGAATAGAGTACTACCGGGACGGCAAGCATGTTCGTTGCAGATACTTTGTTCTTTGCAGACGGTTCGGAAGACCAAATCTGCCGGATGAGACGCTTGTATCTACTTCCGAGTGTATCCTTTATAGATGTCACATCCTGATTGCGGCTCTATGGCACGCCCGGGTATGTATAAGTCTCTCTAGCACAAATGTTTTGTTTCCTTAGTGTATCGTTCGACATTCTCTATAACTAGATCTAGTTGCTCTTTGATTTCCACATAGATCGTAAGACCATCCATGTAAAATACATGATTGACCATGTGATTTCGATTTGCAGGTTTACCGAAAAAGTACCCCTGCGAATGGCTAAGTGCTAGAGATAGTGGTAATAATGTAAGGCAAAAGAGAAGTAGGCTCATGGTGTCGCCATGAGCCCAATCGTCACACGATTTTTTCCAGATGAGATAGTAAATCTGGTTTTCCAAAGCGGCATCAATCTCTCTGTGCACCTCACCATTTGCGGATAAACCTTTAAACTTTGAAAAAGACAGATGATATGTATATGGGAGGTCGAAACGAAAGCTTTCCGGTATTCAATACCGGCTTTCGATAGGGCATGCTGCTAGGATGCTGCACCTTTGCAGATTCATATATCGACGAGCAGGTTTTTCCGACATTCAGCTACGCCTTTCTTTGAGCCTCGTTGTTCATACATTTCTTGCCACACAGGTTCAATTGCCCGAACAATCCTATCATTTAGGATAGCTGTGAATATCTTATACAGTGTTTCAAGACAAGTGATTGGTCTGTAATTATTCGGGTTAGCCAAGTGGATCATTTTTGACAGGAGTACTCTGCACCTTACCACCAACCAAACCGGAATTGGCTCTTCCGACTTTAAATATGAGGTGAAAATCGGGTCAAATCCTGATGGATTGAGGAAAACTTCTTCCACCAGAAGGTCTTGATACTATCTGGTCGCGGAGTGGAATAGCTTTTCATACCTTTAATACTTTTTTCACCTCGTCGGTAGTGATGGGTGGGCATTTTTCCTCAGGTGTTATGAGGGCATCACACAGCTCCTTGAAGCTATTTATGTTCTCTGAGTCTTCGGCCAGTCTATGCTGCACTTCGTGAACTGCTCTCCTAAATACTTCGGCTTCCTCTGATCTGGGTGGGTGGTCGACAGTAACTGGAAGGTCTTGGAAAAGTCAAGATGGGTCAGAAAGAAACTGTTGATTTTCTCTGACCCAACTCTCTCTCCGCTCTACATTTCTCTTAGCATCGGATAGTATCCATATTCTCAACAATATGCTGCCTGATGTTCAGTAGTTTTGAATTGGTAAATGTGTGATAACGGATCTGGAGTTCGCGCGCGAACTTTCAAACCTTGGTAATGTCTTGCTCAGCTTATCTTTATGGCGAGTGGAAGCATTCTTCTTTTGATATTACGATCAAACTTTGGTATTGCTTTACGGTTCGCATCGACCAAAGCTCTCGCCGTATTATGTACACAACAGTTGATAGCCCAGAGGTCGGATTCTTCGGAAAAATGTCCACACAGCTCGTCATTCATTTCAGCCAGATCTTTAGGCTTCATAGTAATATCGGTGTTGATGTTTTTTCGGGCCCCCATTCTTGGAGTAATTCGGCATGGTTTCACAGACGTTGATGCGAAAAGTGAGATAGCTCTGGTGTTTGTCGCACCACAGAGCATGCAGTCGTGTAATATAACCCCTTTCAGGGGCCACACTCGCATCGTAACATTCTAGAAACTCGTGACTTTGTCTCTCCGTCGACCTAAAGCTCCCGAGATTCCGCCGATCCATCGCATTGACCATATTTTCATTGGCTCCCCCAGATCTAGAGTCGTCGGCATTGTTGGCTGACCCAGTGTCAGGAGCCCTGCGCGTTCTATTTCTTCGAATCGCACTTAATACAACTATACTGGGTGTTGCCATTGTTGTCCCCATGAGAAGCTAGGGAAAGGGGTTCGTTCATCCTTGTAGAGCCCCGCGTGCAAGGATAAGTCTGCGTACTCTGAGAGGTCGCCCGGTATCCGAGAGTCATCGTTCTACACTCCTCACCCAGATGCTATTCAGTTTTCGGCACGGTTTCACACCTTCGCTTGGGGGTTAATTCCTTCGGAACCACCCCTGGGCGATTGTCCGCGACTGCCTGATAATTGTTGTAACCATTTTCAGCAGGAACCCTTGGTACAGGGAACCTCTATGCGCAACCCGAGGAGGCGTTCGATGGCTTTGTCATAGGCCCTTCGGTTTGATTCTGGAGGGATCAAACTCGAACAGAAATATATAACCGATATACAGGGTGCCCAGAAAGTCATGGACAACGTCAGAACTAAAGTCAGCACTGGATTCCTCGTTGAAAGTTACTTCGAGAGTGACCTCAACCTTCTCTAAAAAAATTGTACCTTAGGATTTATTTGGCTATTCCAGGACTATCTCTAGCACTTAGCCATTCGCAGGGGTACTTTTGGGGTAAACCTGAAAATCGAATATATATATTTATATACTTCGGTTCGGTTTTGATTCCTCTAGAATTAAACCGAAGGGCCTATGACAAAGCCACCGAACGCGTCCTCGGGTTGCGGATAGAGGGTCCCTCTACCAAGGGTTTCTGCGGTTCAAAACAACAGAACGCGCAGGGCTCCCGACAATGGGTCGGCCAACAATGCCGACCAATCTAGAGCTGGGGGAGCCAATGAAAATGGATTCAATGCGATGGATCGGCGGGATCTCGCGACCTTTGGGTGGACGGCGCAACTGAATCACGACTTGCTAGAATGCTACGATGCGAGTGTGGCCCGTCTACGGGGTTACATGGCACGGCTGCATGCTCTGTGGTGCGAGAAACACCCGGAGCTATCGCACTTTTCGCAGCAACGTCTGCGAAACCATGCTGAACTACTCCGTAAAAGGGGCTATGTAGGCTATGTAAGCGGAACTCCTACTCTACCACAGCTAGAACAAGCCGGCAACAAAGGCAGAGAGGCGACACTAAGACCAACCGCGGGCAGACATCCAATACATGAAGAGCGATGCTTTACTACCCGGAGAAACATCGACAACAAGGTTTCTCTCAAGCCTAAAGATCTGGCTGAAATGGATGACGAGCTTCGTGGACATTTTTCCGGTGAATCCGCCCTCGGGGCTATCAATTATTGTGTGTATAATGCAGCGAGAGTTTTGGCCGATGCAAACCGTAAAACAAAACCAACGGCTGATCATAAGACCAAAAGACGAATGCATCAACTTGCCATAAAGATAGGCTGGGCAAGACAGTATGCGTCCCGCATTCAATGTGTGATTGACTACATCACATCTGGCAGGAATTTTACCGCCAAGGTTCGAAAGTTTGCGCGCGAACTCCGGACCTGTTATCACACATTTAACAAGTCAAAGCTGCTGACCATCAGGCAACATATTGTTGAGAGAATACGTGTACTATCTGACGCTAAGAGAAGTCTAGGGCGGAGGGAGAGGTGGGTCAGAGAAAATCAACAGTTTCTCTCTGACCCATCTCGACTCTTCCAAGACCCTCCAGTTACTGTCGAACACCCACCCAAACCAGAGGAGGTCTAAGTATTTTGGAGAGAAGTCTACGAAGTTAAGCATAGACTAGACGAAGACTCAGAAAATATAAATAGCTTCAAGGAGTTATGTGTTGCCCTCATAACACCTGATAAAGAATGCCCACCCATCACTACCGAGGAGGTGAACAAAGTATTAAGAGGAATAAAGAAATATTCCGCGCCGGGACCAGATTGTATCAAAACCTTCGGGTGGAAGAAGTTTTGGCCCGTATTTTCACCTCATATTTGAAGTCGGAAGAGCCGATTCCAGAGTGGTTGGTGGAAGGGCGCACAATACTCCTGCCGAAAATAGGCAACTTAGT
>NC_046659.1:8596662-8602596 GCF_010883055.1 Belonocnema kinseyi | reverse complement strand
CACGAAGTTATTGGAGCAATGTTCAAAAACAACAGCAGCGAATATCAATTAATTTTATTCAAAAATGCTATAGTACAGTTTAAAGTTAATTATTTACTATGAGATTTCTTGTTAATATTTAATAAAAATTCAAATTCCTTTCTGAAATGGTGGCGTTGTCGTAGTAAGTCAATAGGTTCTACGATTTGGTAAAGAAAAAAGGAAAAAATCTATCTCACATGGTAGAAAGCGAGGTCTGATCGACTTCAGACATCAAAGTCCCAATCTCCAACTATCAGCTGTTGATGTTAGAATGGCGAAAACTGTGTTTTTCGTGGAAAGCTAATCTAATATTTGTTAACGTAAGTGATTTTCTTTGAAATAACTTCTTCGTATGTCTGGCCATGTAACTGTGTTGCATGCATTGTGCGATTACGCAATAGGGCGTACTTACAACTTAAACTTTTCAAGTGTAAAGCTTTGATAAAAATAGTTATGTGTTTTTGGATACTGCTGTCTCGGAATGGTGTAGGCAGGTGAAGGACAGAGGTGATTCAGTATCTGGACAGATTACTCAAGAGACAGTTGTACTTTAACGAGATGCTCAACGGCCCGCAAACGCTTTACGTACGTAAGCAGAAAAACACATTTATTTTAAAGTGGAACAGCAAATTTTCTTTCTCATTTTCGTCAAATATTTACTTTACCCTTGTCTCCGTATTCGACAAAGAGTTTTCAAAATATTTTTACCACGCAGTAAAATTCACCGGAAACGATTCAAACGCCCCTGATTGTTTACGTTCTGAGAGCCTGGATTTAATGTTACCGTCAGTACCAAAATTATCATTAAATCCAGGTTTTACTTTAATAATGAATTGTGTAAGCACTTCTGTTTCTTAACTTGTGTTAATTATTACTTTACTAAGTAAGTGAAAAGTTGTCAAAAAGTACTATAGGACAAAAAGTTTAACATTTCCAGCGAAACCCTAACTTTGTAAATTTATTCAAAGATAATATTATTAAAAATAATACATTCTTCGAATAGAAATTTTGTTAACGTTAGGCAATTATTTATCTTACCATAATTAAAAATCGGACAAAAAGTAGAAAATTTTCAAAAAACCAATTGCCTGACAATGTTATAAGACAATGTTATTAACAGTAATGAAAAATTATTTAGACATGTTGGAAATTTTGACAACTGTACGAGATTCAAAATAGCTGTGTCACCTTCAAAATGAAATGAAATACGTTCTAATATTATTTCAGTGCTCATTCAGTATCATCAATGAATTAAATATAAAAACAAAATATAGAGTGGAGTAGAGCATTAATAAAAATTTTACAAGTGTAGTAAATATACGTACCAACTGCTTTCTTGTATTTTTTTAATGATAAGTACAGTTTAAAGTTTCCAGTATGTTTACCTTCATTCTCAGACTCTTAGGGAGCCATGCTTCGTAAGTATTTTTAAACAGTGTGTGAAATTGTTGGTCAATACATAGTTCTAAGCAATTGAAACCCAAAAGATGGTTTTTTCTCATAAATTCGACTATACTCAAAACGAAAGTCATAGAAATTTGAAATTTTTTTTAACTTTGACAGTTTTGTCAAAAAATGTACTTTTTTCAAAAATTTCGGCATGCTAGATTTTTCGAAAAAAAATTGAAATATATCAAAAATGGAAATTTTCTCGAAAAAATATAAACTGTAACGTATGTGCAATTAATTGTTTCTTGTGATACAGTATAGTTTTTCATGGCCGCTAATTACGATTCTGATGCCAAAATTGCAGAACTCATGATGGCGAATCCAAAAATTGCGACAACATTAGACCAAACTCGCTCATTTTCTTTTTGACAGGTAATCAACAAGTAACCATATGTAATAAAAATAAGAAGAGTTCTCACCTGAATTAAATGTTAGATTTATATTTTTCTATTTTCTAGAAACTTTGATTTGAACTTGTAAACTCGCGAACAGACATAGGGGTACCGAATTCAAAGGTATACATGTCTGCGATTCGGGGATACTGTTTCCAAAATAGAAATTATTATAAGTTTATCTGTTTATACATGGATAAAATTTTTACTGCTGCAAATATTAACCGATTTTCATGAATCTTTTTTTTCACTTGCTTCATATTGTAGGAAGCAAATAATTATGTTCCTTAAAATTTAATCAAGGCATGCCTTCGTGATTTCGGTTTTTGTTCTCTCCTTTTTTATTATTAAGCAAAATATAAACTTTTTATCGAAAAACCAACTTCGTCTAAGCAAACAGAATAATATTTGGATGACGTATGCGAAAAATCAGATAAAATATTCAAGATTACGGCTGTAAAATGAAACCCCGTTATCCTACTCTAATACATACCCTTAAAGGCACACACGCGTGCCATAAACATGGCTTGGCACTTACGAGATGAATGCAGAAAGCTGCCACCCTTGAGTACCTTCGCGTCCTTAACAAACACCGAGAGCTTTGCGGGCCTTTCGATGTGATTTTATCTTGCCCTGCGGCCACCCATTTGGCACTTCTGATTTTGGACAATTAACTATATCTCCCTCGGAGCGTTCGGCAGGGCATGGCCATGGCTAACACCGTAACAGCGACAAAGATGGTAATAAAGAACTCTTAGGGATGCATTATGTCTGTAGAGATACGTACTTCCCGCTGGGGTAGGACACCCAGGTAGTATGTGTTCTAGGTACTCAGTGTGTGCATTACACGTGCGGCATCTATCGCTAAGAACATCTTGAAATAAAATGCGGTCGAGGAATACCAAGGTGGAAATCACACCATCTTGACACGCCGAAATGAATCCACATTTTTGTAAAAGTTTCCGTGCATTTTTTGTCAAGTAGTTATTGACGAAATTTTCAACTTCTGTTTTCTTCACTTCGGCTTTTAGAAAAGAAGCATCTAGATGGAGTAATGCAATTTCCTCACTTTTAATGTTAAAATTCAGGTCAAGGATCTCGGCCGCCTGCTCTGCGGCTTTGTAATAGAACGGTGCTTTGCCAATCATCTCGTGGTTCTTGATCATTTGAATTAACAGGTTCTCTCGACATCCTGCTACACCTTTTTTCGACTCACGTTCTTCGTACATCTCTCTCCAGGCAAGGTTAATTCTCCGAACAATCCTGTTGTTTAGGACAGCTGTAAAGATCTTATACAGTATTTTTAAACAAAATATTGACATGTAATTTTCTCGGTTGGTCAAGTTGCATTTTTTCGGTAGAACTGTAGTGCGTCCTAACACCACCCCCTGCGGACTGGATAATGCGTTATGGGTCCAGTGTTTTCAGGAACTTGTATTATAACAAAGTAATAATCACCCCGTTGTGATACGGCCCTGCGGGCCTAGGACTAGGAGTGGAAGAACACCACGTCATGGTCCAAATACCCAAAACCTGACAACCGAGAGGTCAATCTTGCGCTTACTATACGTGCTAGTAGTCGGTAGCATCTTGCACCACCCTGCAACCCCTTGTTTTCTCTGACACCACAAACCCACTAGGACGCCACACTATCCTCCGGGTTTAGAGCCCCCTTTTCTGAAGTGAACCACCATCTGCGGTTAGGAATCTTGGCTTTGTCGCCCGGGTTTCATAAAAACTACAGGAACCGATCTTGGCATCGCCGCTTCGATCGCCAGATAAAGTCCGTATTTTGTCAACAATATGTTGCTTGATTATCAGCAACTTTGACTCGTTCAGTGTGTAATTCAAGGTCCTCATTTCTTGGGCGAACTTTCGAACCCTTTGCGTGAACGGTCTAGCAGATGTTACGTAGTCAATCTCACACTGCACACGGGACACATTCTGCCTTGTCCATCCAATCTTATTGCTCAGTTGATTCATGTGTTTTGTTAAAATCTTTTGATATATCGTCGGTTTTAGCCTTCGATTTGAATCAGCTAAAGCTCTCGCAGCACCATCGATTTAGGAATTAATTGTTCAGAGGTCAGACTCCTCCAAAATATCCTCAATAAGAGAGGCGTCCATTTTAGCCAGATCTTGGAACTTAGGAGGAACCTGTATTTTTATGTTCCTCCTTATCCTGAAATCACTATCATCTTTCATACGGTCCCTGCTTTGCCGGGTAGTCTTTATGTCGCTTACTCATCTTTGTGTTTAGCTTGTTCATGTAGTGGTTGAGAAAGCGCTCTGCGCACATATCCAGTTTTCAAGAGGTAGGCACGTTGATTTCGCAATAACTGTTGCATACGCAATATTAGGCCTCCTCTAATAAGGATAATGCTGGCATCGTATCAGTCTAGCAAGGCATCCTTGCGTTGATTCGTCCAATCAATATGGGTGTTTTGCCGGTTCGTCGTCGTATTTTCATCTAAATTATTTTCAGCATCCCGAAATCTAGATCGCTCTTACGGTATTGTCAGCAACCCTGGCTAGTCGAATGCTCCGAGGAAGATAGAGTCAATTTTCCAACACGAGAAGGGCCGAACTTCCTGGAACTATAGTTTTCGGATAGGCATCTCCGTTGCACACTCAAGGCCTGACATAGTTCTCCAAGACTTCGAGGAACGAACTATATTCATCATCGAATTCTCGGCTCCGGCCGACTACAACATCACTGCTAAGGAGAAGAATAAAAAGAAGAGGTATCAAGACTTGCAAAGCTGTCACCCTTGGGTGGCTTCGTGTCCTCAAGACACACGAGGGTTTCGCCGGCCTGTCATTGTGGTTTAATCGTGCCTTATGACCACCCTTCTGAAGTTCGATTTTACCAGCACAATACTACTACTGAAAAAGGCAACTTGTCCAACCTAAAGAATTATAGGCCAGTAACTTGTTTTAACAGACTGGAGGCGATCTTCACAGCTGTCCTGAACAACACGATTGTTCGAAGAATTAAGAATGAGTCGCTTTATGTTCCTTTCCCGAATGAATTTTAATTTTATTTTCGAGAAGCTTTTCTAATTAGAATCGTTGGCTTTCGTTGAGATCGACAATACTTTCGCAGATTTCTGTTGAACAATTGTTTTGTTCGTCAATTTTTCATAATGTGTCTGTAATATTATTTAAGTAAATCGCCTAATTTTTTAAATTAACCCATTGATTTCTATTACCAATTTCCAATATCTCGTTAGCATTCTGAGATTCTTTTTTTGATTTTTTCCGCATAATGCCTTTGTTATTTTTCGGAACGTTACAATCGCTATTTTTATTTGTGATCTCGTATTTTTTATTTAAAAAACTTTCCTTTAACTATTTTTCTTATTTTTATTCCTAATATATTAGGTTTGCTTATTCTACATGAGTCATGTGTGCTTATCTCGTCGCTAGTACCTTGGGTGGGGATGCTCTTTAGGAGTTGGAATTTGTTACTTGTGGGGATACTTATTAAAATAGGGATACCTTTTGTAGGAAGTGTTGCTGAATTTTGGGCGGTTTTGGTTTTTTTGGATTGGCTGGGATTGATAGTTACTAGAAGAGTTTTTGTATCTAATGTTTGACTATTTTATTACCTTCTCTAGTACTCTTGAGATTAATACTACCTTCGAATTTTGGTTTTTATGATTCTTATTTTCTTCCTTTTCCATGAATGATTTGTCCCTAATATTTGTCGTTTTAATTTTCTCTTTTTTCTTCTCTACTATAGTGTCCGGTTTCGTTTCGGTTCTAGCCTCGATTATCGGGAATGATCACGAGTTTGGATAAGCTCTCATAGGATAGCGGGCGGGAGGACTCCTTAGTAACCATAAAGTTGCCCGCTGGAAGTCAGTTTCCGGAATACTGTAGAGCCTTTGTCTGTTTCTGTTTTTATTCCTTTTTTTATTTGGGTCCTGTCTTTTATCCGAATTGGAACTTGTTTTTTCTTATGAATCCCTATTATTGTTAGTCGATTTTTTATTTTTCTTATGGTAGTTTGATTTTCGGAAACTCTGTTTATTATTATTCCCTCCTGAACTACTTTCCGATTTTACCG
>NC_046659.1:8585531-8596562 GCF_010883055.1 Belonocnema kinseyi | reverse complement strand
AGTCCTTGAATCTCCACTTTGAGGTCTTTATATCTACTCTTTTTCCTTCTCTTTGACAGTGATTTTATAGTCGGCCCGAGCGGAGAGTTCTTTCACGAATATTTGAAAGTTCTGGAGAACGATGTTAGGCCTCGAGTGTGCAACGGAGACTGCTTTTCAAAAATTTTAGTTTCAGAAAATTTGACACTTCTCGTGTTGGAAAATTGACTCTATCGCTCTCGAAGCGTTACATATAGCAGGGTCGTGGCCAACACCGTAAGATCGACGAAGAAGGTAATATAGCGCTTTGAGGGCCACATTATGTCTGTAGAGATACGTCATTCCCGCGTGGCTGAGACACCCAGATAGTATGTGTTCTAAGGTACTCAGCGTGTGCATCATACACTCTGCACCTATTGCTGGGAACTTCTTGACATAAAATGAGGTCACGGTATACTAAGGTAAAAATGACACCATCCTGGTACGCGAGAATGCAACCCTCTGCACCTGAACTAAGCCCTGATGATCAGAAAAAAGCAAGTTTGCTCTTTTGACAAGAACTGTTCTTGTACATTTCTGTAAAATTTTCCACGTATTTTCTTGTCAAGTAGCACTTGACGTAATTTTTCAACCTCTGGTTTCTTTACTTCTGCTTTTAGAAGTATAGCATTAAGATGTAGTAATGCACTTTCTTTACTTCTGATGTTAAAATTCAGGCCTAGGGTCCCACCCGCCTGCTCTGCGGCTTTGTAAAGGAACGTTCCTTTGGCTGTCATTTCGTGTTGCCTAAGTATTTTTAGGAAAGGGCCTCTTCTATTTGTAACGCTGTAAACTGTAAATGTAGAAAAGTTCGGCTATGAACAACTGAAGATTCAGAAATCCGCGATCACCTTGACGGCGTCAGATGTATAATCACCGAACAGACGAATTGATATGCAAGCTCTCGTACACATGCATGATCTTACGTGTGGCAACATTAAGGGCCTTAAGCTCGCTGTTTGTCCATTGAATCATCCCAAACGAGTACGGTAGAATTGAGATGGCAAGAATGTTAGTCGCAGATACCTTGTTCACCGCCGACAGACTTAAAGACCAAATCAGTTGAAGAAGATACTTGTATCTGCCTCTAGGCCACCCCTCGACTGATATTACGCTCTGAATGCACAGAAGTATCCAGAAGAATTCCGTAGTGCGAGAGATCGAGGCAGAAGTTAGATGCAAAAACGCAGAGGGATCATGGTGTGGCCCGGAAAGACACCCCTCTGGAAGGTGAAGTTGTTCGTTGTCACACGATATTTTCTATACGAGATAATAAATCTAGTTTTGCAAAGAGGCATTAATGTCTCTATACATCTCACTATAAACGCATGAACATTCAAGCTTTCCAACAAGCAGATGATTAGTCTATCAGAGGTTGAATCCAAAACTTGCCGGTAGTCAATCTGTGACATTGACAGGACGCGCCGAGGGGCTGCTGCGTTTTTGAAGACGTACCTGTCCATTAGCAGGTTCTCTCGGCAGCCTGCTACATCTTCTTTCGAGCCAACTTGTTCTTAGATCCCTCTACACATACGCTCAATTCAGCAAACAATCCTGTGGTTTAGGACAGCTGTAAATATCTACATTATGCTCAAACAAGTTTTTGGCCTTTAAATATTCTGGGTTGTGAAAGTTGCCTTTTTCGGTAGGTGCATAGTTAGCCCTAACACCAAACACTGAGGAATCGACATTTCCGACTTTAAATATGAGGTAAATATGTAGGATAGATGCTGTTGCTACTGGTGCGAGGCTAACACGAAAGAAGTGCTTTCGCTAAGCAAAAATCTACGAGCGTAAACGAGTACCGAAGCCGCGCCTATTCGACAAAACAAAGAATCAATAATATTTTAAGCATGGAATATAATTGATCAGACATCAATCCACGGGGGCTTTTATCGCCTAGGCATCTTGGGCGATTTGGGGTCTTTTTGGGATCCACCCTCGATAGAGCTCCTGATCCGGAGTGTCTTCGATGATCTGAGGGATTTTACGGACAGCCCTTGATAGCGTGTCTAGGTTGAGGATCGTTGTCGAGATTGAGATTCAAGGGGTTGTTCTCAGGCCATTTCAGAGGCCGCTCTCTCCTGACTTCCTGAACCGGAGGGACTTGGATTTATAGATTGAACAGAGGACTTAATTCGGAGATTTTTCTTGGGCGTCCTCTGTGTCTTCGGTAAACTCGAGCGGTTTAGTGAGTCTCGGGTCCAGTGTATAGTCTGTGTGCTTCAGAAGGCAGTGGTACAGAATCATGAGAAAAGGTGTCCTCGTTTTGGTTAACCTAAATATCTGAGGTATCCTTTGGGATTCTTGATTTTGGTTATGCCTGGATATCAGTGGTCTCCATTGGAGGCCTAGAGTTTTCCTTAATGCTTGGGTGGCAGTGGGGCCACCTTCCATGAGGCCTACTTCATGCACTTTTCCACTAATCCGTTTCAGAATGTTGAAGGGCCCATCGCGTAGCAGGGATATAGCGGCATTAAAGACTTTTTGGGCATCCGAGAATTTGTAATTTATGACAAAGACTTGGTTTCCGATTTCGTACTGCTGCACGGATTCTTTAGAAGCTTCTTGCGGTGCTTTTTTTCCTTAGGTTCCGAGCCTTATGCGGCCTCACCTGTTGGATTCGGGCATCCCTGGAACCGTTGCAGCGTTACGTTGAGTATGCATTTTATAAAGCGTCTCGGAAATGTCGAGATCTCAGTCTTGATGGGAGAGCACGGTTAGGCGTAACTAAATACCCATTATTAGATCTTGGTCACGACGATCAGTTTGATTGGTTCCAGGGTGGTAAGTAGAGATAGTCCAATACGAGCAGGACCATTTTTGGCAAGCGTCGATCCAATTTTTACCTGTAAATTTCAGACCTTTGTCAGTAATAAGGGTTCTGGAATAACCACAACAAAGGAAAAACCTCAGGTTCTAATGTGGCGATTACCTGGGGGGCTTTACTGTTACTCAGCGGAAAGACCTCTAACCATTTTGAGAAAAAGACGATTACTATAAGAAGGTAGGGTTTTCCTCGGCTGATCGAGGGTAAGGACACATTAGGCCAAGGACGACGGTTTCCCAAGCGTATCCTGGTTTAAGGGAGTTGAGCATTTGTAATGTCGTATAAATCACGCGTTTCTAGAGAGGCAAGGTACGAGGGCTTTTCAGACACCGGTTTTTTTTATTTTTAGGGGACAGCAGGCTTTCACCGATGAACGGATCAACTTCATCGTTAAGGCCAGAGGGATCTTCCGCTAGGGTCATAAGGAGTAGGCTTTGTCAGTTAGAAGGTCCACGATTTTGTCATTTGCTTTTTCAGGTGACATACGACGCAGGACGGCAAACATTTTACGCCAAGCTCAAGTTCCATCCTCAAACTTAACAAAACAGGAAAAAACCGCATTTAAAGAACTCAATCAAAATAAAGATATTATAATATTAGCCGCAGATAAAGGCAACACAACAGTAATAATGAATAAAGAAGACTATAACAACAAAATCGTGGATCTTCTAACTGACAATACATACAAAAAACTTGAAATAGACCCCACAAAAACAATAGTCAGTAAAACAAAGACTCTTCTCAAAACCTCTAAACTTGACAGCCAAATAATATTTAACTTAATACCTGCTAATCCCATCTCTCCAAAACTTTACGGGCTCCCAAAAATCCACAAAGAAAACATTCCACTCAGACCGATCGTCAGCGCAATAAACTTACCAACTTACAACCTAGCATGTTTCCTCGCTGCAAAACGAAATTCTTTTACAGGAAACTCCATCACTCACGTCCAAAACTCATTTGACTTTATTAAAAAGATACAACAGATCCACATTCAACCCCAAGACATCATAGTGAGTTTCGACATAGTATCTCTTTTTACGAAAGTGACAATCTCGGATGCAATTAATGTTATTAAATCTTTCACAAACTTCCCTTCTGAGCTTGTATCTTTGATAGAACAATGTCTCAATAATACTTACTTCTCGTTCAATAACCAATTCTACGAACAAACCTCAGGGGCAGCAATGGAATCCCCAATGTCACCTGTAATAGCCAATGTCTTTATGGAACATCAACTCCCTTGTATACAGAGCTATCTCCATAACAGACAAAGATAACTTATAAAAGGAATTACAAAACGTTAAACAAATCTTGATACAGAACGATTACACAAACAAACAAATTGATAAAGCAATAAGAAAAAACACTCAGAAAAGCAAGTCAACACAACCTACGAAAGAAAGAGATAGAAAAATGACCACCACTCTACCCTACATCCAAGGTGTCACAGAACAAATAGGAAGAATTCTCAACAAACACAACATCCAAACCATATTTAAACCACCTGCGAAAATAGGGCAACTACTAAATAACCCTAAAGATAAAAAGGCACCCTTCAGTGATCCAGGAATATATAAAATCCCTTGTTCTTGTGGCAAAGTCTATATTGGAGAAACCAGGAGAGCGGTGAGCCAACGTATGAAGAAACATGAAAGTAAAGTCAGGCTAAAACATTTCACGCAATCAGCACTCGCTGAACATCATATCGAAACAAGAAATAACATTTTATTTGATGAAACAACAATCATTGCAAAAACACACAACAAATTTCCAAGAAAACATAGAGAAGCAATCGAAATCTTAAAACACCCTAATAACATCAATAAGGACAATCGATATAATACCAATCCGATTTGGCTTTCCGTTCTCACGGATTTTTAAAAAAAGACTTGATTGGCCAATCAAGTTCGACCAGTCCCCACGGTGGGGCGCTCTGGCCAATCACAGGCATCGTAGAAAGTATATCTAAGAACATCATGACCTGATACCTTCGTTTCAGGTCAGCCCTGAAGATGTGAACTGCAATGTTTACGAAACGTCGGCAAACAATTCGTAGTTTTTTACACGAGTGAAACCCGAAATATCTTTTTATCAACATTTTTCTGACTGGGGTGGGGTAGGTTCAAGTACGGCATTGACATGCTTGCTTTGGTGGAAGTTGGTTTCCGCGGTGATAACGAGACCGAGAAAATCTGTTGAGGTTTTTCCGAAACGCCTTTTTTCTAGTGAAAACTTAAGGTCATGTATATTAAGACGTTCCAAAATAAGGTTGACATGATGAAGATTTCTTCCCAGGTTTTAAAGTAGATGATATCATCTAGGTGCACCGTGCAAAATTTATTGATGTGTCTAACCGGGGCAGTTTTGGACATTAGCCGCTTGAACGTGCTGAGTGCATTTTTTAAGCCTAAAGGCACATCTTTAGATGCATATTTACCAAATTAGGGAAGGATGTAGGCACCATATTTTCTTAAACGTGCTTCCATCGGAATTTGTGAATAGCCATTACGAAGGTTGATAGTTGACAAAATGTGAGTATTTTCTAGGTCTTTGAGGTTACCATGGATCTGTGGTAACTCCTGGGATGTATCGACCGTAATGGCGTTTAAGCGGTCGTAGTCGACGTCGACACATCTGCTGCGCCTGTTTCTAGATAAGGTTGCGTTTTTCTTATCATTGGAGTAGAAACATAGCCAAAAGGGTTGGGTAGTTGTGAGTGCGATTTTATGCATAACTGAATGGGTTACGGTACGTATTATTTTTTGCAATAAATGGTAATGCGCTGATTTTTCCAGCGTAAACAGATTTTCTGGGTTGATCGTAATATGCCATTTGATCGTCGATCCAGGGATGTTCTATGAAAGTAGAATAAAAATTTTTAAAGGTTTTGACACGCGTTCTTGCCAATAATGAACTTTAAGTAGATTACGTGAGTTACTAATGAGGTTCGTGTACTGATACTCTCGGTATAAATTATACTTAATACTTGATATATGTTTAATGCACCTAACATGCCTGGCTATTTACGTAATCATTCACTTGTGCACTACAGGTTGTGTATTATCAAATGAACAGTAGATTACATTATCTTTACATTATCGGTTACCATAGGATCTCTAATCCACCCATGATATCACTTTATAAATGCCTTGTGGTTTTGTATTTTATCATCAGTAGTGCGATCATCATAGTTCGATTCTAGATCGGATGAAATGCGCGTGATTACATGCATAAACAATTATCGGGGAATCATAACATTTTGGTAATCGGCGTGTGGGGGTGGATTCGGCAGAATCGTGTTGATGCTCAGCCCGTTTGGAGTTCTAGGTTGTTTCGGTTTCGCCAAATCCGGTGTGTACTACTCTGGACATTAGGGTGTTCAAATCAACTATTCGGAAAGCTCTAATGCCGCGTAGAACCGAGCGGTGTAACAATTGTAAGAAAGTAGTGACCCTAGCATCTTTGTCGTACATAGGGTTGTAGGCACTGTAAAAGCTTCCCTAAAACGAGCCCATTTAAAGGGGAAACCTCGGTAAATGTCCCACCATTTCGCGACAGCATGTGTGTTTCCTACAGGACCTTGTTTGTTTCCAAGGGGTTGGTTTCCTGCAGCCTGCTGGATATGTACGAAGGGGTAATTTCCCAAAGCGCCTTGATGATGTTCAAGGGGTAGTTTATCCACAGGAGACGGATATCCTGCATGAGTGAGCATATTGACTTACAGTAATGCTTGACCCCATAGTTTAAATCCAAGAAGGTTGGAAGAATTATTTTAAGAGAATTCACCTTGGTGTTGTGCCACTCAAAGCACAATTGAGTGGAGAAATTGAGTTAGGAAATTTAAATTCGATTAGAATCAAATTCAAAATCCTATTTAACGTCTAATAATCAAATTAATGTCTAGAATACCTAAAAATACAACCAAAAATCTAATAACCAAATTTGGACAACCACCATAGAATGCTCATATTGCAATTTGAAAACAGATTTGCTTATACAAAAAAATATAAGGACAACAATAAAAAAATAGGAAAGAAAAATGAGAAGGCGACCAACCAAATACCCTTCCTTCTCTTTTTTTATTTATTTCTTCTTTTATTTTTATTATTATCAAATCAATATAGAAGAACATATTTATCAACGTTTCGGTACGCATACAGCACCTTTATCAAGATGAAACAACGATTTTCTCTCTTTAATACCTGATAATAAAGCCGACCTCTATAATTTATTCCAAATCGCTACTTGTGTTAATTCCTAGTGGTGGGGGTACGTCTACAGACATACAGTCCAACTAGTTGAGGTCTCTCACTCTAGAGTTTAAGGCCCAACCAATTATAACAGACAAAGTTATCTCCAATAGCTATAATACTGATAGTATCATACCAGTCAGCTCTATAATACTTCAAATTTGGTGCTCTAAAGTTTTTTAAGTGGCAGAATACAAATTGTGAGTCGGAATTAAAAAATTAAAAATGGCTGATTCAATATGGTGACTCAAAAATGAAAAATCTAAAACTCCATATATTTTTACGAAAATTTGTATCTTAAGAGTTTCTCTGGCTACAGAGTATAAATACATCGTCGAAATTTAACCAACTAATGCAGGGGGTGGAAGCAAATCCTATTGCCTATACCCTATCCCTAGACACAAAGATTAGTGAAAATTGAAACAACGACCTGCAAGATATATGCGTTTGACGTCTTATGGCGTAAATTCTTCCCTGGGGCACGATTAAATCTACGCCACATGGTGTTAAAGCCGTTCCATGGTTTAATAAAAGCGAGCATACCTCCACTCGCTCTTCCTACACTGTGATACCTTTCCGCTGAGCTCTTACTTGTTTGATAGTTCTTGAGAAATTCTGGATTCACTTTCAATATTGTTGACGGCTATGTTTCCATGACACCGAATATGTCGTAGTTTAATAGAAGTTTTTGATGATTTGTGTTCAGATCATATACGCTTTTAAAACCACTTGTATTCCAGAAGATAAATTATAGTGCTTGTGTTTTCATCTTTGGCAGGTGACGTTTTCGAAGTATTTCTGGTTTTGCCTTAAAGCGTACCAAGCCCTTCGTTAACCCCAACGATTTTTGAGAAATAAATTGATCCATACTGTTTTTCATGTTGTAATTTTTTTTCAACTCTCTCGCTTCTTTGAGTCCTTTGCTGTCTGTACAAAACTAATAACCTCTCCAACCTTTGCGTTCTTGTCATAATTATTTAGGATAAAAATGTTGGTCCCTGTCAATTTGCGCTTTTGCTCCATAATTTCTTACTTTGTGGTAAGTCAAGTGAACGAAAAAAGAATAGGTGGCTTTGAATTTGTTATCTGTCCCTATAAGAACTTGGCGCATTTTATATCTGCGATGGTAATGTTGACTTCGATTGTTTCTTTGATAAAAGTGACCTAATGACTGATTATTATGCGGGGATAAGCAGGAGCATCCAATCCGACCTAATTTGACCAAATTTTCACTTGATTTACTGCTGGGTGCAGGCTATCACGCATAAAAAGGTGTTGACGTAGATAAGTGAATATGATAAAAAAAATAATAGAATATATAAGTGTATATGTGCCAGCATGCATTCAAAATGCTCTTTGAATATGTGCTTGTATGTAACCGCTTAACTAGATTTATTATTTTATTTTAGACGAAAATAATTTAAAGTAAAGAAATTTATGTAAGATATCAATTTATAATGAATTAATAAATTGAATGATTGAAGACTCATCTATAAGAATAATATACATTTGGAAAGGCCGTAGCTGCGTATACCGATATTTCGGTATATATAGCGGTAAACATAGACATTACAGCATTTGAAAAAGTATATAATTAAATTAACCCTTCATGGGCATGGTGGGCCTTTTATGGTACACTACCTTTTTCTATTTCAAATATCTGCAATGTGAAAAGGGGGCATGCATCTCCACCCTAAAAAATGTTCAGGGTCCAGGAGTCCTTTAAATTGGACCATTTTCAATTACTAAAATAATTATACTTTTTTCAGCCGCGACTTTGAAAATATTTTTTGTGAAAGCCCAACCTGAGTACTATATACCTGTGAAGTGTTTTTAATCAAATTAATTTTTTCAATAAACTATTGCATTTTTTTAGTAATTTTCCATTTTTTCAAAATATGTGTTTGAATAATTAATTATTTAAAAAATGTAAAGTTGTCAATAGCAAAATAGTATCTCGCAATTTATTCTATAGACACATAGGAATAACTGAATTTTACCAGATTTTAATAATATAAACAACATTGAAAAAAAGCTCATCAACATAAAAGACCCACCATTCCGACCGCGTGTGTGACATTAACCATGCTCACGAAGGGTCAATGCCATTCCATTAATATTCATCAGTTACAGATGCCACTTTTTACATAAGCTAGTGATTAGTGATTGTTTCTTTTATTCAATACTAAATTTTTCTACCTATAAATAATTTAAATATAAGAAATAGTTACTTGAGAAACGCTACATACCATATATGTAGCACATTAAACAACAATGTATCAAATAAATGAATTAAATTGCATGATTTCAGACACGATTGAAATCTAGGCACGCTTTTAACTTATATAGAGAAGTTTGAGGAACATTTTAATTTTAATATAGATTTAGGAAATTTTGGATAATTACGGAAATGTTTTAAAGTATGAAAATTTATACTAAATTTATAAATTAGCAGAAATTTTTTAAACTTTTGAAAATTACGGAAATTCAGATTATCTAACAAATTTTCCGAAATTTTTTTTATTTCTGCTACTATACTCGAAAAGCACTACTTTAACCCCGTGAGTAGAAGTTTTAATGGCCCAGAATCTTGGTACTCGGCATCTCAAAAAGAAAGCCTAGCGGTAGTTTGGGCCATACGAAAATTTTGGATATATTTGGAAGGCTATAATTTTAACGTAATCACGGAACACCTAGCGTTAAAGTGACTCCATAACCTAGAACACCCCACTGCCGATTAGCCAGATGGGCACTAGAACTTCTTTAATATGACTACGAAGTCGTATACCGCAAGGGTACCTTAAATTTTGTCCCTGATGATCTATCGGGATTAGGAGAATCTGCAGAAAATATAGCGTTCGCATTAGTGTGTAGCGTAGAAAAACCAAAAGCGGACATTAATAACAAGACAGACGACTAAAAAGATGACTAATTCCCCAAAATTAGACAAATTATAAAAAGACTGGAAGAACACGAAAGATGGCGAATCAGAGAGTCGCAACTCTATTCTTATAGAATTGACCCACTAAAATCTACTCTTACCAGACTCTTACCCCTGGAAACTCGTTGTACCTAAAAAATTACGAAACCAAGTTCTAAATAAAACTACAATGACATGCAAGCAGGGCACCTAGGTTCTGAAAAAACGCACGCGAGAATTTCGGAGTACTACTAAATAAAACTACAATGACATGCAAGCAGGGCACCTAGGTTCTGAAAAAAACGCACGCGAGAATTTCGGAGTACTACTTCTGGTCAGAGATGTATTCCGAAATAATTAAATTCGTAAATTTCGCGTTGGGCAACACCACGGATCCTTCACACAGACAATGGCACGGAGTTTGTCAACAAAACCTTAAGAGAATGAACCAAAAAATTCTGCATCAGGCATGTGAACTGTATTTCTTCTTCTATTTAAGGAAAGGATTATAATTTTGGAGATTTTTGGATTTCAATATTTATTCGAGCAGAGTTTCTGCTTCCAGTTACAATATTAGAATGCTGCCGTGCCAGGAGGCCAGACCGCTTATATGTGTATTGATGATAAGACGTCAGAGATCAGAAGTGTATTATCAATTAAACCACGCAGGTCATCCTTAAATGCTTCAACGTCTTGGGTTCCATCGAATTCCATAATGTTCTTTAGCCCCCGATAGAAATCGTTTTAATATGGTTTTAAAGCCGATGGGACTCGTCATTTTTATTTTTATTTTACTTGGGAAGTTAGAATTAGTAACTGTTGTGTCATAAAAGTTAACACTGGCTTCACTTGAACTTGGATTCGAGGAATTTCCCTCTTCGCTAGTTTCACTTTTGATCACTTGTTTAGGATGTCGGAATTATTTAAACAGATTCTTGGGCATTTACACGTTTCACTTTTAAGCTGGATTTTCCAGCTTCTCTTTATTATATTCCCACGTAATTTCACTT
>NC_046659.1:8582754-8585431 GCF_010883055.1 Belonocnema kinseyi | reverse complement strand
CCAGAAGTAGCTGGACTCTAGACCTATTCACATCTCCATCCCTCGGAAATTAAACCATGTCCTCACTGGTTTTAAAAAGAGGGGTTGATGCTGCAGAGTGGTGCAATATAAATCTGAGTAGATTATTTAGTCCACATTTCCACAGTAGTCCTAGCATTAATATTGCCAGGCTAGTATATCCTAGACGTTCAAGGATGGTAGAGCCCGTAGTCCACCATGAATGATTACAGCGTTCAGCTAAAAAAGAGCTAAGGTCTTCTTGTGCAGTTGCTAAATCATGAGCAGAATTTTTGAGCTGCTGTAAGTTTAAATGAGTGTTAGAAAAGACAGGTAAAGGTATGCTTTCGGATTCTAGAATACTTGTTTCGATTCTAGAGAAGTTAAATTTAATTTGTCGTTCTTTCACCGGGTTTTCTTTTGAATAATGAGTTGCCGCGGAGAATGTTTGTTTTCCCGTAGTAGCTTTGCAATGGTCTGATAATGTGAGAATTGTTGATAAGGAAATGGTTTCCATGACATCCTTTTCCATTAGACAGGTTATCATTAATCGTAGCGGATTCTAAGGTGAGATGTACCACTGAAATCCATTAGAGAAACTATAAATATAATCTGCAGTTATTTTAAATACTTCTTTTTACAAGGTACTCCTTCGTTACTAAGTAACCATCCGGAACATGAGGCTTCGGTGTGTATTTGTTTCAATACATCTATTATCTGGCAGCAGTGGAGTTCTCCGGCATTGATACATTTGTCTTCATTTATGAGGGTATATGTGGTTTTATCCTCTGACAAGGCAATGGGTCTGTCTTGTATCCCATCGAAAAAATAAGAATTCATCATTATGTGTTGTGGTAGAGCGATGTACTGTTGGACAATGAATATTTGTGTATCGGGAATTGGTGTGTGTATCTTGTAGATTAATCTGTTGTTTATTAAGATGACGTCTGTTCTACTGATTTTCATGTATAAAAAATAATTCTTCTCGGTTAGGGGGTAGGGTGTATCTTTCGGTATATTTTGATGTTTGTATGGCTTCTGCGATGTCTTCTACGTGCAGTTCCATATCGAATAATGAACTGAGGATCATGTTGTTTATTTGCATGGCGTCCGTCAATGCACTGGTATAGTTGTACATGGCTTGCATTTCATTCTTAGTCCTGTGTTGGATTTTTTTCAACTTGAGATAGAGTTGCTTGTAGAAGGCTAGTCTGGTTTTTAATTAGAGTAGCGATTCCCTGGTTTTATTATAGACTTCATCTATATCGTTGTTGATGTTTTCCGCGTCGTTGGCGTTCATAGTTCCAAAAAGATATTTGGTGGCGGTACCTATAAAGTTGAATAATCCTCGTTTTTGTCTTCTTGCTGATAATTCCCTAATATTATCATAGCGATTGGAGAGTTTATTTATCCTTTGTCCTAATGTGCCAATTGTCTTGGTCATAGTGCATTTCCCGATTAAACTGTTGCAATGTTGCATGATTAATCGGGTGTAATCCTTCACTTGTATGACGTCAGCGTTTAATTCTAAGATATCCAAAAAGTATACGGAGTCCCAAGTTTCAGGGTATAGACGGGCTTGAAAGAGTTCCTCGTGTAGTATTGGAGTGTTTATTGGCTGCAGGTGTTATTTTCCCTGGGCCGTTAACACTTGCAATTGAGAAGAGGTTTAGTTATTTGTTGCGTAGAAATGTTTAACATCATTAAAGTGTCTCAAGCATTTCTGTCCGTTGAAAAATAAGGTTACAGTTTTGGTGTCGTTATTGACATCCAGTACGGCTAAAGGTTTTGTCCATGTGGGTTTTCCATTGGTCATAGTTTTGATTAGTACATATTCTCCTGGGGAATATGTCTCCTCCTTTGCTGTTCGAATGATTTTCTTCTGGTTGACTATCTTTGCCTTTCCTGTCCTTTTTACTGCGTCTTCACGTTGTGCTAGTGCTCCCTCAGCACGGTCCTGAAGATATTCTTCTCTATCATATGGGAATTCTTTGGGTTTAGCAAATAAAAGTTCTTCGGGCACATAATTAGTTATAGAGTGGGGGCTATTATTATATAATTTTGTTGCTTTCATTATTTTTTGTGTCACTTCTCCTTCCAGGGTTGCGGCCAAACGTTTTATCATACCAATCACTCTTTCAGCTATCCCGTTACTTTGGGGGTGATAGGCAGAAATCTTTATTTGTTTAATTCCTAAAAGAGCTGTTAAGGTCTGCATCTCTTTACTTGTAAAGGCGGATTCGTTATCCGTAATTAATTTTTTAGGTGTAGGAATTGAATGGAAGAATTCCTTTACCAGTTCTGCTATTTTATATTTTCTAACTGGTGTAGTCCAAACATAACGAGTCAAACTCTCTTCAAATAAAAGAAAATCTTTTCCTTCCAATTTGAATTTATCTAGGTTCATGATTTCGAAGGAACTTTGAGCTGGTTCTATTATAACGGCATCCGCTTTTATTAATCGTTCTGGGGGTTTAATAGCACAGATGGGGCATCCTTGTATGTATGACTCTATTGTTTGGTCATGCCGGGCCAGTAGTACTGTTGCCTAATTGACTTTTTCATTTTATCCATCGCTCAGTGTCCGGCCTCATGGGTTCGAGCTATTAAATTTAATTGGGCCTGTGTTTTCCTAATGATCCGTGGATATGCTTCTTTAATTCGATAGTATTGTTCCAGA
>NC_046659.1:8563727-8582654 GCF_010883055.1 Belonocnema kinseyi | reverse complement strand
CTTTAACCCTTTTCTTTATTTCTTCATCGGGCATGGCTTCTAGAATTATTTTTGTAGTTTTAATGGTGAATGGTGTGTCCTCTGTATTTATTTGAATAGAGGAATTCCCTCCTGCTAGGGGTTCTTCAACTGTTATATTTTCCGTATTGAGTGAACCTTCAGCTGGAGGTAAAGATCTTTTGAGATCGTCTACTATTTCTTGTAGTTGTGATTGATCCAGTCCGGAATCGGTTAGGAATTCATCCAGGTCGAATTCTGTCGGAGGACTGACTCGTGGAGGTTCCTGACTCGTGGTTGTTGATTGCCAGTTATTTGAATTGGAAAGGCTCGACTGAGTGCGTCAGCGTTCCCATTCTTTTCCCCTGGTTTTTAAATCACTTCTATGTTGTAGTCTGTAAGTTTCTGAGTTAATCTGAACAGACTTGAGGACATATTATCATGTCTGGCTGATAATAGTCCTTTGATCGGCTGATGATCTGTAAAGACCTTAAATCTCTGTCCATAGAGCAGATGTCGGTACTGCTTAATACCCCAGACTATTGCCAAAAGTTCTTTCTCTGTGGTAGAGTAATTTCTTTCGGCAGGGTTCAGGCTCCTACTAGCAAAGCTAACTGGGTGTTCTCTTCCATCATTGCTAAGTTGACTCAAAACTACTCCTAACCCCTCATTAGAGGCATCAGTGCAAAGTATAAAAGGTTTTTTGAGGTCTGGATGCCTTAATAATGGGTAGGTCGTTAAACGCTTTTTTAATTCTTGAAAAGATTTTTCGCACTTGTGTGACCATACAAACGGAATATTCTTTCATTTCAGGTGGTTTATCGGGTGAGCGATTTTTGCAAAGTTTTTGATGAATTTACGATAGTATGAAGCAAGGCCCATAAATTGTTCAATCTCTTTAGTATTTTGGGAGTGGGGAAATTCAATACTTTCTCCACGTTCTTTTGTAAAGGTATTACTCCTTCAGGGCCGACCGAATGTCCAAGATACTCCATTTCTTTTTCTAGAAACTTACATTTGTCTGGTTGAAGGACAAGTTTTGTTTCTCTTAGACGAGTAAAAACCGTTCGTAAATTATTTAGATGTTCTTGTTCCGTTTTTCCGATGACAATGAAATCGTCAAGGTAGATGAAGCATATGTTGCCGATCAATCCTTGAAGCTTGAAATTCACCATGCGCTGATAGGTTGCGGGAGCGTTGATTAATCCCATGGGCATTCTTATCCATTCCCAATGTCCTTTATGAGTTGAGAAGGCTGTTTTCCATATATCCTCAGATGCCACAGCCACCTGGTAAAATCCATTGGCCATGTCGAAACAGGACATGTACTTTGCCTGTCCTAACATGCAAAGTATTTCCTCAATGGATGGGAGAGGATAATTGTCTTGGGTGGTGAATTCATTTAATTTGCGGAAATCCATTACCGATCTACATTTTTGTTTACCACTTGAGTCAAGTTTCTTTTTGACAAGCCAAACGTTAGCTTGGTAAGGCAAAAAAGACGTCTGGCACAAGGGGCATAGGGTCACCTGGTAAGTAAAAGATATCGTTGAACTCGATCAGGAGGTCCGTCATTTCTGTCTTTAAAGTTTCCTTGAGATGTGAAAGCGAACTTTTTCTTAGTAGTTCAGATATCCTGTTATCATTTTGTTTGTTTCGTTGAACTGAAGATTGGAATGGTAAGCGTATAATACAAGCTGATCAGGTCTTGTTTACGAGTTTCTTGAGGAATTTTGTTGTTTAGAATACGAGAGATTAAAGTTTCTTTCTTTTCTGGATTTGTGGGCTTGCTTTTGTACCGCGTACTTTTAAATTTTTGAATAGTTAAATCTTTTCGTTTAATTTCTAACTCATCCTCTTGACCTGCCGCGTTCGTGGTAAAGACTCGTGCCATCCCATTACTTCTGTAGATCCCGGGTAATACTCCTTTTCCTCCAATGATGTAATCGCCTTCTGATAATTCCAATGGGATATCCTTGCACGAGGGTCTTACGTGAAAGATGACAGGGTTATAATTACCGTATAAAGGGATGGATATATTAGGAAGATCGAGTGTATTATTTATAAAATTTATTTTCGCTTGGTTAGCTGTTAGCCAATCTCTTCCTAAAATACCATCGAATTCTGTCGGGAAATCATTTATTACTACAAAAAATCGATGTCGGTTACTTTTGGATGATAATGTACAAAAACCCAGAGTTTCGTGAACTCCGTTCACTATTTCGAATTTCCTCCTTTCTTCACTTGGAATTCTCTCGGGGTTGCACTCTTGTTTCACTAAACATTGGGTTTTTAAAAAGGACTCAGGACTCCCGGTGTCTACCAAAAATCCTCGTGATAATTTGTATCCTCGCAGTCTGCATTTAATGTAAGGATGTCCTCCTGAATCTCCTCGTCTGAGCAGTATTCTTGTAGGTCCTCGTCGATTACCTTTTGATAGGCATCCATCATTTCTGCCTCTTCTGTCAGGTATGTCCTCCTTGGTGGATCTTTGTTCTGTGATATTCCCCGCTGAAAATTTTCTCTGCGTTCTTTATTCTGCTTAGTGTAGCATTTATTCTCGTCGTGTCCTGTTTTTTGCAGTAGCTGTAATTTGCTGAATTGGTTTCCTTCTTGGGTTCTGGGGTTCTGAAGGGGTTTTCTCTAAATTGTGTCCATTGCATTGGTTTGAAGGATTTCCTTGATTGCTGCTGATTGAAGTTTCGATTTCTTTCCTTTTCCCTGTCTAAATAATCCTTCTCTTCTTGCAAGGCTTGTTGATAAGCGTCGTTGAGTCTAGAAGGTTTTGAAGTTGCTACTTTGTTCGATATTTCGTTCCTTAGACCGTCTTTGAATTTTTTAACTCTGATCTGTTCCACTTTCCTACGCTCGAAATCTTTAAAATCACATGGACTATAATCAATCGCGCGCTGGATCTTCCGATCCATTTCCTGGTACCGTTTTATGAAATGTTCGACTTTTTCATGGAGCATTTGACACATCGAGTTACGCTCCTGTTGGAACTGTGACAAGTTCTTTCCGCGGGAACCAAATTCTATCCCTAATGCTTCGCTAAGTTTATTAACAGTTAGCGGTGGAATTATTCGCGTCGCTACTCTTTGCGCTTCGCTTTTTAGTTTACGCGCACTGACCTCTCGCATAGCTTCCTCAGATAACGCGTCCTTCATTTCCATGCTATTAGAATTATTAAAAATATTATCAATTAAACCACGCAGGTCATCCTTAAATGCTTCAACGTCTTGGGTTCCATCGAATTCCATAATGTTCTTTAGCAAATTATCTATAAACTTTCTGTCTTCATTATTTAAAATGTATGGTGCGTTTGGCATGAAAGGCTGCCTTGATGGTTGCTGTGAATTATTAGTTGGGACTTCCGGCTGTAATGCCGGTGGGTTCGGATTTTCTTGAGATTGACTATTTGCGAGTGCGAGTTTTTCTTCGGCGGTCCGGAGGGCAATCTTCATTTCAGAAAACTGTTGAAGAGTCCGGATTCAAATGTGTATGGATGATAAGACGTCAGAGATCAGAGGTGGCTGGACTCCGGATTCAAATATGTATGGATGATAAGACGTCAGAGGTCATAGATGGCTGGAATTCAGATCTAGATATGTATGGATGATAAGACGCCAGAAGTAGCTGGACTCTAGACCTATTCACAGGCATACAAAAACGCCAAAATACTACTCCCAAGCAACGCAACCGAGCGATACAATAATAAAATTAAACAAATAATTAAAAACTATCTAGATAACGATCACTATATCTTGGACGAACACATAGACGATTTGCAGGTCGCAACCGAAGAAGAGAGAGCAGTTGGAGGAATCGAAATTGAAGCTAACGAAAGCATAAACCAAACAGTTTAAACCTTGAATTTGAAAACTACACTGGAACACTTAAAATACTGCAACAAAATAACATGGACCAAATACAAGCAATTTCAGGAAGAAACAAAAATAAAACAAAACTAATAGAGGAAAGACGAAAGACGGAGGAATAAGAGGCAAAAATACAACGAGAGAGGGAAATCCCATGGCAGAAAGTACTCCGCCAGAGAACAACAAAGGAGGAGACTAAATGAAGACAAAGAAAGGGGGGCAAGGCAAAAAGAAGAAATATCAATGAAATGGTTAAATCACAGGGAAAGACGAAACAGATAATAAAAGGAGTGTTTGGTCGAAAAATGTTTAACTTCCTCTTTTCGTTTTCTTATTCATAACATTAGTCGTACGCTCGTCAGTCAGAAAGTTTTTGTGTAGAAGTACATTTTTTCGACCAAAATTTTTTGATACCGTCTGGTCCTGCAGCGGAAAAGTTCTTTGTATCCCTAAGTATTCTTTTCGCCTCTCCTATACTCTTCTCCTTGCGTCAGATGAAGCACCTATTTTGTCAACACTATGCTGCTTGATTGTCAACAGCTTCGACTTGTTCAGTGTGTATCTGAACGTCCTTAGTTCTGGGGCGAACTCTTAAACCCATCCCGTAAATGGTATACCAGATCTTATGTAGCCAGCCACACACTAAACAGGGGATGCATTCTATCTTGACCATCCAATCTTCTTTTTCAGTTGATGCATTCCTCGTTTGGTCTTTTGATCCATTGTCGGTTTCAGTCTTTAATTAGAATCAGCCAAAGCTCTCGCAGCACCATAAACTGAAAAATTGATGTTCCAGATGTCAGAACTTAAGAGGAACCTGTATGTTAATGTCCCTCCTTGTCCTAAAATCGGTATCATCTCTCAGAAGCTGCCTGCTTTCCGCGGTTATTCTTAATGTCGCTTTCTCATCTCCGTCTGTAGCTTGTTTATGTAGCGGTTAAGGAACCGATTCGCGCACGTATCCAGTTTTGAAGAGATAAGCACGCTGATTTCGCAATGACTGATGCCCAACGTGCTAAGGCTCTGGGTACTTCTGAAACCACAGAGTTTGCATATGCGCCATAAAGCCTCCTTTAGAATGGATAATGCTGGCATCGTAGCAGTCTAGCAAGTCCTTCTTGAGTTGATTCATCTACTCAATGTGGGCGTTTCGCCGGTTCATCATCGTGTTTCCATTTGAATTATTTTCAGTACCCCGAAATCTAGGGTGACCGGCACTGTTTAGTGACCCATAGGCGGGTGCTCTGCGCGTTCGATCGTTTTAAACCGCATTCACAAGTTTTTGGTGGTTGGTTGGTTCCATTGCTGTCCCCACGAGCAGCTAGAAAAAGGATTCGTCGGTCCTTGTATGACCTTCAGGGTGCCTCTTATTTACTGTTGAAAAAAATTTTTTTGCAATTTTTTTTAACGCTACCTCCAGTTTAGTTCCATTTTATGTAGAAATAATTCGTGTAAGATTTGAGCTTAATCGGACTAAGGGCAAAGGGTGCCCCTGGATCCTTAAAAATCACAAAAACCACTAAAAATCAATTTTGTTTGATTATTTTGCAAAATATTAATTATAAGCAAAAAAGCTTGATACGAAAGTTGTAGATCTATTAAAAATGCATACTTTTTTGTCAACAACTTTTTCTTCTATGACTGACTTTTTCGAGAAAAATGCGAAAAAGTATGCTACTAATAAAGCTACACCAAGTACTCCAGTAGAGGGTAGTCTAGGAGTACTCCATAAATCACGTAGCACTTTTTTGCTTTTAGTCTGTGTCTTTCCCTATTTCCTGAGTATTCTTGTCCAAGCGCTACAAGAGGTACCAATACTAATGTAATAATGCAGTTGTACTGAGCAGATGTTCTTCTAAAATCTAAAGGATCCATGATCCTAGCCCACATTCAACCACCCAGCCACATACCTGACGCAGTTCTCTTTCGGATATCGGAGTCGAAACAAATTTTCATGTCAGAATGTCTTCTGCCCGTCTATCAGGTGAAAAAATTTATTAACTTGGATATTACTAGAATAAAATAACTGGAAATAAATTGCCATCAAACAAAGACGTTTTAAGTGTATTATTTTTCAATCTTCGTGTGGTGAAGTTAAGTTTACGCGAAAGTGCCAGACCAGCATTGCATGAGGTTATTATTTTTTGAGAAAAAGCACAAATTCCAACTCAGGAAATAAGAAACTGCATCCCAAAATTAGACACTTTGTACCAAGAATGGAGGCAATTACAAAAACACGCTGGGAAAACATCGAAGGCTCATAAGAAAAAAGAAGAAAATTTCAAATCGAAGCTCAAGGATCTTTTCGACATTGCGCATGCTAACGCTTTGGAAAATATGACTATAGAAGAAGATAAACATTTTTTATGAATCAAAGGTTAAAGGGTCGACAAGGGTCCATGTTCGGAGACGATTACAAGGACGTTATAAAAGAAAGAAAATTTACAGAGCGAGAAGAGGCAGCGTTTATGAGAAAAGAGCGAAGCGATCTTGAAATTGAACAACTATGTGAGTAATGTATAAAAAAGGTTTCAATCGTGCAATTTTCAATACTCCTAAATTTTTTCACATTTCAGTTTTTTAATTTAATTTTGCATCATTGAATCTCTTCTTTTTCGTTTAAAGCTGAAACTGCCGAATTAACGTCATTTACAAGCGCCAGCAGTTTGGAATCCAGTACAGATATAAATCTATCAGTTGCTGGAAAATCCACTGATAATATTATGGTACAACCTCGTCTCTCAGAAGATACAGAATATTGCGAGAGAAAAAATACGTGCAGAAAAGGCGACTGTAATTAAAGAGCAGTTCATGAACACGGCATTGGAAGCTGCTCTCGTGCACTGGGATGGTGAGTTACTGCCAGCGTTAGCAGGTAAGGAGACCGTTAATCGACTTCCTGTGATTCTTTCAAATGGCGGTGCTGAAAAACTTCTTGTTTATTTTGTTAAAAATACTTTGAAGGAACAGCAGCCTAGAGAGGATTATAGGAAATTTGTGGAATTGGCAATAATTTTCCTTGGCGAAGTACCACCTCGTGGATATTTTTTCGTATTCCGGGGGCTATCCATCATGAGAGGAGGATGTCAAAAGCTATTTATTGCTTGAAAATTTTTCTCTTTTCTCGTGAATTTGTATTAACTCCAGAAGAAGATAATTCGATCTGCGATATTTGTATTTTTATTGTTAGTGTGTACGTCGAAGAATGGTTTTGTGCGCCTTCTGCTACTCAAGCACCTTATCTGGATTTCAGGGTTTTGTCAAAACTTTATGAATATCAAGCTGTCGATCTCGGTATCTCATGTTGCATTGAAAAAACGAATGAATCATTTATGGTATTTAAGCTCTGAAACTGTCGCACTATCTTTCTTTGATCCGAAATTGTCATCAGAATTGAAAATGGTAAATGCTTTGAATCGCGAAACAAAATCATCAAATGAAAATTTGAAGCGAGTACAAGTACAAATCGATGAAATCCCAGAAATGATTAACAATGGAATTGAGCAATTCGTTTCCGCCGATACTAAGCGATTTTTCGGAAGATTTAACTTGAATGGTGAATTTCTTAGGACAGAACCGTCGACGTGGCCTGAAAATGAATTCACGAAAAACGAACAGAAACAGTATGTGCATCAGATTCTGAGTGATTACAAAGCCACACAAAAAAAAGTGTGCGGATCTGGTAACAAGACACACGTATTCCTATGGATTTTGGGGCGCTGAATTCAAATTCGGTATCAAAAATCACCCACCACGTCATGGTTGAGCCATAACCTCAAAAAATAACGAAAAATCATACACTGAAGCAAATAAATTTCAAAATAATGCCAGTGATGCAAATTTTCACTTCAAAAAGAAGTCGACAACTGTGAAGGATCAACCCTTGCCTGATATCAACTTATTTAACATAACTTTACCCAACAGAACCTGACTTCACATAACCTGAATGAACAGGAATTTATTGAACTACACGTAAAGCTCTGGAAGCATATTTTCCCAGTGGCAAATGTATGCTACATCGAATGGGTCAACCCGAGCCTAGTCTAGAAATAAATCTAACCTAGCCTAATCTAACCTCACGAAACACAATTAAACTGATTATGTTGTCCCGTTGCGTTTGCGGTACCGTTTCATTCAGCTTCGGCTTAACTTACATAGAGGTTTAACCTATCCTAACCTAACCTAACCGATTACGCTGGCAACCCTGTTCTTGCGTACTTTCATATTTTGACATTAATAGCAGTAAATGTCTGGAGTTTCGTAACCGCTTGTTGCTAGCATTATTCGCCTGTGTCTGTAACCTGGGAACCTCCACGTGGTGACGGTGGGCAACGGATCGACATTGGCTAAGTTCCTGGGTAAACGGCGTTTATGCCGTGATGGCAGACACAGGTAAAAAGTGTATTACGATTCAGGAAAAAACCCCAGTATCGGCGTCTGGTCAGGGTGGGAAAGCGGGCTCTCCGACGTCTTCATCATGCAACCGTAGCTCTTCATCAATGGATCACTTGGTTGGTGTAGAGTCTCATGCTGCAAGGAAAAAAACCGCGAGCATTTCTAAATCGCATGCCTGTAAGAAGAGCTCAGATTCATTCTGTTACATTTGCAGTAAATATGAAGTGAGCAGTTTGCGAAAATCAATTGACGAGGAATTGAATAGTCTTTACGAAAAGTGTTTTGACCGTAAATTGCTGCACCAAGAAACAAAATGGGGTCCTCACGTCATTTGCAATTCCTGCAGACTTATGTTGTATCGTCTAAAAAACTCAAACAATGAAAAGTGCCGCAAGTACTCTACACCAACCACATGAAAAAAACCCGTTATTGCGAACGACTGCATCTTTTGCGTGAATTATGTCAAAGGGTTCAACGCCAAAAATAAAAATAACATTTTGTACATTAATGTGTGCACAGTCACAAGAGCAATTGAAATCAATAAAAATGCACGCCAGACTGATTTAAGCGCTTGAGAAGATGATAGAATGGAAGTTGAAAGTCAACGTCATAGAGACGGTAGTGAAACCTGTGATCGAACAGAAAATAGTTCTGATGATTCTGATGAAAATGACGAAAAAGATGACGAATATGGCGTGCATAAAATGAAATTGAAGGTTCCAATATTAGTCTCGCAACTAGAACTAAATGATTTTATTAGAGATCTTGGATTACCGAAAGACGGCGCTAAATTTGCCACTTCATTTCTAAAAAGAAGAAATCTTCTAGAGCCAAAGACAAAACTTCATTCTATCGCGACAGGGACAAAGAATTCAGAAAGTTTTTCGTTAAAGACGAAGAGACGTCTTTAGTGTACTACACTGACGTTAACGGACTAATAACCACTTGAAGAAAAATGTGTACAGAGACAAAGAATGGCGACTTTTCCTTGATTCGTCAAAACGCAGCATTAAGGCTGTTTTACTGCATAACACGAATACTTACGCTCCTATCCCTATAGCTCAATCAACGGTATCAAAGAAGAATATAACAATGTTAAAATGCTTCTTGAAAAATTTAATTACACGAATCACAAATGGCAAATATGTGGTGATCTCAAAATCATAACAATGATATTAGGCCAACAATCGGGTTTCACGAGAGAGCCATGGTTTATATGCCTGTGGAATAGCAGAGATCGAGCCAATCATTACAGCAAAAAACATTGGCCATTAAGAGATTCATTCAAACCTGGTTCTCATAATATCATCAACCAAAGCCTCGTTGATCCAGAAAAAATTTTACTGCCACCCCTCCACATAAAGCTTGGGCTCATGAAGCAATTTGTCAAGGCGTTAGACAAAGATGGAGAATGCTATAAGTATATATCCCTTAAATTCCCTAATGTTTTAGACTAATGTTGTGAAAATGATAAGAAACTACAAAAAGTTAGGCTGCTTGATGAGTTTAAAACTTCACTTTCTAGATTCCCATCTGCATAAGTTTCCAGAAAATGTTGGTGATTTCAGCGAAAAACAAGGGGAACGTTTTCATCAAGACATAAAAGTGATGGAACAACGATATCAGGGTAGATGGGACGAGGTCATGATGGCTGATTCTTTCTGGATGTTGAAAAGGGAAACGAATGTAGGTCTGAAACGTAAGCGTAATCCTTTGCATCGTTCCTTCGAAGATAAAATCACACGTTATGGCAGGCAGAAATTGACTGAAGTAGGTCTATAAATCAATTTAATTACGATAAAAAGCAAGATAAAATGTAAACACAAAAGATAGTATAAATATATCCCTTAAGTCTAAGAAAAGCAGAGAGAACAAAATTTTGAATAAAACTCTTATTCATTTGCATGTTTAAGTTACAGTTCTACATTTTAATTGATACAAACATTGTCAGGTTAATTGAAATGGGGTCAATTCTACTTGTAGTTCTAAGTTTCTTCAAATAAGTAATGTGCGTCTAAATTTTTAACCACCTGTAGTACAATGAAATGAATTTTATTATGTTACAACGGGAACACTTAGGTTAAGTTGTGTTGCCTTAAGCAAAATTTCGTTAGGTTCTGTTAAGTTAGATTCATTTGTAGGTTAAGATCGAGTTAACCTATTAAATATAGCACACATTTAAGACTGAGAACCGTACGCTTACATAGCTACACGTGTGGTTGAATTTCATTCGGCTAGGTTAGGTTAGGTCAGGTTTTGTTAGGTTAGGATAGGTTAAACCTCTATGTAGGTTAAGCCGAAGCTGAATGAAACGGTACCGTAAACACAACGTTACGTGAAGGTAAGTTAGATTAGGTTTTTTTAGGTTAGGATAGGTCTGACCTCTTTGCAGGTTAAGTCCAAGCTGCTTCAAACGATACCGCAAACACAACGGGACAACACAATCAGTTTAATTGTGTTTCGTGAGGTTAGGTTAAGTTAGGCTAGGTTAGATTTATTTCTAGGTTAGGCTCGAGTTGACCCATTCGATGTAGCACACATTTGCTACTGGGAAAATATGCTTCCAGAGCTTTACGTGTAGTTCAATAAATTCCTATTGATTCAGGTTCTGTTGGGTAAAGTTATGTTAAATAAGTTGATACCAGGCAAGGGTTGATCCTTCATAGTTGTCAACATGTTTTTGAAGTGAAAATTTGCATCACTAGCATTATTTTGAAATTTATTTGCCTCAGTGCATGATTTTTCGTCATTTTTTGAGGTTATGGCTGAACCATGACATGATGGGTGATTTTTGATAACGAATTTGAATTCAGCGCCCCAAAATCCATAGGAATACGTGTGTTTTGTTACCAGATCCGCACACTTTTTTTGTGTGGCTGTGTTATTCATTGAGGTGGGTATTTTTACGAGTTCTTAGTCTTAAAGGAGAAAAATAAGATGTAAATTTAATTTCTAGAAAAAGTTGTATTTTATCCTAAATAGACATTAAATTTTGAATAATCATTTATTATTAGTTTTTGCGTAAGTTATTTTAGATAAAAGCTGCAATTGAAAGATTTCAGAATGAGCTATTTTGCAATATTTAAATAAAAATGTATTAACTTATTGAACAATAATTCACCAGTTTAATTTTTAATTTTAGAACTTTATATAATAATCAAATAGAATGTATTTCATCAAATTAACGGAAAGTGCTGTTTTATTGTATTTCATTTTGTTTTGCTATAAATGTTAGCCCATAGTCGTTAAAATAAGGTATTTTAAATGTACTCGTAATTACGAGACGCGCCTGCGCATTGCCACTTTTGAAAGTAGTCGAGAAAGTACTACTTGCGTGACAAGTAGTTTCTTTTCGTAATTTAAATTTAGTTGTCATATACGTATAGTAAAAATATCAAAATGTTTATAAAATCGCTTTCAGAATTTTTAAATTGTTTATTGAAAAGATGTCTTCATTATAAGTCAAGCCGTAGCAGAGTGACGCATAGAAAAAATCAGGATTTTCATGTTTTCTCAAAAGTAATTTTTCAAACGAATTTTCGTACGTAAACATATGTAGACAGGTCTTATACGGAATAAAGTATGTAAGCTTTATCATGGTAAAAGCTGTGTTTTTCTGCGATTGCTCTTTTACGTGTATTTTCAAAAATGCAGAGCTGTTTTGAAGGGGCCTTCATAAAGTGTATGGATAGTAGTTTTCAACATTTCAGTTTTCTAAGAAAGACGCATCGTCGCTCGTACGCTATCCAGAACATGTTGTGCGGGCGACGAGCCATGCACATTTGTTATCTGCAAATATATCTTTAGTTCCTTTAGGTATGTGAGCGACGTACAACGCAAATAGTAGTGAATTTATGACTGTGGAGGAGACATTCCGAAAGCCCAATTCACACCAGTGTATAAATTATAGGTATTTCTCAGCGTTTTGTTGAAGAGCCAGAAATTTTAAACAGTTTTACACTACAACTTACTTGAAGACGTAAAATTCTAAGCTGAACAATCGATTGATTGTCTTCTTCTTTACTCCTTTCTGTAGAGAGCTGTAGACGTCCAATCAAATTAATTTTTCCTCGTTTCTGTAGCTTACCATTTTTCCTAATAATACATCATATAAACGAAAATTAACAATTTCGCATATTCATTTTTTACAAAGAAAAATTGTTCAGTTCAATAACTTTTATAAATAAGGGTTAAAGTGAGATCAGAATTTTCTGCTATCAAATACATACACAATAGCGAACTCTTGATTCACCCAAAACCTCGTGTCTTGTGCAAAGTCTTTTGGCGTGTGCGCCGCTGGATTTACTAAAAGTAATTGTCGCTTTAATTTGGGAAACGCACACAAGGACCATAACGTCCGTCTTAGTTCAGGATCAGGAAGTTCCGTAGCCAGACGAAGATTTTCGTACGAGATCTTTTCAAGAGGCCGTTGATTCCAAGCAAATAACACGGCCATTTGAAACGTTGTCACATCTACATCGAAACGCCCTACTTGGTTTGAAAAAGTGATCTGAAAGAGCAAGAAAAAATGTATAACTTAAAATAGTGTTTTATACACTTGTGAATATTTTTCTCACCGTTCCATTTGACATATGATGATACCATTGCAGTTTCCTCCCACTATGTTTCTTTTTATAAAAATCTTCCACTTCAGGAATATAGTCTTCTAATTGAAGTGGTAGGCTGACCGTTACCCTTTCACTGCCTCTTGCCCATGCACCAGCATTTAATATCTGCGGAATGTACATATTGTCAATTACAGAATTAATACAATTTTACATGAATAATGTTGAAATATATGACGTGATTAATTGCACTTAAGAATCATTATGCTGTTTAAATGCAACTAGTTATTATCTGTAAATTTTCGTAGGATGATTAAAGGTGTAACATAAGAAATTTGAAATGCGATATCACTATCCACGTGTAAACTTACTTTAATATTAATACTATCGGCAATAACAGCACGACATTGCTCCTTAAACTGTTGATTTAGGTCTTGTGACACTTTTATGTCTTGGAACATACGTGCCAATTTATTGACATAATCAGCCGGCATTCCTACCTCACGCAGCCACTCGACCATATTTTCTTCTTTTTCCGAATCAGCTGACGTATCTAATATTAGGCGTCTGGTCAGATGAGCTTTATGATATCGCATAAAAACATCTTTGTTCTGGACGTACTTCAAGACTAGTAACTGTAATTTAAAAACAGTAAGTAAATTAATTGATTGACATGTAGCGCATTATTGCACACTAGCCGGCATAAATACCTTTCATCTAGCCTGAAATAAGTTTTCAAAAAACGATACATTTCTATGCAAAATTAATTTACGATGCGCGGTTTTTCGGCGGGGACAGAATTTATTCCGCAAGAATCTCTGTTCGTGTCTAGGAAAAAATCGAAATTTTGCCGAAGTTAAAAACATGCCCGTCTAAAACTCAAGAAACAATCGGAAAACTTCATATAAAGCACCTGAACGGTAATTTAAGAAGAACGCAAAGCATGGACATGCATAGCATCCTCGGCGAATGAGGCATGACAATCAATTGTCTAATATGGTTTCTAGCTGTTACTCTCGCGCTCTTCAAGCGTGATTACTTCTTCTAGCTGCACTGCTTACGCAATTTGAAAAAGATCCCTGTTTCTAGCTTTTACACTTACATATCTCGATATTTAGGTTCAACGCTTGTTTCTCCTTAAAATCTTAATAAGTTATTATTTTCAGAAATTAATGCTATGGTTAATGGATTTCGAGAGTGGTATCTTTTTAATTGACATTTGCTCATTTTTAAAACAATTTTCATTTATTTAAAAAATTGCTTCTCCTGTAAACTATGAAAAGTCATTTCCTGGAATTAATGACACAATTGACAAATTTAGAGGTTTATATTTTTGTCTTAATGATATTTAGGGATTTTCCAAACAATTTTCATTTTCTAGAACAATTTTTATTTGTTTAAACGGTTTTTTCAGTGTGAATCGTAAAACGATATTACTCTCTGGAATGAATGATGGATGATGCGACCTATAAAATTTCATGTCGAAATCTCTACTATAAGAATAATTAATGAATTAAATAATAAGATTGCCAAATTAATTACAATATATATGATGATAATCATCATTAATTTAATAATTAATTAATGTATAAACATAATTATATATATTTAGAATTGACAGACCTGAAACTTTTTCACTCGTGTTCGAAAAAAGTGTTAAGAAATTTCTTATTTGTAGAGTTTTTAAATTTTTTCTTTCAATTTTTGTGCACATTTGAATGTGAAGAAAGTCGTTTAAACTTTCAGATTCTTATATATTATTATTTGCTAAGAGATGATACGTGTTTAATTCATCCCTGTTTTCAGAAAAAGTGTTAACACCTGTGTAAAGAGGAAAGCATTTTTTCAAGTACCTGAAAACTTTCTAGTGTTAAAAATGCAATATAAAAATCATTTCCTAGAAGCAGAAAATTTTCCTAGAACTTGGAAAAACAGGGAATTTAGAAAATTTAATATTCAATAACATTATTTTCTTTACTTGTGATTTTATAACTTTTACAATTATTTGTGGAATTTTTAAGTACAGACATACACTAGTAAAAAACTGAAAATAGCTCTATTGCACACTAAATTCCAAATTTGAAACATTTTCTGTATTTCTAATTTCGACTGGTGGTTGTTATCAATTTTTTTCTAGTGTATTTATATTCCAAAAAAAGTTCACAGATGCTCAGAAAAATGTGTATACTACAAGCGATATATATGATCTCATTAAATACCGAAATCAATGTTTAAAAATTCGAAGTTATTCCAGTTTTGACTCCTGGCTCTTAAAAATTTCTTTTAATGCATTTGTTTTATATAGTTAAGAAGAAGTAGAAAGAAGTGAAATTATGGAATCTGAGTTTTCATTTTTGTACCTTGGCTTTGACTTTTTGACTTTTGACCTTCTGTTTCAAATTCGTATTTTGTTGTTGATAAGTCAACTGATTATTTTTGGGAGAAAATCTATTTATTTTTAATATGTCTTTTCGATTGAAAATTTTATCTCTTTTTAGTAAAAATATTGCATCTCTTTCGAATAAAAATGCAACTGTTTTGTTGAAATTTCAAATATTTCGTAGAAATTTTACTTTCTGTTTAAAATTCGTATTTCTGTGATGAAAAGTGAATTGAAATGTTTTGGTGAAAATTCAACTCTTTTTTTTTTAAATTTGTCTTTTTGATTTAAGAATTTACCTGTTTTAGTATAATTTTTATTTTTCTTGAAAAAAGTACAACTGTTTGGTTGAAAATTTGACGATCTTCTTAAGAAGTCATACTTTGTTGCTAAAAAATAAACTATTTAGCAGAAAAATAAGAAGAAGTCGATACTAATTTTTTGTTTCCCAGACGTTAAATTAAGAAGTTTTACATCCTGAAACCCTTTACATAATTGTTTACAATTCTTATTTCGATGTTTTAAAGTGAAATGGAATCTTCTTTGAATAAAAATTGAAGTATTTTTTAAAGTTTTTTTTAATTCATCTGTTTTAGAAGAGATTTCATAGAAAAGTGGATCCGTTGGTACCGTTTAAGAGTTGACGTCCGTTTGATATCTACTCAAAATACGGGGTCGGGTGGGTGCTAATATTTGAAAACGTCGTTCCTGGGCAATGACTAACTTTAATTCTAAATGATGTGCAGCCCAACTCAGTTACCCGTTGAGTGCAGACGGGTAAGAGAGACCTTGTTTTTTCCGGATTCCTTAGCACTTCTAGCCGGTACAAGAAGTAGTAAAGACCTACCGTGAGAATTTCAAGTGTAACCGACTCGAAGGTACGAAAGCATAGGTGAGGTAGGGAATTTTTGCAAGCATTGCTAATTTTTATTGGATGGTCATTGTTAAGTGACAATTTGAAAAAGGAATTACGGAAGGAAGCTATGCAGTGAATCGCTGACTTCTAATAAAAATGCTGACTTTCATAACGTGACTTAGAGACACCTTTGATTCCTTTAATTTAACATTTTTAAATTATAATTTGAATTTGATTGCCTATTGATTAGTAGTTGTTTATAATTTAGTTTATTTATAACATTAGTTCATAACTGTTTATTATCTTAGTTAATAATTTTGAAAATACTTCGTAGGCATAAGAAATTATCACTTAGGCAACGGTAATTCAAATATTATTATTGACGATCAATCATTAGGGGTCTGATCAGATGTAAAAATAAATCGTTTGAGTACATAGGAACGACTTAGAGACAAGGAAATGCACTCGCACCGCGAGCGAATCGTTAGGTCTAGTTGTGCATAGGTACAAGCGTCAAACGGTGCCTGTATGAGTATTCTCCTTATAATGATTCGTATTGTTGTTTTCTCTCTTTCTTTCTCTCTGATTCTCCCATCTATCTATCTTAACTAGCTTACTAGCATAGGGAAAGGAATGCTCATTCTGGCTTATGTTTTGAAAATGCTTATGTTGCGAATATCTTCCTGAAGAGTTAATCTAATTTTAAATAGCTTGAATACAACAGTTAATTAACTACCCGGATGGTTCTTAACATGAGGGGGGGGGGAGGACATCTTTTTTTACGGTTTGTTATAGGAGTAGGAGGGGTCTTAGAGAGGGTCTATAATCCGTTACGTAATTAAGGTAAGGCCTCCAATTCAGATAATTAACATATTTTAACAGTACAAGCTTTTGTAGATTTTTTATCATTTTAGAATCTTGGGTAATAAATTTTAACAAAATTTATAACTATTTAAATTTACGTTATCCTTCTAAGGATCTACAGCTTAACTGCAATGACTGGCACGTCACGACTTTTATTGTTTTATGGTGGAGAAATACAGCTTATTGTTTTATGGTAGGGAAAATCAGCTTATTGTTGAGACAGTCCGTTCTATTTCCATAATCGGAATTTAATAATAAAACTACGGGTGAATATTTATATTGTATTATCTCGGAAACCTGGTAGGATCTCAGTATATGAACATCAACTTAAAATAGATGATAACAGGCCTTTCATATCGCGAACGTACCCGATACCTATGTCTATACGCGATAAAGTAGCAAATGAAATTAAAAAACTTATAGAAATGGGGATAATTCAAAGGTCAAACAGCGTGTATGTAAATTCATTAGTGGTCACAATAAAAAAGATGTCTCGACAAGACATTGTTTAGATGCTAGAAAATTAAACGAAATCATGGTAAATGACTATGAATGTGCCGAGCCTACTGAAGTTTTATTTCAAGGGTGTGCAGGAACACAAGTTATGTAAAATTTGGACTTAATTAGTAGCTTTTGGCAGGTGCCATTGCACCCTAACTCTATGAAATATACAGCTTTCTTATATGGGGGGAAATGTTACGAATTTAGCGTAACACCCTTCGGTTTAAAAACAAGCACAGCTGCGTTGGTGAAAGCATTGGATTTCATTCTAAATGGGCTTGGAAACTTTGTTATTACTTTTATTGATGATATGTTATGTACCTCATTGAGTACATCACAGCATATAGAACAATTGGAATTACTATTCCAACGTCTAGAAAATCACAATAAATTTTGAGAAATCACATTTTTTCGACCAGAAGTCAAACTTTTAGGCCATATTTTAACGCCACTTGGAATTAAACCAGACCCGGAAAAAATTAAAGCAATCCATGAATATCCCAAACCTCAAAATATAAAAGAACTACGCGGATTTTTGGGTGACATAAATTTTTATACCAAATTTACAAGAGAACATGATCAAGAAATCGTACCACTTTTGAACTTATTACGCATAGGGGCTAAATGGATATGGGATTTAGAAACGGAAGACGCATTCAAGAAGGTCAAAGCCTTATTTTGCAAATTTATTATCCTATCATCCGGATTTAAATACACTTTTTTATCTACAAACAGATGCGAGCGATCGAGGGCTAGTCGTACATTAAAGGGATCTGAGTTGTCATATTATACGACCGAAAGAGTTATTAGCGATTGCTTGGGCCCTAATAAAATTTAGATCATACGTGTTGGGCGCTAATTAATAATTCGCACAAATCATAAAGCGTTAACTTTTCTTAAGACGTGTAAATTAGTAAGTGGTAGATTGACACGATGGATCTTAGCAATCCAGGATTATCAGTTTACAATCGAATATTGCGAGGGGAAAACAATACAATAGCCGATACACTAAGTAGAATTCCGTCGATAGAATCAGGACACCTTTTTCATAAAAATGAAGGGAAAATTTTTCTATACACCTTAGAAAAACGACCTTCATCTGAATTACGACAGCGTTTAAACAATTTTCTTCAAGAGCAAAACAATGACCCTATTCTGCAACAATGCGTAAAAGCAATAAACGAGGGTAAAGCAAAAAGATTTGAAAAGCATGAAGAACTAGTATAAGTTCATTGATGGTGGGGAAAAAAACTCTACTTAACTAAAAAGCATCATTCATGACGTAATCGATGAATGCCATGAGCTTTATGGCCACATAGGTCCTCAAAAAGTCTTTAGAATGCTACACGAGTGCTTTTATATTACCCACGTTTAGCAAAAACAATCAGGCAAAGATTACACAGGCCGACAAAATTTGACAAAGGTCCGGAACCAGAGACCAGACCTAGTATACCCGAAGGTTTTTGCTGCGCTGAATCCGAATCCGACCTC
>NC_046659.1:8554149-8563627 GCF_010883055.1 Belonocnema kinseyi | reverse complement strand
TTAGGTTAGAATATCTCGAAAACTGAGGGTGATGGAATTTTTCTGAGGTCAGATTCGGATTCAGCGCAGCAAAAACCTTCGGATATAGTAGGTCTGGTCTCTTGTTCTGAGAATTGTTGGCCTGTGTTATCGACTTGTGATTCGTGTCAGAAAAACAAACTGACAAATCAATCGAGCTACGCGGAAATGAAAAATTATACGCCACGAAACCAGGAGAAATATTATCTACTGATAGTTATGGTCCTTTACCTGCATCAAAAGGGGGTTTTAAATATATTCTATTAGCCATTGATGCATTTAGTAAATTCGTCTGTCTGTATCATTTAAGGAGCATGACGACCAAAGCGGCTATAAATAAAAATTTTAATATTCATATTTCGAAACATGGAAGGCCTGATAAGATTATTACCGATCACGGAACGCAATTCACGTCAGATCTTTGGAAAAATAAATTAAAGGAAGAAAATGTTCAGGTAGTTTTCTCTTCAATCTGTCACCCCCAAAGCAATATATTAGAAAGAATTCAGAGAGAACTTTCGAAATTTTTTCGATCTCTGATTAAGGAAAAACACAGCGCATCGTGGAAATGGGTTCGAATTATAGAGTCATGCATGAACGAAACCCATCACGATACGACTGAATTTACGCCTATAGAAATTCACATGAATATTAAACCTAAGCGGACATGGGAAACGTGGCTCAAATTTCCGTCAAAACCCCCTGATCCGGAATATAAAAGAAAAATCGAGATGTTACACAATAACATCCTAAAAAAGAGTAAAAAACGGACTGAAGCTTTTAACAGAACCCATAAAATCATCAAATTTAAAGAAGGTGATCTAGTCCTGTTAAAACTATTAAATAAGTCAGATAAATATAATAAAATCCTGGCCAAATTTTTACAAATTTATGATGGACCATACGTTATAAAAAAACAGGTCACACCCGGAACATTTATCTTATGGGACCACCGGGAATTTGAAGAAAAGGGTATGTATCATGCTCAAGAATTAAAAGAACATAAGGAAAGAATTTCTAAACCCCGAGAATGCAGTACAGGCATTTCTCAAATCGCGGGAAAATAAATCACAAAATCAGTCATATGAACAAATAAAAGCAATTGCTTAAATTAAACATTCGGAGCTAGCAATATTAAATTGTTGTATGCGTAATGAAAGTTTTCAATCAATTGGAAAATTAATCCTTTCAAAACCTACATTTGCAGGGAACGGTACCATGGATTACTTTATCGATTCACTCCAAAACGCCAATCAAAACAAAAATAAAATCCATCTAAAAGATAGATCTAAGGCACTCTATAAAATTGAACAATATACGGAATGAATTATTGATGGAGTCCGGCCGCCTAAGACAACGTAGAAAAGAACATTTTATTGAAACATCATTAAAGGATGAAAACAACAACGACGATCCTCTGATGACCCTGGACATAAAGATAAAAGAAGAAAAGCAACCCAATAAGAAACGAAAGGATAACATCAGGAAACTTCGAATGGAAAGAAATACGATGATATGCAAAAATCTGCGTGTAAAGGAACGCAAGAAAATAAGAAAAGTCGTTCTAAAAGAAAGCAGAAAGCTCGGAATGATCCACAATGTCACAAAAATTGCATATGATCATTGTCTATCTCCCGACTTTATCCTAAATGAATGAGAAGTGTGAAAGTCTTCGCAAAATACTTTTCTCTTCTCTCTTTCATCGTTCAAAACAGGGTCTAAACAAATTTATAGAGGAGAATCAGAAAATCAGTCTCCAAATTCAAATAAAATAAAATTGTATTCTCTCGTAACGACCTTGCACCTTATTTAAACATAAGGACCTCGTTGTGCGAAGAAAAATAAAAAATATAAACATTTAATTTATGTAAAATAATTTAACTAGATCTTATGTGAGAGATCTATCACTAATTCACGCAATCGTCTCTCCCTTCAGTGAATCCACAATCTATGCTTTTTTTATGGTTTAAAATTTCAGTAGGAAATTTTGTTCTAAAAATAAGATCTACTTATTTTCTTGTGGTAAAAATAATTTTCGAGTGTAATTGTAAAATGTTTAGGGCTAGTTTTAATATCCTATCAGTATCGGAATCAATGTTTTTTGTTAATTGCTATTTACTGGAAAGGATAAAGTAAACGCAAATTTAACGAATCTCTGGATCAAAATAAATATCTTTGAGACAAGTTTAAGATGCAACAGAATTGTTACCAAAAATTAATACAATTTTTGGTATTTGTAAGATTACTTATTAAAATCAGCCAAGTGCAGCTATAAAGTTCAGAATATCAATAAACACAAAGTCAACCCCCGGTTAGCGAAGAGCAATAATGTTACATTGTTTTCCGGTGGGAAAATCCAGCTATTCCCTTTTCCTGCAAATAAAAAAATTAACAGTGAAAAGTCAGCTATTTGTTTAAAAATTGATGCGTTTTGCTCAAGATTTTTTGTTTGTTAAAAACTCAATTTTAAAATTTAAAACTTGAACAATTCGATATGAAATTAACATTTTTGTTTAAATTTAATAGTTTTGTTTTTATGTTTTATCTACATGCTCTTAAATAAATGTTTAATATCTTTGGATAGAGAATTTAACTGTTTTCTAAAAAGCTCGTCTTTTCAATATGAAAAGACGGTATTAGATTTGTGTAAAATTTTACCCTCTCCCAGTTTTGGTAAAATCTCCCCTTTTTGAAACTCTTTTAATCCGAAAAACCGGTTTATTCTAATGAATTTTTCGATGAAACCAAAAATGAGGAGAATTGGAGCAATTACAAAATTCAAACAAAACAAAAAAACACGAAAATGAACATTTTAAGCGAAATAACTCTGAATATAAAAAAAGTTAAGAGTAGAAAAATGTTTCTTTTTGAATGTCATACAAGATACAACTATGCAAAATACGTAAAAAGATGACAGTTTTTTATAGGATGCGTAGTTTTTGTTTTAATCGTGAAAATCATCATTAACAGTAAAACAAAATCTGTCCGAGGCGTGAGCACATTCTCATCACAACTTTCAGATTTTAATTTCTTTTTTGTCTCGTGTAATGAATTATTTCAGGTTAGGTGGGCGAATTTCAAGACTCCAAGATGTATGCACGCCGAGGGTCTAACAATGATACCAATTGCATTGGATAAAACTTTAACGTGAAAAATAAATTTTGTCCACGTTGTAAAAAACACCTTGTCAGTTGACGTCACAACATGAAACGACGGTCACGTTGATGGATGTTACGTCGATGGAAAACAAAACACAAAATGTTACCAAAGTTTTAATTAATTTACAAATCATTTAGCAAATAATTTTCTACCCCTCTGAATCAACTTTCAATCATCTGTTGCGAAATATAAAAGTTATTGCTAGTTTCCTCGATAGATACTAAAAAAAACAATATGCAAGTTTTTGTTGGCCGCTCTTTTTATTTACCTAGAAAGTTCCTAATGCCATTCCAAAGATACTTATATTTTTATGCATATGTAGTGTATATTGCACTAAAATTCAAATATTCATGATAAAGTTTGTACTTCTTAAGTCTATCTGTAGGATTCCCAAACATAAATTTCAAAGTAATTTATTATTTATTTCCTACGTGACTCCAACATTTCACTATGGGATGTGTAGACATCTGTGAAAGCGATTTTTCAGGTAAGTAATATTTTTTTCTATCTTACAATAGTATATCCTAATTTTTACTGAGGAAATTGTTGAGGTGATAAAATAAAGATCTTTACCGGGTTTTACAACAATACAACCAGTAGTTTTATTAATATAATCCATGAACATCAAAATGCCTTCTCTGTCGAGAATTCCCCATATATTCGAAGCGCGGACAGCCTTCAGGGGCTAAGCGCCAATTTCGAAATTTTACAGGACGAAAAAAAAACGTTCCCATTTTAATATTCATTACAGGGAAAAGTCGAAATAAAAAGAGTTATAGTGTTTTATATCCTCCCCGTTGAGGGCCGAAAGGAAGGTTCTCAATCTGAAAATTTTTCGCAAATTTGGGCTTCCGATATTTGTCCGGGGCTATGTCCAGGGGTCACAGACAGTCTACAGGGGTTATTTCCATATCACTTTCCTTTCTTGCGTACTAATCATTTCCGTTAGCGTTTTTCTTGAAAAATATTGTTTTTTTTTGTCACTTAGCACACATTACAATTTGAAGGATGGATAGACTTTTATATACTTGTATGTGTCTTTACGAAAAATGCGCGTCTCCTTTTGGTTTCGTACGCTTTCAAACATATTTGAACCAATCTTTTCTTATTTTATTCATGATAATGTATATAATTACATTTACCGTGCAAACATTATTTCACGCTCTTTGTTTTTTGTATATTAACTAATATTCAGGAACGACCCTGCGCCTCATTTTGCCTTACGCGCATTGACAAAAAAAATCACTACCGCACTAGAAAACTCTCCGCGATTCTTCATTGTCATGCCTTTATTAACATAATAATCGGTTAAATAGCACGAGATACCTATTTTCTTCATGTAAACCTACGTTTTCTAAAAAAAATGGTTTTTTCATAATACTGTGTATGGATATAGCCCCTATAGACCGTCCGCGGTATCTGAAGATAGCCCCAATGGCAAATTAGAATGTCTATTAAAAAATAAAGAAAGAGAATTTTTGGAAAATCAAATACGAGAGTTACGACCGGGATTTCCAAAGTAAAATAATGCAAAAAAACGCCTTTTTGAAAAATTGGCACTTAGCCCCTATAAACTGTACTGACATTAAAGCGAAGTTTTTATTGGACAGTTTCAATATCTTACAAATTTAATTAATTTAAATTCGAATCCTTTGAAAACAGAATAATTAGACAATCATTCAACATCTTGAAAGACAATAACCTGGAAAAAGCAATAAAGACAAAATTTGATGCGTGTTTTAATTAAAAAGCTTCAAATTGAGTAACAAATTCGATGCTGAATTTCTAAAGCAGAACCCAAAGCGACAAGAGTTGAATTGCATTGACGGGAATCCCGGCAATAACATTTACAATCTCCAGTTTGAATATAGCAGGTAAGTCTGCTTCCTGAGATCTAATCCCTGGCAAGAACAACCAAGTGAGGGGTAAAGCTGAACGCAATAGTGTTCCTTTATACTGAGCGAGAACCAAAGCACCTGTCCTCTTTATTTTTGAAGACATTAGCACAATTTAATTATTGTTCCTTAAAAATGTTATTTCAGCTAAATTTATGCGAAGCATATAGACTGCCTGATTTTTCTTTTTTTTTTACATTCTGTTACTTGGAGCAAACACAAATTATATATCAGAAAGTAATGCGATGTGTTCACAAATTTTAGCACTTCTTAAGAATAAATTCTAAACGCCAAAAAGAGTGTCCGTATCTGCAAAATGACGTTTTGCTGTTGATAGTTAGGTTAAGTTTCAATTGCTCGCCGTTTCTCATTTGATAGATATGTTTGCGTTGCATAAAGTTTGATAACACCTGCCTTACGCCCCCTTTTAAACAACACGCATAAGAATTAAAAAAACATTTTTCCATTATAAAAATGTTTGTCACGGCCTTTTCGGTTATGACACTTCCTAGCGGCCATAAGCAAAATGGCCCTATCTGACGTTATATCTAACTGAACGGCACAGGTTCCAGATTAAATTTTTCTGTAACTAATATCATTCACACAAAAATTCTGTTTTACGTCGAACAAAAATAATTAATCTTTCAATTTTTTAAACTTTGATGCAAACTCCTGTTAAAAACAAAAATATAACGACCAAATTTCTAACACAACGAATAAAAAAAAAAAGTTCTATTGTAATCTGAAAAAAAAATTTCGGACAAAAAAAAAGAGGAAAGAAAAATGAGAAGGCAGCCAACCACATCCCCTTCCTTTTCTTTTTCTTTCTTTCGTGCTTTTATTTTTATTTTCATCTAATTACAATAAAAGACCATTAAAAATGCAAATTAAAAATAAATAAAATTGCATTACCAACGTTTCGGTACTCGTACAGTACACTTATCAAGGCAACAAAATTTAAATGGTAGCAATTGACAGCACCCACAAACAGGTGCTCTCTCTTTAATACCTGAGGATCGAATGAGGGTCAGTAGGCCAATCTGTTGTAAACACAATATAAATATCTGTCATAATTACATCGGAAATAGAGAAAGTAAACGAAAAACAGAATTCATGAAACAGCCTCGTTACATGTAATTAATCATATTAGCATAACTTTTGTTCAACTTATCCAAATCGGTTTTTAAATTAATAGATAAGTCTTTTTGTTTTTTAATATAAAGCATTTCCATGAATTCCCTCTTTCTCTCATTACTTTCACTGTGCAAAATTTGAACATTATCCCAGTCAAACTCATGGTCAACATCAACAAATGCCTTTGTATGTCTGGCAAGAACACTGTTGTAACAGGATCCGAAACGAACATCACTTTTGTGTTCTTCTATCTTAGTGTTAAGAAGTCTGCCAGTCTGTCCCACGTAATTCATCTTACAGAGCCTGCAAGTGATCTTATAAAAAACACCACCCTTTTCAAAATTATCCAAAGGATCTTTGCAAAAATTGATCACGGAATCCATTTTAAATAGTATACGGAAAATAGTATGAATTAAAATTTTTGTTAAGATATGTTCAATAGTTTTAGAAATTTGACCGAAAAATGGAAGAACAAAGATATTAAAGGAAATATATTCCTTTATCTCTTTCTGATTATCTGCAAGCAAATTATTACTCTGTTTTTGATTTGTTGAAATCTAATTGCAATGTGTTTCTCAATTAACTTTTGTGGATAATGATTCAAAAAAAGCATATTCCTAACCATATTCAAATTTCTTGTATGAAATTAAAAATGGGACAAACCTAAAGCTCTGTCAACTAAGTTTTTGATTACTGCAATTTTGTTTTGAAAGAGATGAGCAGAAAGGACATTAAAAATTCTACCTGAATATGTATTTTTTCTATACGAATTGATAATAATATTACCATCCCAACCCTTAATTACTTCTATTTCCAAAAAACTGATTCTATTATTTTGTTCTATTTCATGAGTAAATTGAAGTTCTGGATGAAAACTGTTAAAAGTATCAATAACCATCTGCAACTTTTCTAGAGAAACACATAATAATGTATCGTCGACAAACCGAAAATAAAAAGACAAAACAAAATCTAATTTCCCAAAAACAAAGAGAGAGTACCTGTTCGTGGGTGCTGTCAATTACTACCATTTAAATTTTTCTTGCTTTGATAAGGGTGCTGTACGAGTACCGAAACGTTGATAATGCAATTTTATTTATTTGTAATGTACATTAAATGTTATTTTATTATAATTGGATGATAATAAAAATAAAAAAGATGAAAGAAAGAAAAAGATAAGGAAGGGGATGTGGTTGGCTGCCTTCTCATTTTTCTTTCCATTTTTGTCCGAAATTTATTTTTCAGATTACAATAGAATTTTTTTGTTTTTGTTTATTCGTTATGGTCCAAATTTGGTCGTTGGATTCTTGTTTTTAACAGAAGTTTACATCAATTTGATTATTGAACGTTAAATAGGATTTTTAATTTGGATTTTAGTCTAATTTAAATTTCTTACATTTTGATTTTTCAATCTTTGTCATCTTTAGTGGCTTTTTCTTTACTTTTTCGAATAATAACTTTCTTTTTGAACCAAATTTTCTTAGTGATTATTTCACTCTGGCAAAAGATTTTTTTGAAGTTATCCCTGGAATATACGTATTTTTTCGGAGAGTCATTTGATATCAAATCGTAGTCACCTGCGTTATCAGTTGAAGCGCAAGCATTGTCTTTCGGTTTAACTTTCAGGAAACTGTTTTCATCAATGAAAAAATCTAATACATTTTTCATACTCATTTTATTTTGTTTACATGATACTTGGAATCAAGTATTTTGAAGCGGATGAACCGGCGAGTTTGTGTATAACCTTATACAGGCACAAATTGTTAGAGAACTTGGTTCTCAAGAGTTTAAACATGAAAAGTCATTTTTAAAAATTGTGCAAATACGGACCCTTTTGATTACGGGGGCAATCATATACTCTGAACTTTAAGAAGGTTTTCAAATTTAATATTTCTTCAAGTCAGTTTTGTTTAAAGTAGCATTATTTGCGGTCTTAAATTTTTATTTAGTGACCGAATCCATTTTTAATCAGGCAATCAATTTTTCACTGATGACATTATTGACCAGAAAAAGTGCTCAAATGTTTGTTTATTTATATTGGAAATAATTTATATCAAAACAGAATTATAATGCATATTTAAAATTGCAGTTGGAACAATATTTATGAGTGAAATAGAAATCGGCAAAAATATTTCGTTTATATGAACGTTCGGAACTTCAGGCACATAAGTTGCAAAATATTTCCAAGACGAAATACGTTATTTTCTAGAGTAGATTAGGCAATACGCATTTTAAATTTTGCCATCAAACTTATACAATTTTGTCTCTTTCAATACGTGTAGTTTTTACTAATTTTTCTTTAAATTCTCCCTTCTAGGAGGATGTCATTCTGTGAGTCTTATGCGGACTATAAAACTTTTGTAAACAAGAGAATTTATTTTTGCATAGATCGATTTTGCTAATTTTTCTCCCAGATCATGAAAAGTACAAAAAATGTTGAAAAAAAGTTTGAACATCTAAAAAAGGTTTACAACAAATACCTTTTGTACTTTTGTTGTATCATATTATCACGGGGTTGGGAATTTAACTTGGTGGTTTCAGAACGTGATTTGGGTGATTAGTTTTCATTTCCAACTTTTCAAATGTTGTGCGTGGAGGCTCTTGGAATATATTCAGGTAAAAGTGATAGGGGTGGTTTTTGGGGGTTATTAAATATTACATGGGGTTTTTAGTTAAATTTGGGGGGTTTCAGAACGTTATTTGGGTGATAAATGTTAATTTCCAACAATTTTTAGTGTTTTCCGTAGAGGATCTCGAAATAAGTTCAGGAAGAAGCGACAGGGGTGGTTTTTGGGGGTTATTGAATATTATCATGGGATTTCGAGTTTCACTTGGTGTTCTCATACCGTTATTTGGCTGAAAAGTTTTCACTTTCAACTTGTTTTAGTATTTTGCGCGGAGGTTCTCGGAATTAGTTACGTTAAAAGTGATAGGGGTGATTTTGGGGGGTTATTGAATATTATCATGGGGTTTGAAGTTTAGAATAAGATTTTCAGAAAGTGATTTTCGTGATTGGTTTTAATTTCCAACCTAAAGTATTATACCACAAAAATTCGATGTAAAATTATTGTTAAATTCATACTATTAAAATTGAATTTATTTTAGAATACTTACTTTAAATCAGGATTACGGCAAAGCCAATAATAAGCTGTTAAGCCACAAGAGGAAAGACAGAACTTTAAATGGCACATGACCGACTATAAACTCCCCCAGCAATAATATACCCAGTAATTTACACAAAATTAATTAGTTCTCCTTCCCTCTTACGACACAAA
>NC_046659.1:8520659-8554049 GCF_010883055.1 Belonocnema kinseyi | reverse complement strand
TAGAACTTACCAAATCACGGATTTGGCAAAACCGAGGGCCCTGGCAGCCTATTTGTCATCGTTGTAAAATATAGCTAAAACAAAATTATATAATTTAGATAGATAATTCACACCTATGACCGCATATTGCAACCATTAAATGGGTAACTATGTATACACATGTAACTAGGTATATACTGGCATATGTTTATATGTAAGTATGTGAATGTGTGATTATATATATTTCGGCTTTGATTCCTCTACAATCAAACCGAAGAGCCTGTGACAAAGCCACCGAACGCGTCCTCGGGTTGCGGATAGAGGGACCCTGTACCAAGGGTTTCTGTTGAATATGGTTACAAAAATAAATAGGCAGTCACGGACAAGTTTCCAGGGGTGGTCCCGAAGGAATTAACGACCCAAGCGGAAATGTGAAAGCCGTGCCAAAAGCTGAATGGCACCTGGGCCAGGTGTATAGAACGGTGACTCTGGGGTATCGGGCGACCTCTCAGAGTACGCAGCTTTATCCTTGCATGCGGGGCTCTACAAGGATGGAAGAACCCCTTTCCCCAGCTTCTCGTGGGAAAACAATGACAAAACCAAACATAGTTGTAGTGAGTGCGGTTCAAAAAGTTCGGCATTGTTGATCGGCCAACAATGCCGACCACTCTAGAGCTGGGGGAGCCAATCAAGATGTATTCAATGCGATAAATTGACGGAATCTCGGCACCTTAAAGTGGACGGAGCAACTAAATCGCGACTTGCTAGAGTGCTACGATGCGAGTATGACCCCTGAACGGGTTACATGGCACGACTGCGTGCTCTGTGGTGCGAGTAACATTCGGAGCTATCGCACTTTTCGCAAAGTATTCCCAAAAAGGGGCTATGTAAGCGGAACGCCTACTCTACCACAGCCAGAACAAGCCGGCAACAGAGAAAAAGAGGCGACAATAAGACCAACCGCGGACAGGCATCCGATAGAGGAAGAGCGATATTTGCAATGAATATTCTTACCGTCCCGGTAGTACTCAATTCATTTGGAGTGGTTCCATGGACGAAGAACGAGCTCAGATCCCTTGAGATCGGGACACGAAAGGTTATGCACATGAACATAAGCATGTATCTAAAGTCTTCTGTTCCGCGACTCTACATCTCACGTCGTCAAGGTGGTCGCGGAATATTAAATCTTGAATGTCTTAACAGCAGGATTATTCTGGGTACAGCCCATAGAGTCGCAAATGGAAGAGACCCTCTTCTTAAAATTATTAGGAAGCGCGAAGAAGTGGGCAAAGGAGCGTTTCTGTACAAAGCAGCGCAGCAGGATGCTGAAACACTCCGACTTAACTTCAGTATTAGGGGAGAGCAAAATTCATCAAATCTTGTCTATCTCGAGCACTCACTCCTGAAAGCCCGGATTGAGGAAGTACAAGAGACAAACTTCGATGAACAGCTCCTCGGCAAGAGGATGCAAGACATCTTCTACAGAAATGTGGCGGATCAGTCAATGTCGTGTGAGCTAAGTTTTGCTTTCCTTAAATCACCGCGACTGAAGTCTGCCACGTAGGGTTTCATTTTCGCACGTCAAGACAGTGTAATTTCGATCTTAACATACCGTCGCCACATTTTGAGCCTAGACATTCCCGATGATAGCTGCATGGCGTGCCATGCACACCCCGAGCATTTAGTACACATACTATCTAGTTGTCTAGCTCGTGTGGGAACAACCTACATCCAGAGGCACAATGCGGCACTAAGAGTGCTTTATTACCATCTGTCACTTTCACGGCATTAACCGTAATATCGCTCCTCTAAATGCCCCTAGGCCTGACATGGTTCTTCTTGACTTCGCGAGGCGAACCATGTTCTTTATCGACTTTTTTGCACCAGCTGACAAAAACATCATAGCCAAGAAGAATGAAAAGAAAGAGAGGTATAGAGACCTTATAAGGAAGTTGCGACGATTGTAACCGGAATATTCTGTTAAACTAATCGTCCTTATTATCGGGGCTCTTCGAGGTGCCAAGCTTTCACTGGTTAGTAGCCTGAAAAGCATTCATGTGTGTGAACAATATGCCAAAACACTTGCGGAAAAATTCAGAAGGGGGTCGTACTTGGGTCACTTCGTGTCATCAGGGTGCACGAAACTTTTGCCGGATCGTCATATTGATTCCGTTACAGACTGTAACCACCTATCTCACGGTCATGAGACGTGGTAGTGGCATTGGCAATCGAAAGAGCGAAAATTTTTACGTTAAAAAGTGTAGTCAGGTCATAGATAAGGTGTGATCCTGATGAACTTATCAATGTAATTCAAACTTCAATATGGTCTGAACATTTTTTCGCAAGCAAGCTTTGGAAAAGCATCCTCTTACCCTACTTACTTACTTAAACAATTTACATTAAATATTGACCATCCAGTGACCTTGACCAAGACCATCAAGGTCACACCTGACCTATGAGCTGCCTACACTTTTTTATGCAAAATTTTCCGTTCTTTCAATTTCCGATGTCAAACAGAGTCGTTTTAATTAAAAAACAAATAGTGACAATTAAAAAATAAAGGTGACCTTGAAATAACCATGAAATTCATGGTCAAGGTCAAAACTAAGATCACCACTGGCTTCCTCGTTGAATGTTACTTCAAGAATGACCTCAACCTTCTACAAAAAAATTCTACCTGAGGATTCATTTGGCTGTCCCTGGACATTTTGGACATCCTATATATATAATTAAAAGTTTGTCATAAGGACAACCACAGGATTTGCGAATAACCCTTCAAGCTTTACAAAAGACAGATGATAAGTCTATGGGACATCGAATCGAAAGCTTTCCGGTAATCAATCCAGGCCATCGATAGGTCACGCTGGTAGTATGCTGCATCTTTGCAGACACATCTATTGATGAGCAAATTTTTCCGACACTCAACTACGCCTTTCTTTGAGCAGCGTTTTTCATACATTTCTTGCCACACAGGTCCGATTGCCCAAACAATCTTATAATTTAGGATAGCTGTGAATATCTTATACAGTGTGTTCAGACAAGTGATTGGCCTGTAATTCTTCGGGTCAGCTAAGTTGCCTATTTTCGGCAGGAGTATTGTGCGCTCTTTCACCAAACACTCCGGAATTGGCTCTTCCGACCTTAAATATGAGGTGAAAATACGGGCCAAATGCTGATGGGTTGAAGGAAACTTGTCCGACCAGGCAGTCTTCATCAGCTGTTATGAGGGCATCACACAGTTCCTTGAAGCTATTTATGTTATCGGAGTCTTCGTCCAGTCTATGCTGCACTACGTAGACTGCTCTCGCTCCGCTCTAGATTTCTTTTAACGTCAGATTGTATCCTTATTCTCTTAACAATATGCTGGCTGACGGTCAGCTGCTTTGTCTTGTTAAGTGTGTGATAACGGTTGTGGAGTTCCCGTGCAAACTTTCGAACCTTCGCGGTAAAATTTATGCCAGATGTGATGTAGTCAATCACACACTGAATGCGGGGCGCGTACTATCTTGCCCAGCCTATATTTATGAAGAGTTGATGCATTCATCTTTTGGTATTAAACACGCAACAATTGATAGTCCAGAGATCGGATTCTTTGAAAATATCTCCAAAAAGCTCGTCATCCATTTCAGCCAAATCTTTAGGCTTGACAGAAACCTGGGTCGCTCTTCCTCTATCGGATACCTGCCCGCAGTTGGTTTTAGTGTCGCCTCTCTTTCTCTCTTGCCGGCTTGTTCTGACTGTGGATGCGAAAAGTGCGATGGCTCCGGGTGTTTCTCGCACCACAGAGCATGCAGTCGTGCTATGTTACCCCGTTGAGGGGCCACACTCGCATCGTAGCACTCTAGCAAGTCGCGATTTAGTTGCTCCGTCCACCTAAAGGTACCGAGATTCCGTCGATCCATCGGATTGAATCCATCTTCCTTGGCTCCCCCAGCTCTAGAGTAGTCGACATTGTTGACCGACCCATTGTCGGGAGCCCTGCGCGTTCTGTTGTTTTGAACCGCACTTAGTACAACTATGTTTGGTGTTGTCATTGTTGGTCCCACGAGAAGTTAGGGAAACGGATTCGTCCATCCTTGTAGAGCACCGCATGCAAGGATAAGGCTGCGTACTCTAAGAGGTCGCCCGATATCCCAGAGTCATCGTTTTAGATACATCACTCAGGTGCCACTCAACTTTCGGCACGGTTTTCACACCTCCGCTTGGGGGTTAATTCCTTCGTGACCAACCCTAGACAATTTTCCGCGACTGCCTATTCATTTTTCTAACCGTATTTAGCAGAAACCCTTGGTACAGGGACCCTCTATCCGCAACCCGAGGACGCGGTCGATGGCTTTGTCATAGGCCCTTCGGTTTTATTCCAGAAGAATCAAAACCGAAAAAAAATATGTATGCTGGAATTGTGAAAAAGATATAATTCATCGTAATCTAAAGCTAATTTACTAAATCAAATTATAAATTGTAAACTTACCTCTATAGCTACATTGTAGTCCCAAGATGTATTAAGTTGTGTCTCGAAAGTATAACAACAAATTAAGAAGTCGTGAATGCATGGCGTCAAAAACGCTGACCATGCAAAACGCGACACCGTGCCCAACCGATAAGGGACTGCAAATTAAAATAAAAAGGAAAAATTCAAAATTTTCATCATATAAAATATTCATGCCAAATTAAAATACAATATTTGAGACATCAGTTCCAATCTTGCTGACCCAGGTTACCGCGGACGAAACCCAATTTTCCACGGTGGAGTTGTTACGTACGTAAATTAAACAAAATTAAAAAGGAAAAAACATTAAAATAAATAAGATGAAGCACGGGCAAACACGAGTGGAACTGGTGATCAGACACCTAAATTAGAAATAAAAGAGAGAAACATAAACTAGATCATGCGCCCACAAGTGTGCACACCAGTTTAGATTTAAAATCCAAGTAAAAGAGTATACGCGGATACATGCATGTTTCTTATGTGCTAAGTAATACGACGCTTACCTCGTTATTTCTCATGTATTCTTTATAATTAAATTTTGTCAAGTTTATACTGAATACAAATGGCTTCATTACGAAAATGAAGAAAGCATATCCAGTTTTTAAATGTTACCTTACTAGTTTAAGGCATGCCAGCTACAACTAGTGAATGAAACTTAGAAATAAGTTAAAATAAATATAGTAATAAGATATAGACATTCTTTGTGAAGGGAGAACGTAGAGAGAAAGAAAGAAAAAAATGGAGGAAAAGTCGCTCCTGCACATAACACGCAACCCGGTCTTTCACTTGGTATGCAATATACAAGAAATACTGAAAAAAACTCCTGTCACACAGAAAATTGGTGTTTAGTACACACGAGGTTAGGGAGAGGATGAAAGAGTTAGTGAAGAAATTAAGGAGGGGTGAGGGATTCCCAGGAGAGTGGAGTGAGTTTTAAATATTTCCACTGTATAAGAAACGATATAATGATAGGCAGGAAAATTATAGAGGGATTACGTTAATGCATTCGGCATACAAATTATACGCAATGGTGTTGGCGGAGAGGCTGCGGAAGGATGTCGAGAGGAAAGGGATATTGCTGGAGACGCAGGTGGGCTTTATAAAACGGGAGCTCATGACATATTTGGTGGTCGTATTTACTAGTGGTTGCCGTATTCACCATCGTGTCCTATATGCAAAACAACATGGCATCCAAATCGAAGTGATAGTAAGGGTTAATATATAAGGGTTTAAAGTTAATAAAAATGTGGAAGAAAAAACAATTCACTAGTGTATGCCACAGAGAGTTTAGATTTTGTAGCCGTAGTAAATGTTAAAAAAATTAGTGGCATACATTTTCCGGTGATACTACATTTGTTATTAATTTTTTAAATATGGTCGAAAAGTCATAATTTAGAACAATTAACTAGTGGATTCCATTACGTTTTTTGTTAATTTTACAATAAAAAAATAGCTAAGAAACAAGTGGCATACATTTTCCGGTGATACTACTATTTGTTAATAACTTTCAGACTATGACCGAATTGATATATTAAAACAATTAACTAGTGGTTGCCATCACGTTTTTTTATGGTTTTACAATAAAAAAAATAGCTAAGAAACAAGTAGTATACATTTTCCGGCGATACTACTATTTTTTAATAATTTCCCAAATATGACCGTAATGTCATAATTTAGGGATTAACTACCTTGAATTAAACGCTATAATGAAAATATACATGGTAACGATCAGTCCATTAATCATACTTAATGGTATATATGAGATAATTCTTACACAATGTGCTCACTATTTTGTGAACTACGTGTTCGTAACAATTCCTCTTATTATGAATTGTATGTCGTAGTAAAAATATACAATTTAAACATAAGTCAATTAATTATACTTAATGGTATACATTACTTAACTGTTTTTTTTCTGTCACTTGTTTCTTATCCATATTTTCATTATAAATTATCAAAAAACGTGATAATATCTAGTAGTTAATTGTTCTCAATTATGACATTCCGGTCATATTTTGAAATTTTTTAACAAATACTAGTATTACCGCAAAATATATGCCACTTGTTTCTTAGCTATTTTTTTATTGTAAAACCATCAAAAAACGTAATAGCATCCATTACTTAATTGTTCTAAATTCTGACATGACGGTCATACTCTGGAAATTATTAACAAATAGTAGTATCACCGGAAAATGTATGCCACTTGTTTCTTAGCTATTTTTTTATTGTAAAGCCATCAAAAAACGTGACGGCATCCACTAGTTAATTGTTCTAAATTATGACATGACGGTCATACTTTGGAAATTATTAACAAATCGTAGTATGGCTAAAAAAATGTATGCCACTTGTTTCTTAGCTATTTTTTATCGTAAAACCATCAAAAAACGTGATGGCATCCACTATTTATTTTTTCTAAATTATGACATTACGGTCATACTTTGGAAATTATTAACAAATAGTAGTATCACCGGAAAATGTATGCCACTTGTTTCTTAGCTAATTTCTTATTGTAAAACAATCAAAAACTGTGATGGTATCCACTAGTTAATTTCTCTAAATTATGACATAACGGTCATACTTTGGAAATTATTAATAAATAGTAGTATCACCGCAAAATGTATGCCACTTGTTTCTTCGCTATTTTTTTATTGTAAAACCATCAAAAAACGTGATGGCATCCACTAGTTAATTGTTCTAAATTATGACATGACGGTCATACTTTGGAAATTATTAACAAATCGTAGTATCGCTAAAAAATGTATGCCACTTGTTTCTTAGCTATTTTTTATCGTAAAACCATCAAAAAACGTGATGGCATCCACTATTTATTTTGTCTAAATTATGACATTACGGTCATACTTTGGAAATTATTAACAAATAGTAGTATCACCGGAAAATGTATGCCACTTGTTTCTTAGCTAATTTCTTATTGTAAAACAATCAAAAATTGTGATGGTATCCACTAGTTAATTTCTCTAAATTATGACATAACGGTCATACTTTGGAAATTATTAACAAATAGTAGTATCACCGCAAAATGTATGTCACTTGTTTCTTCGCTATTTTTTTATTGTAAAACCATCAAAAACGTGATGGCATCCACTAGTTAATTGTTCTAAATCATGACATTACGGCCATTCTTTGGAAATTATTAAAAAATAGTAGTATCACCGGAAAATGTATGCCACTTGTTTCTTTGCTATCTTTTTTATTGTGAAACCATCAAAAAACGTGATGGCATCCACTAGTTAATTGTTCTAAATTATGACATCACGTTCATACTTTGCAAATTATTAACAAAAGTAGCATCACCGCAAAATATATGCCACTTGTTTCTTAGCTATTTTTTATTGCAAAACCATCAAAAAACGTGATGACAGCCACTATTTAATTGTTCTAATATATCACTTCGGCCATAGTTTGAAAATTATTAACAAATAGTAGTATCACCGGAAAATGTATGCCACTTTTTTCTTAGCTATTTTTTTTATTGTAAACCCATAAAAAAACGTGATGGCATCCACTAGTTAATTGTTCTAAATTATGACATTACGGTCATACTTTGGAAATTATTAAAAAATAGTAGCATCACCGCAAAATATATGCCCCTTGTTTCTTAGCTATTTTTTATTCTAAAATTATCAAAAAACGTGATGGCATCCATTAGTTAATTGTTCTAAATTATGACATTTCGGCCATATTTTGAAAATTATTAACAAATAGTAGTATCACTACAAAATGTATGCCACTTGTTTCTTAGCTATTTTTTTTATTGTAAACCCATAAAAAAACGTGATGGCATCCACTAGTTAATTGTTCTTACAAACTCCTGATTTTTAACCTTTGACAGTGACAGCCATTAATTTAAAATCGATTAAAATGTATGCCATTAAGTATTTGAATAGTATTCAATAATGTTGACTTATACATGGAGCGGCATCCACTAGTTAATTGTTCCAAATTATGACTTTTCGACCATATTTGAGAAATTAATAACATAAACATAAAAGTGGTACACGAAGAAAGCTTTAAAGTACACGGTATACACTAGTTAATTTTTCTAGTTTCTCAAAAATTTTAACATTTTAAACTTTCGAATGGGGGGTAGTACCACGCGTGCCCCTTGGAAAATAGGCTTATTGTACTTGTTTTGCATATAGAACACGATGGTGAAAACGGCAACCACGAGTTAAGAAGACCAACAAATATGTCATTAGCTCCCGGTCTATTAAGGCGGATAGGAGCAATATAGACAACATTTACGTTCTGCAGCACGTGGTGGATAGAGAATTAGCTTTTCTTTCGGTGAATAGGGTGAGCTTGTGGGAGGCGATGGAAGAGAGGGGATTGAAGAGAGGCCTGGTCGAGAGGATAAGGGAGATGTATGAAGAAACGAAAGATAGAGTGACAGGACGGGAGGGACTTTCGAAGGGTTTTTAGATAAATAGGGGGTTCAGACAAGGGTATGCGCTTAGCAATAATGTTAGTGGGACAAGGAAAAATGTACATATCCTTCACTGTCTGGATGTTTCATGAACGGGCCTGACCGAATGCAACTTTAAAAGCGCGAAGTTTGAAAATGCCTGTGTAGAATGGCTTTTCCCCTGCTGTTAAAAAAATCGGGTAGCATTCAAGTTCTCTGTACATGTAAGCCCCAGCGTGTCCACCCTGTATATAAATATATATATCGAACACGTCCACGGGTTTCGGATTAAGTCATGCGATGAGTCTCTGGAATACAAGAATCAAGTATTTTGATCATGGAAAACCAAGGATAACTAGATCAATACCCATTAAAACATGTATATTTGAAGGAGACTCCTTCAGTGCACTATAGTTCTGTTTAGCGTTGAACCCATTGAGCAAAACACTAAACAGCATGTCTCGGGTTCAGAATTCATGATAATAAGGATGGTCATCAAGTGACCCATCTTTTGTACATGAATGGCCTACAGTTATACGCTAGTTCAGCCCAGAAACTGCAGGAAGTGATCGATGTCACAAAGCAGTTTTCCAATGCTATCCAAGTTCGGACTAGATAAATGCAGACTAGTGCATTTAATCAGACGGGAATTAGGGACCGAAGAGTTAGAGAAAAAGTTCAAAAATGACATCGAGGCAATGGCTGCGGGCGAATCATATAAATATCTCGGTATTCTTGAATCTAAGGGTATTCAGCATACGATAGTTAAGAAAATCATAACGACTGCCTTCACTACGAGACTCAGATTGATTATGAAGAGTTTTCTCAAATCGGCAAACAAAATCAGGATAATCAACACATATGCCACCCCTATCCTCACTCACTCCTTCAGACTCATCAAATGGTTTAACACCGACCTTGAAAAGTTAAACAGAATCGTCCGCGTAGAAATGACGAAGCACCGAAGAATGCACAACAACAATTCAGCGATTGCAAGGGTAGTTCTATCACGACATATAGTGATAGGGGCGTTGTCCTCAGATGGGGCCTTGAATATCAGGGCAGAAACCATAAAGGAATTAGAAATACAATGGAGGCAGACAGCTATCCACGGCGAGCACCCCAAAACTTTAAATCAGCATGAAGTGGATAGTGAGACATCTAATACTTGACTAAGAAAGGGTGTTCTGTATCCAGAGACGGAAGGATTCGTCATTGCAATATAGGACAAGGTTGTCAGCGCCAGGAATTCTGGCAAACACGTGTTACATCCAGACGTGGTTGAGCGGTGCCGATTATGTGGAGATATCAACGAATCCATCAATCAAATTATTGTTGGCTGTCGCGTAATGGCGCAGAGAGAATATACACACAGACTTAATGATGCAGCGGAGATTATACACCAACCGCTTGCCCTACACCTAGGACTCTCAAAAGACTGGATGCCTTTCTATAAATACATTCCAATGCTCGTTTTAGAAAGCGAAGATTACATCTTATATTGGGATGTTACGATCCGAACCGATCATTACAAACGGGCCAATGGACCTGACATCGAGATACAAGAAAAAAAGGTGGAAGAGTCTACATCATCGACCTTGCTGTCCACTTAACCGAAATTCGCAGTCGACATATACAATCAAGATCCGCAAGTATAGCGGGTTAAGGAATGAAGTAAAGACCATATGGAGGATGTGAATAATGCATCTATTCATCCCATTGTGATTTCGGCTACAGGCAATGTGCACGCAAGATGCACTGAATATCTTGAACATTTAGGAGTCAGTGGGATATTGGCAGCAGCTCATCAGTCGGTTTTATTAATCACCTGTCGCATTTTAAACAACTTTCTTGACCATCAGGAAGCAAGCGACTAAAAGCCTGTGGAGTGGCAGATGATAGCTCTGCGAAAGTATCCAGATGTGACTGTTGTCACATCCAACGCTCGCGGCCGCAGGTACTTTTATACCTACAACACCATCGCAGGAAGTTTGAAGCATCGTATTAATTTACAACTTCTTAATCTCATCGGTCACTTGACTCAGTCCGTGTCTATGATGTATTACCGGGATCACCGAGTAAATGTAAAAAAATATCTAAAAAACAGTAGTAAATTAGCTTATTTATTTATCTATATAAATGTTGAATATGTCATGGTCCGTGACCGTGATATATAAATAATATTTACGTATTTATAATAATAATCAGTCATCAATATCAATTATATAAAATATTCAGAACTTATAATTTATGGGGCATTATTCCTGAACGGCCCTAACTTTAAAAGTCATGTCTTCCGATTGCCTTCAAATTTTCAGAGTTTCTTTGCCTATACGATAGTAGTATACCTAACAATTTAGACTTTTACTACCATCCCTCCTCGAACTACAGGGGGTAAAATTTCCATCCCCTGCGCAAAGCCGGTATTTCCAAATGGTCATAACTTCCTTTCTACATATGACAATTGAATTTTCTATGAGTGATTCCTGAAGGATTTTTCATGCGCTTTCGTTCTGTGAAATCTATTGTTTTTAATTTGTGAATTTTTAAAAACAAATTTCCATTTAAAATGTTTATTTACCATTTTCTACTCTTTCAGCAGTTCTTATTTTTTCTTACGTATTTCTAAACGAAAGCTTGACTTTTTCCGATAAAAATTATGTTTGGCATTTTGGGACTGAAAATAGTTATTTAGTTATACGAAGATATATGAGCGAAACCCTTCCTCGCGCGCTTAGACAGACAGGCCAATCCTACCGGAGACTTGGCTGTAATGGGGAAAATATATTTTGTTCTTTTGAAAGTTCGGAACTTCAAATTACAAAGAAATGTTGAAATGTACTGTTGTTCAGTAGAAAGCCACCATCTGGCTGTCTAGTCTCAGAAACCGATACCGATACGAGAAATAACCGTAAATTTTCGATATGATATCGAGAAAGCCTCTTTTCGAACGGCATCAATACACGGGGCACGAGCTCAATCTAACTTGTCTCAACTTACAAGGCAAGGGCTAAACTTTGAAAAATGTACCAACTTCAAGGAAATAGGGAAATTGCCCAAAAATATTAACTTTGAAGCTTTTTAGCATGTTTGTGTCAAGAGTGGCAAGTACTTCACAGGGCTGTGTTTTTGTGAACGTGCATGTTCAAGAAATTACAATACATAAATAGCCTATAAGCGTAATTATTGGCACGAATTTCGAACATTTACCAAAATTAAATGTCATTCACTTTGAATAATAAAATCATATAATTCAATAATCATTCACTGTGAAAGTATAAATCATGAAAGTGTAAATAGAATATAAACTATTTTTGCAATTAAATTTGATTTTTAGTACTAATAATCGAGTCGAATATCATTTTCAGTGTGTGATTTTAGTTTCCAATCACACAGTGGGAGGAAGTGACCTTTTTTCGTTCAGAAATGTCCAGATTTGGCCCGATTTTGTATTGAAAAAATTTATAGTTAATTACATTCTAAAGAGCTTGAAGCTCCAAACTTTTATCTTCTCCATTTGTTTATTAATAATTTTTCCACTCAAAGTATAGAAAAACTGAAATGTTGTACGTAACAATTTTTTACGTCTTAATAAATGATCAGGAAAACTTTATATTGTTTTAAATGTACGTTTCAGGACTCATGGAGTACCAATAATTTATTTATTATTTTATTTATTTGTTATAAACAAAATTTATGAACAAATTGATAAATAGCCTTATCATCAATAAAATTTTTTTGCTAAAAGTGCTTTATATTAATGTAGGAATGACATTTCATTACAGAACTAATTTTACAGTTTCTAATAACCATTGTTATAACCAATTCTTGTGTCAAAATATTAAGATTTGATATTTTTCAAATTATAATTTTCTTCAATTTCCAGTAACACTTCAGGTATTCCTTAAAATAATAAATATTTAATTAAAGCCAATAAAGTTTAACAATTAAATTTTTTAAAACAAATAAGATAAACAAATTAGACATTTTGGCGTAGGTTCTTGTAAAGAAACACGTAGGTCCTTTTACATAAAGCTATCGCGAAAACTCATTTCGCTTACAGCTATAAAGTACCCTGCCTTTTATTCCGTTGAAGATCCAACTTACTATCGAAAGAGCTAAGTGACTAGCGAATCCTCGCGGATTAGTTCCTATGCAGGTTTATGTATAGGATTCTGAACATGATCCTGTAAATGAACCCACGCCTTAATTCACTGTGTGAAGCAACCTGTACAGGATTAATCAAAGGTTAGCTTGCACACAGTTTCCTTTGAAGGAGCATGTAAAGTTTCTTTCGCCAAATTCCTGCACAATAACCTTCAAGATTACTTGTATAGGTTCGTGTGCAGGTTCGTGTACAGAAATATATGCAGGATCCTTCAATGTACGTGTAGAGGAATTTTCAGCTGGGATGTCAAGAGGACTAACGCTCAGTGGTCGCTGGTCGATTTCGGGAAATAAACACGGGTGTGGCACAATAGGCTTTATTAGTTAAGCACCAAGGTGAACCTCACGGGCTGACCCGCCCACATTACAAACAACAAACAAGCAAAAACTACTTAAGGAACATACACAATATTAATGGAATTAAACATTTAGTTTTTATAAACAATCCACATACAGAAATACTTGAGCATAGTACGCAAACGTTGAAAAAACTAATTTTTTACCTATAAATTATCTTATATTTTGTATTAGATTTGTGATTAGTAATGATTTACTGTCATAGATTAACAGTTGCATCAACACGAATTCAATTTTGTTTAATAATAATATTTAATCAAGCCTGAGGCGGCTGGAGGCCCTCTCACTATTCGAGAAACATTTTGTATCCCATTCTACGGTGCGGTGCATAGTGGGAGGAAATACACTTTTTTCTTTCAAAAGTTTCCAGAGCCTTTAATTTTAGTCCGATTAAAAATTTTTAAAAATTAAAGTTCATTAAACTCTGAAGAGATTGACGCTTCGAACTGTTGTCTTCTCTATTTCTTTATGAACAATTTTTGTGTCCCCTAAGGGTTTCCATTCTTCTTGCACCTTCTTCCCTGTACCTTTACACACCTCCTACGTACTTACTTGGCAATCGAACCCGCAAGCGGACGGAGTAGTTCCAATGCCTACGCTTTAGCCCCACGACCATCATCCCAATCTTAATAACTCACTATGTAAACTTTATGTTGCCTTGAGAGAATGTTTAGGGACTCATGAAATACAAATAATTTGTTCATTATTTCATTTACTTGTTATAAAAATTTTGTGAACAAATTAGCAAATAATTTTATTATAGGTAAAACAAAATTTCGGTTTGCTAAAAGTGCTTCATATTAATGTAGAAATGACCACGAAAAACGGTTAAAAGTAAATATATTTATTTTATTTTATAAGAAGCGTATTAAAACAATGCCCCAAAGTATATTTTATTCGTGCATATTTTGTTTCCAACCATTTTGGCTGGAAGCAAGTTAATACTTTTATTTAATCAAAATTTTTAGATAATATAATTAAACTTAAAATCGCTATGAACAATTGGCTAAAGATGATGTTAGGTTACCTATTGTAAAATGATCTAACTCGAGATCGAAGCTCGACAAGGCGTTCCACAGTGGGAGAAAGTGCACTTTTTTCGTTCAAAAATGTCCAGAGGCTTCAACTTTGGTCCGATTTTGAATTTTTTTATTAAAGTTTATTAAATTCTAAAGAGCTTGACACTTCGAAATTTTGCCTCCTCTATTTTTTATTAATAATTTTTCCACACAAAGTATGGAAAAACTGAAATTTCGTACAAAATAATTTTTCACGCTTTAAAAGCTGACCAGGAAAACTTTATACTGTCTTAAATAAATGTTTAGAAACTCATAGAATAAAAATAATTTGTTTATTATTCCATTTCTTTGTTTGATTATCATTAAAAAAATTTTGTTGTTGCTTAAAATGCTTCATATTAATGTAAAGGTGACATTTAATTATCAAACTAATTTAAGTTTATAACAACCCTTATTATAAACAATTCTTGCAGCAAAATATTAAATTTAAAAAACTATAATTTTCTTTAATCGCCAGAATGACTTCAGGTATTCTTTAAAATAATAAATATTTGATAAAATACAACAATTTAAATTTGTATAAACAAATTCAAAATTTTAACCTTTTCGCATTGAAATTTTTTTCCACTCGAAATGTTTTAAGCTATTAGATGAATGAGTGCTGGTCACAAAAATAGTTTAGAAGTTAACAATAACCATTGTTATAAATAATTCTCGTGAAGAAGTATTCAAATTTAAGGTTTTATACAATTTTAATTTTCTTTAATCGCTAGAATGTCTACAGAGATTCCTAAAAAATGTATCTTAGGTAATATTTAGTCAAATATAACAGCTTAAATGTTTGTATACAATTTAGATAAACAAATTCCAAATGTTGATAGTTTCACTTGGAAAAATTCGGGTTTTCAATCGCAATAAATTAAGAATGAATCATAACACTGGATGCTAAGATTCACTGAATACAAAATCTTTTGACCGACATGCTAGGAAAACGTCTAATATTGCAAAGATTTATGTCAGAAAACGAAATTGGTAATGAATATAGAAAAAGAAGTACTTTATCATGAATTTTAGATTTTTGAAATATTTCTTCTTTCGTAACTGAGACATGGATCCGAACTCAATAACAGTTTGTGTGCTAAATCAGTGTTAGTAGACACATGAGAAAACTTGCGTGAATTGAACTCTTGAATATTCCTGAGGTCTTTATTCCGAGCTTCGCCTGCTTCTTCGTAAAACTGTCCAATGGGTAATCGTTTCAAATGTCTCAAAGTCAGTTGGCTCTGTAGTTGTTAATTTGTGTAGAAAGTACGCAAATATTTCCACCAACTCCAAGTCTATCCCTGTAATTTCCGCTGTTAGTTCAGGGTCTGCAAAGGTCAGGGTCCTCTTGTGTTATTCCCATCATTGGATGTGCCTAAGCCTTGTTTTACTGCATCTATTACCTATCCTGTCTTCTAATCAAAAGCTATGCAAATTCGAGTCGTCGCCTTCTTTTGCAAATCTTTATATACATCCGTATTTACGTGCCATTTCTTAAAATCAAATCGATAGGCTACATGCAAAAGATTTTCCATAAAGTGAATCCTAGCATGAAGTGTTGACAATCCATAATCATATGACTTGATGTCTGTAACTTTACCTTGGACTCTATCTAAGTCATTCATCTCTTTAGGCGTAGCTTGACAAATGTAGCAAGTCACAGACGATAAAGTTCCAGAAAGAGCCTAGCAAACTTTTTGGTCCAGCATCATCAACTTCATATCAGGTTTCATCACAAAATTACCGGAATCGTTCTTTAATATTGTGGGTTTCATTTTATCGATTTATTTTTGAAGTGATGATTTTACTGAATAGGTTTTTTATGTTATTTTTGCGTATTTCACAATTAACTTCAAGTTACGAGGTTTCCTTGTATCCGTAAACGGAACAGAAGTATTACAATCTTTAAAAATCTGAGATATTGTATGATATAATAAAGATTTTACTCCGATTGTAAAGCCCTTTTCCGTTACTTTAATCGAAAGTGGATAACATTCTTCTTGAGCCTTTTCCAAATTGACGTATACTGGGTAAATGCCAGCATTTCTCTTTTTTGCATGCATAAGGATCATGTGATACAGACTTTTAGACAAATCATCTTCCTCTATTAACGCCAACGCTTCTTCTGATGTATAAGGAATCGGTAAATCATTCATATTTTCTTTTTCATCGGAAGGTAAAATTGAATTCATGAATTCTGATACTTTCTTCCAATCACATAGATTTAGCGAGCGTAAAAACGCCTTTCTTATTTCGATGTCAGTATATTTTTTCCGTATATCCATTAATTTCCTTCGTTTTGTTGAAGTAGAACATTCTACAAACTCACCTGAGAAATGCCTACAAATGCCTTCCGCATTTTTTATTACTCTCCGGTTGAAATTTCACGATAAAATATGTGTTCAACCAACCTGCAAACTTGCTGTCCAACCAAGCTTTAATAAACGTTGAGCTCTGCCTTTTCCTTTTAAAATTAGGGATAAAACCATGATTTAATTTGTTTTAAACCTTTTCGAATTGTTAACCGTTTAAATTAAATTCTCTTTTTAAATACTACGCGAAATCTCCCACACCTCCATTGGAATTATAAATAAAAAAATCGGATATCGTTTTTTTTAACATTTAAAGAATTCATTCTGTTTTGATGGAAAACCATTTATTAGACGAACATTAAGGGAAAATCCCACAATTAGAAAACGAAACGAATAAAGAAAACAAATCGAATGTAATGCAGAAAAGAATACCACTGTGAAAAAACTCTTAGTCCAATGCACACATTTCGGAAAGAGAATATTGAAACAACTGAAAGTTATTGAAACACTTCATAAGTCTGGATAGCATGGCGAAGGAAAAGAATTCTCTTTCTCAATTTTTTATTTAAAGGAACCAAATTTTTTGCTACGTGAAACTGCTGAAATTTCAAATTTTTTATTTTTTTTGTTTATAAATATTCAAACTGTTACATTCCACCAAGTATTAACAAAGATATATTATTTTCAGGAATATGTCTACCCATTCTGGTCATCAAAGAAAATTTAAATTTGATGAAACCTTAAGTATAAATATTTTGTCACAAGAATTGTTAATAACAGTGGTTATTGTTAACTTTCTAATATTTTTGTGACTAGCAATCATTTTTCCAAAAGCTTAAAACATTTTTAGTACAAAAAAAAATTCTATGCAAAAGGGCCAAAATTTTGAATTTGTTTATTAAAATTTATATTCTTATATTTTATCAAATATTATTAAAGATTTATTATTTTAAGGAATACCTGAAGTCGTTCTGTCGATTGGAGGAAATTCTAATTGGAAAAAATCTCAAATTTTAATGTTTTGTTACAAGAATTTTTTATAACAAGGGTTATTATAAACTTTTTAATTAGTTTTGTAATTAAATGTCATCCCTACATTAATGTGAAGCACTTTTAGCAACGACAAATTTTTTTACCGATAATAAGACAAACAATTAAAACAATAAACAAAATATTTGTATTCTATGAGTTTCTAAACATTGGTTTAAGGCCATGTGACAAAAGGGTCACGTGACAAAACCTGGTTCTCAATTTTCCTTTCTCAACTTACGTCTAATCGAAATTAGGTATCGCTCTAAAAGCTTGGGAAATGAAAGCGGATGTAATAAAGTCCACGTCTCTGCTTTGTTCCGGTGGAAATTTTGAAAAAAACAAATTTTGAAAAATAACAAATTTTGAAAAAAAAAACAAATTTTGAAGAAGATACCATTAGAAGTTAGATCGGTACTTTTCTTTCCCAACTTACATCCATACGGAATGAGATATCGTGTTAAAAATTTGGCATGCTAAATATAAGGCATACATTAATGTGTCTCTGGCCCTAAATAAATAGAATGGTGACAATTTTTTTTTAATTGCTATTTTGGGGAAATACGGAGAGTGCTGTAAAACCCTGTAAGAAATTTTCAATGTTGTCAATTGGCTAGTTATGTGGTTTGTATTGATCAAACTGGGACAAAACAACAATAATCGCTCACGAACATTATGCACAAATAATGCAAAAACTAATGTTTGCACTTGAAATGCAGCACTATCGCACCGCGTAGACAACTTCGAACTTCTACCTATCTGTGGGTAATACAGAACTTCTTTACCGACAGAGAAAGTTAGACGTCAAACTTCTTCTGATCAGTTATTAAAGCGTAAAAAATTGTTATGTACGAAATTTCCGTTTTTCCATAATTTAAGTGGAAACGCCCCGTCGAGCTTCAAACTCGAGCTAGATCATCTAACAATAGGTACTATGACATCATCTTTAGAAAATTGTTTATAGCGATTGTAAGTTTAATAATTAGCTAAAAATGTTGATTAAATAAAAGTATTAACTTGCTTCCAGCAAAAATTGTTGACAACAAAATATCCATGAATAAGAAATTCTTTGGGGCATTGTTTTAATATGTTTTTTTATTTAAAAAATTAATACATTTGCTTTGAACTATTTTATTGGTCGACGACAGTTTTTAAAATAGTTACAATTGTCTTCAGTGGGCAAGAAGAGATGAAAACCTAGAGGAAAAATCAAATTGAACTTTTATGGATACACATGTTTATAACAATAACAGTTGTTGTTGTAGGATTAGAAGAAGTAATTATAAAAGATGAACTCCAAACAACACCATGCTCCTGATTTTCATCGCAAAATTTCAAACATCGTATTAAGTTAACTTATAATAGTATTACAGTGGAATATACGACATTTTCGTAAATTCAGAAGCATTGGTGTTAAAAAGCAGATATAAATGTATAAGCTAGAAATATGGTTCTATAATCGACAATAGAACTGATGATAGAACTACCGTTCTATCAAAATTAGTTTTTATTTTGTTTAAGGAATTAATTTTTCATATACCACTATCGTTATTTTCACCTTTTTTTCTCTTTCAACAATTTCTCCCCTGTACTTCCCCTTTCCCCTTTAACTTAATTTATTAACTACCGAAAGTTGTAGTACGTTAAACTTTACATCTTTTTATATGTTAATATTAAATAAAATATTTATTTTTATAGGTATTGTGCATCACATATATACATTTGAAGCATATTTTGTACTAATCCAGAAACTACACAGATCTTGACTTTGCTCGTTCCACTTAACCATAACCCTTATTTATAAGAACTAAAATAATCACCCTTAAGGTAAGTACTGATTTTTTTCTACTGTCCCTTGGATACTCATGTCGTGGTGATAAAATCCCAACTAATACCGTTGCATAGTAGGAAGCTTCTCCTTGCTGAAATTCTTTCGCTTCCTTCTCTGTCCATTAAGATGTTTTCAGGATTGAATTGATTTATTTTTGGTTCAAACATCACGTTATTACTTTTCTTATTACTTCTTTTTTTCTTATTACTTCTTTTTTTCTCGTTACAGCTTGGTAAAATAAATAAATAAATATCATAATTTTAGCTTTACTTTACTGTTTTACGGCTACGGTTGGAATTCACCACGAATGTGGTGTTGCAACAAGAAGAAACTTTAACCACAATATTTGTCATTTTATTTACGAAGCGGAATCTATTCCCTCTATTCAAGTGGCACGACACACCAAGTGCGTAATTAAGGTTAATTTTAACGAATTTTGGTTAATACGTTGTTGTATATTTTTTTCGTATGGCCTTGTCTTGGCTTTCTGATCAGCGAGGGACAACGAGGGATGTTGGAACTCTCGGTACGCTCAGAGAACTACGATACGCTTGCTGCCGCTTCGTATAAGAATCAAGATTTCTATTTGAATCTCGTTCCCGCATGTCCATTTGCTGTCTCATATAGTGCCGCAAACTGGCTTGAAATGTTATATTAAAGTGAAACTTATATTATTTAGATTCTTTAAATGACTGCTAAAAGATAAGTATGAAAGTAGAAAATATATAAGTATGAAAGCTAATAACGTATGTGAATGCTGAGTGCTCTATCTAATTCCCGTCTTTCCGCTTTCTGTATCCAATACTGCCGGATCCCGGCTGGAAACCTTGGATGCCTCCAGAGCCAGGGATGCATTCGGAACCTTGTCCTTAGACTTTAGGAATGAACTTAGTCGCCTTGAAGCGATACCTTGATCTACACCGGTAATCCTTATGAGGGAGGAAGTCATCTAACATCCACTAACAGGGCCGTCGACGCTACTTGTTGCATTATGTTTTGCCAAATGTGGACTACTCTCGAGTTAGAGAGAATGAAAATTTCCTCATTGTTGAAAGTATTGCGGATCTACTCTTAGATATTTTTGCTTAGTTACATTCTTTATTTAAGCCGGCCCTGCACTTCCTTCGTATTGATGGTAAGGCAGAGAGAGAGCCGATTGGCACACCAACAACCACACAGCAGCGCCGAGGAAGCAGCCAATCAGCGCCGACCTGTCGGGACTCACCTAAAGCGGGCGAGACAAAGCATTCGAAAACTTACAAGCCAAGTTCTCACTCGTTTATCAGGCACCCAGCAAAGCCTTGCTGTTATGTTTTATCTGAAATCAGTTTCTCTTATTCAAATACATTGTTTAACGTAGATACAGTTAACTTGATTCAAGGTAAAGTTTGCTTCTAATCAACGGGAGGTTTATGATCCTCGTGTCCTGATTAATCTGAATGAGTCCTGTTTGTGCTTCAGCTGTTGCTTCCGCTTCGCTTTTACGTAGGGCCACAAGCGTTTTTTTTTTAAGTTTTCAATGACCAGTTTATAGGTTTGAGTACAAATCAGTTTGTAATTCATTCTGTTTTCGTTCTTCCCTAACGACAAATCAATTCTTTCAAGCTTATTAGCTATCTTTAGCGCCATTTGAGGGCTTTCGACGACATCTGGGCCTCGTGGCAGGCTTCAATTCTCGCGACGTTATTTTGAATTAAGTTCTCATTATCATCAGTGTTTTCTTCCAGTCTTCTGGTTTCAAGAATCATGTGACCGAATTACTAATTCATTATTATCGCCTAAATCCTTGAAAGATCGGGCAAACGGCTCAGCAGCTCATACTTCTAGTTCTTTTTCTTCTTCTGTAGGTTAGTTTTTAAGTCGAATCGCTCCTTTTCTCTTGCTATCTCACTGACAGGCCAGAGGTGGCCATCAGCTCACGTTGTCTGTAATTTGCTGTCAGGTCGCTTTTCCCGCATTTGTGAAATATAGATTTTTCACAGCATGGTCTGCCTACTTGACACTAAAATTGCAACTCAACTTCATTTACCTACCCTACTTAAATTTCGCAGAATAAAATTTAACACACCATTTTATCTTGCCCCTCTGTTTTATTTACGAGTAAAGGTACATTTTTAAGACCCTGTATTTTTCTAGAAGGCTAAAACATCCTTTCCACCAACAACAATCCAACAAATGCATGTATGTATATTTTATTGCAATTCTAAAAAATACTTGATAATAGATTTTATGTTTTCACGATGATTCATTTTGATAAAGAGAGATATTTCGGGTTTCACTCGTATAAAAAACTACGAAACGTCGGCAAACAATTCATAGTTTTTTACACGAGTGAAACCCAAAATATATCTTTTTATAAAAAATAATTATTGCTCAAAGTGAGAATTCTCCAAAGCCAAATGTCTCATTTTGACGTTCTATTTGTTTAAATAATTAGGTCTATAAAGTGAGATCGAAAAATCGGACTGAGATGTTCTGAAGTAATTATTGCTGAGCATTATCAAAAAAACAAACCTCGACATCGGTTCAGAATTGTGGGCTGTATTTGATTATGAACAGTGAATGCCCGATCTAGGTTATTTTGTGCCGCGTGGTACCCGTGCGCTTTAGATGCTTCAAACAAGTCGGCGTGTAGAATAAGTAAGCTGTGTTTTATGCGCCTGAAAAGGGCCATACACTTTCGAGATATACCCATGGTGAATTGAACACAAAGGATATTTTCTTGGCAGCAACGCGGCGGCGCCACTTGACTGCCTGTCGTGCGGGAAGTTGCATGATTCGCGCGACTTTCCCATCATTATAGGAATAGAACCAACATAGAAAAATAAAAAATGATTATAATATTAATAAACTGAATTTTAATAGGCTGCATTAGCTTAAATAGATATAGACGACAAGATAAAAAAAAGAGAGTATTAAATCTGTCCATTCGTCCAATCGCAGTTGAGAGTTCTGATAATGTTGCATTCACTTAAAGATTTCCTTTATTATTGACAGTATTAACAGATTTTCCGAAACCTTTTTTTGCATTTTTAAAAGTTATAACAGGAAATTAATTGAGCTAATTAAAATTGAATTGAGCCATTTTCTTATAGTTTAAGTTTCTGTAAAAGGGCCTTAAACTCGTAACAACAAAAGGGTCATCCATTTTACAAAATACACTTTTCTCTTTTCAGATTCTGCAATGAAAAATGAAAAAGAAAGATTCTGCTGATAGTAAGGATCGATAGGTCATTTATTTTGCAGATGTTAGAATTTTTTGACTCTTTTTTGGTTAATAATTCAATAGTTTGGTTAAAAGTTAGTTTTTTTTTGGCCTGTGATTGAACTGTTTTGCTTAAGGGGGCGACCCATGTAACACCTCAAAAATAAGGGTATATTTTGTGGTTTTTTTGGGGATGAAGAATATAACGAATTTTTTCAAAACTTTAATGGTTTATTAAGGAGTTTTGAACGAAGAAATAAATGATTTTCAGACATAAACATTCATAAAATTTTTAATTATAAGGGCAAATGCTGAACATGTTCAGCCGGGAGATGTGTAAATGCCCCCACTCTAGTTTCTCACAGATTCGTCTGAAACGAAAAAACAAAAAAGTTTCTTGAAGTTTATATTCATAGCTTCTGTGTGAACCAAAAAAGTTTTAAAAAGTAATCATTTATGAAAAAATGGCATTCATTTACAAAAAAAAATTGATTTTTACCCAAAAATTTGCATGAAATTGTTTAAAGAATAATGGTTTAACAAATTTTTTCCAGTTCAGAGAGGTTAACACAAAAGACAATCATTTCAACTATATGTGTATGCAAGAACTCAATCGATCGAATACTTTTTAAGTTATCTTCCGGGCATTGATAAAAAATATGAAACCGAGAAAAACGCGTTTTAAGCTTTACATACTGAAAAAATCAGTATCGGCAGGCGAGCGCGAGGCGCCTTTTAGGGATTAAAGAATGCACATGTGACTCTGAAACTTTCACAGCATGTTTCTGGGATGACAAGCTTCCAGTTAAGCAAAAAATCTATTTTTTGAAGCCGTTACACGGGTCGCCTCCCCCCCCCCTTAAAAATGCACCTTTTTTGGCTGAATTCAGCTATTTTTTAAATGAAATTAAAATATTTATACGTTGGAATATCTACTATTACATTACTCGTTCAGAATTTCTATTATTTTTCGCTGAAAATTCCTTGCTTTTTGTTGCTTCAAATAAATTTTTAACCTGAAAATGTAAATGGAAAAAAATCTAGACAGAGGGGGCTCCACATAATGTGAAGCGAATGTTGTCCACGTGGACTGAGCCTCTATAGGTTCGAGGATGGAGCTACGATTGTTCGATTCTTCGGGATCCTGCGTGATTCGGCTAGCGAACGCGCGATGTGCGAGTTATCGAGGCAACATTGATTCTGTGCATGTGGAAGCGTTGTGGTCCAACACAAAGAGCGCGTGCTGTTCGATGCTGATAGTCCAGCAGTTCGGAAGAAGCGTGACACGATGCATTCTACTAGCTACACCCTAACTTCCGAACTGCTGGTATGCCAGCATCGAACAGCATGCGCTATTATCAATATTATTACTTTAATTTTTATAATACGAATTTAAATATGTTAAATCTTATTTTTGAATATTTCTCCTTTTATTCTGTTAAAGAAAGTTTTCTTTGTAAAGAGACAAAGATATGTCTATTCCTTTTTATCCAACGGCATTTTTATAATTCTTGGAACTTATTACAGATTACCAAGTGAGATGCTACATCCCCATTTATAATATGTATGACTGGAAGTACCTACAAAAGCATCAAATGAATCTGATTAAGCCTTGTTTCGTGAATAACTTCGTAACAAATAATATCTGACTATAAGTGCATTTAGACATTAATACCCGGAAACAAGTCTGTCACTTAAGAAAATGTAGCTCTATCTCAGTGAAAAAAAATCGATCTGAATTCGAGTTCAGAAAGGCTGTTTCGAAATCCTTCCACCTGATCAATGGCGTTTCTCTATTTTTTTGAAAATTTTTTTGTTCTAAGGGGAGCAAATTTTGAGAAAATCATTGTTGTCAATTCCTACATTTGGAAGGTAAACTTTCAGCTGTTCCTAAAGTTGCAAAAATTTCCGCAAGAAATTGAAAAAATTGAAGTGAATTACTTGCATACATGTAAATGGAGCCCAACTTCGAAAATTTTAAAATATAACAAAATGTGGTCACCACAATTTTTAATACAAAAAAAATATCCGGCTTGAATCAAGATATCGAGACGAATGAAGGTATCAAATAATGAGCTAAGTACACTGATAAACCTCGGACAAGAAAAAGTAGATAAATATTATATTTTTCTTTAAATTGAGTTCGAAAAATTTGGACTTCAATGAGCTATGCTAAAGTGTCGTTAGGAAATAGTAGTTCAAAAAGGGGTGACGCGCGTCCATTACTAAGCCGCTCCAGCTGCGAAGACTTGGAAAGAAGTGTCCGCTTCTGAACGGTTTCCTGAAGAGTATAGGTCAAATTCTTGGTCTAGGGCTAGACCTAGACATATGGTTGTGGTTTTCTTTTCATTTGAATACTTTTCAGATATCAGCATATTGTGTTGTTGCAGTTTGGCACCATCACAATGATCTAGTAACAAATTAAAATTATTATTTTAATTACACTGAAATTAGACACCTCGAGTAAAATTCGGCACTTCATGACTGCGCTTTGTAAATTTTTAATTTAAAATGATTTGATTTCGCCTGGTACTTTTTTTGTATGTATATAACAATAGTCAGGACTTTGCGGCCTTGAGCAGGAAGGCTCAAGAATGTCTACACTGCGTGGCTTCATGGATTAGGATTCGCTGCCACCCCTTTTACTGAGGTTTCAGGCTGATTCTGGTATTTTTTGGTTCCGTTTGGCGTCAAGGACATCTACATACCCAAGGCTCGTTCCTGATGAGGGTGGACCACGGACGAATTACCGAGAACTCATATTTAAAAGGTAAATGCGCTAAATTGAAGCACCAACAATATTTAATTTACGGGCGAATTGACCATAAAATCCGTAAATAGATAGGCATTTCGGCCCAATGTACCGTACCGTTGAGAATTTAATCTTCTCTCTCTCTCTCTCTCATTATCGTTAAGGGTTATTCTTAATATTAAAATCTAAGAATAAACCCAGGGCGAACTGACCACAAAGTTATGAGAAATACACAATTATTAACGTCTGTATATTTCTCAATATCGTTCGAGGGTTTCTGGACCCCCCCCCCCCCTGCAACAGCAGTACCGTTCCGTCCGCCAATCATCAGCTAAGAATCAGTTATCCCTTACCGGTCTCAAGTCCAGTGGCTCGAAGCCAACACGTGGTAGATTTCGCGCCAAAGGAAAACAGTCTACAGGTTGGAAGGGAGGAGAAAGAACAGCAGCGAGGCAGACCAGCGGCGTGTGGCATCATCGGTCTCTCTCTTGACCGCAGAGATTCCTAATTTAAGTTCGTGCGCTAGCTTCTTTTTCTCTTCCCTCCGCTCTTCGTAAGCGAGTCCCATCGTGCGGTGGTCGACAAGCCGGGTACGCGTCTCATTAGTATCCCTTGTAAGCTCGGGGTGTGGACCTCAGTGCCAAATGTTTGTAATCAACTTTTCCGTCGACTACAGCTTCCTTTTCTTGAGGTAGGACTTGAATCTCTTTTACAGTGACTCAGCCAGGTCTTTTTTTTACCTTTTCTTCTCATTATCATAGAACTGACCCTTAGCTGGATCACTATGTTTAATGAGTAGTTCTTATTTAATGAAGTGCCGACTAGTGATGTTCTCTTCGCCTTGTTATCTGTGATTCTGTGCCATGTCTAATTATGGATTTTTGGAGTTTCTTCGTAAGTTCCTTTTTTTTAAATGTGAGTACCTATTATAATCCCTGTGCCGACCCTTTACTCATGTAACTTCCCGATCCTTATGCAGCCTTTTCTGGTTTCCGGTTTCATTATAACTTTTTACAGTTAGTTTTTATGTGTGCCTTCCTTTTACCGACCCCTTTCCCCTTCTTTTTTTATTAGATCGCCTATTAATTGAAGTCTTTTTTTCTTTTTACCGGATTTCGCCTAGTTTTTGGTCAACTACTTCCTTTTAAATACCGTTTTGACTCTAATACGATATTTTTTACATGTAACTGGTATCCTTTCGTTCATATTTGACCTTTTCTTATATATTCCCTCATTATTATGTAAACACGTTATTGGACAACTGTACCTTTCTGTTTTCCTTTGTCATTATATTCTTATTTTATTATGAAGTGTCTTGACAAGTTTTATTTGAAGGATCTCCCCCCCCCCCCACTCTACCTAAGGACCGAGCCAGCCTCTTGTAAGGCATTTTCTTTGGAATTTTCGTTATTTATCGCTCATCGGAAATTATCGTGTCGTATTTCTTTTATTTTATTTTATCGTTCTGGCCAAATCCGGGCTGATTTGTCCTCATTCTAATTAAAGTTTCAGGATTGCCTTTATGAAGGCTGGCGCCCGCAGGTGTGTATTTCATAATTTTTTTGTATTACACTTGTGCGCAGCCTATAGGACCTTATTCGACTGCGAATATAATATTTTACTCAAATTAAGACAAAAAGAAATTTTACAATTACAAAATTTAAGATTCTCTTTTCTGGCCTCAAAAACTTAGCAGTATTTTATTTTATATTTCGAAGATTTTGGAAAATCGATTTGTTGATGAGAAATTAAGGAGCCTTATTTAATATTTCTAAATGACTATCGTGGTCAAGTTTTATATTTACAAAATAAAAAACTCTCTTTTCAGGTATCGAAAATTTGGCTAGATTTTTATTTTTTTCTTAAATCAGAAATATAGGAAATTAATTTCGTTTAAGAAATTAAGTAGTGTCGTTCAATTAAATTAAATGAGAATTTCGAGATAACATGGTGTATTTATAGAAATTAGGATTTTCTTTTTAGGTTACGAGCTATTAGCAGGATTAAAGTTATACATGGGAGAGTTTAGAAAATTAATTTCGTTCGAGAAATGAAGAAGAGATATTAAATAGATTCGAAAGAGAACTTAGTGAAAAAAGTTTAAGTTTAAAGTTCCGTTTCCAGGTCTACAAAATTTGTCAAGAATTTTTATTGGTCAACTTGGAGAAATTTTAGAAAATTAATCAGGGTTAATAAATTAAAAAGTTTCATTTAGTGAATTGAAATAAAAATTTGAAGGTAAAATTTCACGTTTACAAAATGTGAATTTCTTTAATTTTTTCAACGATTAGAGTACCGAACATTTGGCAAGTTTGAGTTTATAAAATGTGGTATTTTGGAAACGGAAATTTAAAGATAAATAAGTTTTATTTATACAGAGTTTATAATTTTCTTTATTTTGAAACAAAATTTAGTTTTGGGAATTTAATGAAATCTGGAATTTTAAAAATCAATTTCGTTCAAGAAATCGAGCAATATTGACCAGCGAATTTAAATACGAATTTACAGAAGGAATTTCCATTTATAAAATTGAGAATTTTAAATTTTCCTTCCTTGATTGATTTGGTTCAAGAGTTTAAGAAATGTCATCTCATGGATCGTAGATGTAAACATCATTAAGGCAGAGTTCTCTGGTCGGCACTCCAGACATCCATATTTACAATTATATTGATCGCCTTTATAATTATTTCGCATTCTTTTCATTGTGGAAACCTGTGTTTATGAATTTATTTTAATCGTACTTATGATATGTGTATTATTCCGAAATTTTGATCGTCTTCAAATTAATTTGAAATCATGACATACCGTAACATATTGAATACGGTTCTTTACTTTTCCTGAAATAATTTCAAATACAGTATCTTCAAAATTGTATAGACCCTTATAAAGTCCTAGTATTTAAGTTATTATTTATTATTATTTATTATTTTATTATTTTATTTATTTATTTATTTATTTAAGTTTCGTGGGTTTATGACCTAAACAAAGACGAGCTCATACAGGAATTAGAAAATAGAGGCCTCACTTTTTCTGGTACTTTTGCGGTCCTGCGGGAACGATTAATAAGAGCAGTTCGCGCAGGGACGGACACTTCCGATACCTCCCCCTACCACTCGCAGGAAAATCTCGACCAGACTAACCCTTCTTCCGACAACCCCTCAAAATTTTCAGTAAGAGAAAGAGAAATCAACAAAACTAACGCTTCCACACAAACCGAATTAAATTCATCCTAATTCCTCATGTTTGACGATCTTATCAAAGCTAGTCAATTGGCGGGTTATTCCGACAGTCAGTCGAATGGACAAAAACTGGGGTCAAGCTACAATAGCCGAGCGCGATACGATGATATCGGCAGAGAATCCCTCAATGCGCGTCGTGACGACAGATATCAAGACCGAACTCATGGGGGCGATTCTCATGATGTTCCCTATAACCATCGACCCGGTCGCCCTAGTCACAGTTAGATAAGAGAACCTGACTACAACGAAAGTGCTTTCACTAACAGACAGCGAAGTAGCAACAGGTGTACGGACCCCTATGCCGATCCTGAATCCGATCCTGAATCCTACCCTTATTATCCTAGTTCGAGTACAATGAACCCCCAGCGCTCCCGTGTTAATTTTTAGGAACCGCTCTCTCGTCTTCAAGACTCTTATCGGCCACAACGAGGTGATTTCAACACCTTCCCCTTCGAACCCACCCTCACTTACGAAGATGAGGAGATAGATAACCTTTTCGTTCCCCCACCCCAATCTCGCACACACTCCCGATATTATGGTCACGGTACAGCCCCTTCAACCCCTGCGCATACATACGAAATTATGCGCAAATGGAATATTAGATATTCAGGAACACGCAACGATGACGCAGATTCCTTTTCAATGAGAATTGAGTAAGGTCGAGACTTAGTACCGGTCAGAGACGCTAACTTGTTGAGAGTGATTCCCTTCTTTTTACAGGGCATTGTCCTTCACTGGTTTAGGGGCTCTAAACATTTGTGGCAAACATTCGACCAATTCGCCAAAGCCTTCAGGGTTAGGTTTGGGGATTCAAACTTCCAGTTCGAATTTAGGCAAGAGATTCATCTCAGAACTCAAGGCGACTGGGAATCCGTTTCTGGTTACCTTACATGCATGCGGGCCATGTTTGATAAACTAAGACCCTGAATGTCAGAAGATGAAGAGGCTAGCTATGCGCATAGAAACCTATTGCCTAAGTTACACTTAGCTATCCATCGCAACGACATCGAAAACTTCGTCCACCTGGAATATCTTGCCAACATCTCTCAGAAGTGTTATCGTGTGGCACGAAGTTATAAGTCTCCCCTAGTCCCCGAACCTACTTCCCGACCTAGCTTACAGAGACCCAAATTATCGGAAACCAAACAAACGCCCTGACAACCCGCAGGAAAAGTTTACGTTTTTAGAGGAGGACATGGAGTCGCTCACCTATGAAGATCTAGTCGAACTAGTGTGTCTTACCAAAGAGAAGGAAAATAATCCTAGAGCTGAGTACAAATCCAAGCCCAGAACAAATGCTGAAGCAAAACCTCAAACTTCAAAGCCAGAAAATTAACATCTGTTAATCGTTCAGCAGGAACGACTACGGCTAAGGATGAAATAAAACCCGAGTCCGACCCCTTAGTACCTTCCCGTCCCACTGATCTTTGTTATCCGAGCATCAAACAAATCGACCCTAAACTCGACTTGACAGAAATTGGTAGCGAAATTTTAGAAGTAGAAACCTCTTATACTGACCTTGTCACTATATACGAGGTATCCGAACTTCATTATAGGCTTCACTATTTATTAGGTCCGCAGCCTTTATTATATTTAAACATCTCAATTCAGGGCCAGAAAATTAAGGCTTTATTTGATAGAGGCTCGTCTAGATTGTTCGTAGGACCAGACGCCCTGAAGCTGATCGAAAACTTTAACAAGAAAATAATTAATCGAAGAGGTCGTGTTCAGGTTGCCAACAGCCAGATAGAACTAGTTTCTCATGAGATTATTGCCCCAATTGAATTACACAGTCGCACACAATCCATAGCTGTCAGAGTCTTAAAGTCACTACCAGTCGCTTTTGCATTGGGTCTAGATTTTGGTAAAATACTTCAGTTAAACGTAGATTTTCAAGACGCAACTTAGGCTTTTAAAGACAACTTGAACCAGAGGCATAATTTTGAGGTAGAAAATAATAACTTGGAAAATTGTTGCGGACTTATAGAGCTTTCGTTTAAAGAAGCTGACTCGCTTAAAGATTTTTTAGAACGAGAATTACCAAAACCTACTGAAAGACCGGGACTAACAAACTTGATAGAACATACCTCCTATTAAACAACGAAACTATTTAAGATCTCCAAAAGTTATGGAAGCCATGGTCACTGAGGTAGATAAGATGTTAGCCCACGACATAATAGAGCCGTCGAATAGCGGTTGGTCATCTCCGGTAGTAATGGTTATTAGGCTTGGCGCAGATTATCGGTTTGTTTTAGATTTCCGGAAATTAAACGAAGTCACGAAAAAAGACGCATACCCCCTAACCCAAATGATTGGTATTCTCGACAAACTACGTAGCGCCCGGTATATTTCCAAGCTAGATTTGCGCAAAGGCTTCTACCAAGTCTCTCTTGATGAGGTTAGTCGCGACAAAACAGCTTTTACAGTTCCGGGACGTGGCTTATTTCACTTCAAACTTACGCCCTACGGCCTTACTAACGCCCCAGCGACATTCCAACGGTTACTAGATAGGTTTTTTGGGCCTGAAATGGAACCACACGCGTTCGCCTACCTAGATGACACAATCATCGTCACAAAAACCTCCGAAGAACATTTCGAATGGCTTTCAAGGGTCTTGAGAAAAAATTGCGAAGCAGGTGTAGAGATTAACTACGAGAAGTGCGAATTCTGTTGCGCCCAAGTACACTATCTAGGCTTTCTAGAAAAAAAAACATGGTCTCCAAACGAACCCTGAAGAGATCGACGCCGTCCTTAAGTACCCGGTTCCCCGCAACGTCAGGGATCTTCGTAGGTTCCTAGGTTTATCTACTTGGTATCGCAGATTCATTCCAAGTTACGCGACACTGGAATCTCCGCTAACCATGTTGGTGAAAAAGAAACAACAGTGGATTTGGAAGGACGGACAGCAAGCTGCCTTCGAAGAAATTAAACGTTGCCTATCCCAGGCCCCTGTCTTAACTTGTCCCGATTTCGAAACTCCCTTCGTCCTTCAAACTGACGCGAGTATTACCGGATTAGGAGCTGTCCTTACGATGCTGAGGTTAAGTTTACTACCGCCGAGAAAGAATGCCTGGCCATCGTATAGGCTGTCCAGAAATTTAGACCCTACTTAGAGGGGTATATGTTTATGGTGATAACGGACCATAGTAGCCTTCGGTGGTTACATAATTTAAAGAACCCTACCGGTAGACTGGCGAGATGGTCACTGTCTTTGTCCGAGTATGACTTTGACATTCTCCATAGAAAAAATTTCTCTCATCATGTTCCACACGCTCTCTCCCGAATGTTTGAATCCCTATCGATCGAAGAAATTATCTTAATTAAAGACCCAATCCCTACCTGGTATACCAGACGATTTCAAACCGTGTCTGACTTCGCGGATAGATTCCCTACTTGGAAAATTAAAGACAACAAGTTGTACCACTACCGACCCAACCCGTTAGTGACGGATTTCATTGACGATCTGAACGATTGGAAGTTAGTCCCTACCGATGTAGAAAGAGGGTCCGTTTTGTCAGAAGGTCATGATGACCCTCAAGCTGGCCATCTAGGAACTCAGAAGGCCTATGAGTTAGTTTCTCGTAAGCACTATTGGCCCGGTTTAGTGCAGGGACCTAAATAGATAAGTAAATAGTTGTGCGACTTGCCAAATGTGCAAAGTCGAGCAAAAAGTACCAGCGGGTTTAATGGGACATCGCTTAGTCGAAGAACCATTAACAGTCGACATAATGTGTCCCTTACCTAGGAGTAAATCCGGATTCCAGTATATTCTGGTGATTCAGGATCTGTTCACGAAGTGGGTAGAGATCATACCCTTGAGCGTGGTGACAGGTAAGAAGATTGATTCCGCATTTCGTGAATATATCATCAACCGCTGGGGAACAATCTAAGTGCTGGTCACGGATAATGGAACGGAATTTGTTAATAATACACTGCTCCAATTAACTCAGCGTTTTGTAAATTTTTAATTTAAGATGATTTGATTTCGCCTGTTATTTTTTTTCGTATGTATATAACAATTTTGAGGACTTTGCGATCTTGAGCGGGAAGGCTCAAGAATGTCTACACTCCGTGGCTTCATGGATCAGGATTCGCTGCCACCCCTTTTAGTGAGGTTTCTACAGTCCAGAGACCTTCATTTACTCCCTTCAGGCTGATTCTGGTACTTTTCTTGGTTCCGTTTGGCTTCAAGGACATCTACATACCCAAGGCTCGTTCCTGGTGAGGGTGGACCACGAACGAATTACCGAGAACTCATATTTAAAAGGTAATTGCGCTAAATTGAAGCACCAACAATACTTAATTTACGGGCGAATTGACCACAAAATCCGTAAATGGATAGGAATTTCGGCCCAATGTACCGTACCGTTGTGAATTTAATCTTCTCTCTCTCATTATCGTTCAGGGTTATTCTTAATATTAAAACCTAAGAATAAACCCAGGGCGAAATGACCACAAAGTCCGCCAGTGGACAGGCATTTCCGCCAAATTTACCTAACATAAGAAATACACAATTATTAACGTCTGTATATTTCTCAATATCGTT